>NW_017729031.1:104910728-104927745 GCF_001723915.1 Gavialis gangeticus
AAAAAAAAAAAATAATAATAATAATAATATAGGAAGTCATTTAGATACCACAGTTACATATAAGATTGGCTTCTGACCACCCTGCCTGCTCTCCACCCCCTGCCTAGCAGATGTTGGATATTTCATGTTGCATTTTTGCTGTAATAGTTTCTTAGTTTAAAAATGGAAGCTGCACAGTGTATATTATCTTAAATACTACAGAGTAATGGAGCAGAAGACTACCCTCTCTTTTGTCATACTGCCTGGCAAGTAATAGTGGATAGCAGATAAGGTATGGAATTGCAGTACTAAGAGCCAATAAGACTTCCTGGCATCAGGAAGGCAATATCTTTCTATAATGCTAGAAGTAGTGCTACAACCAGAACATAACATCTGAGCTCCAGAAATGTTTAAGAGAAGCAGCAATGACTAACAGAGCTGGAGGAACTGGATTATGAAGAGAGACTGAAATATACATGAGCAGCTTGCCTAAATGGTGATAAAATACCATCTCTGAACAACTTATGCCAAAACAAAGAGAAAAGGTCTCCACTATTTCAAGGGGGTACAACCAGGAGAGATGAGATGAAATTGAATAAATAAAACTTTAAATTAAGTATCAGAAATAATTCCACAACCACAAGGTTCAGACTGTGGAATAATTTTCCATAATAGTAAGTGGAAACACTGACCCCTGATTCATTAAAATTTAAACTGCACAAAGCACTCTCCCCATTTAAGCTGAAATTCTGCGCTGTCAGTTAATGGGTCCAACTGGCATTTCCATACTCTCATCTCCTGAGGTCTATCAGGTGCTTAGAAGGAAATGTGCTTGGTTTGGGGGACAACCATAGTTTGCAACAATACACAGCATACTTGCTTTCCAAGGGACAATGCTCCCCATATTTGGAGTGTGCACTTATAAGTTTTGTTAGAGGAGGTGAGAAATGCAGCAATTTTAATTTGGTCCCTCACAATGGAAGAAGGGAGGTCCCTTCCCCACCTCCACTGGAGTCAGATGTGGCCACACAGTTGCCCCATAGGCACACAAGCAGTTACTGAGCAACCACTACCATCAAAAAGAAGGGAGAACTTCATGTAATAGTGAACACAACTCATGAGCCTCAGACTGTAGGTGAATTTAAAGCTAAACATACAAACCCATAAAACCCATCCCTCAAACCCCTTATCAGCAACTGGTATTTGCTCAATCTTCATCTGTAAAGTGTTACACTGCATAGCCGCCTGAAACTGCCTTTTCAAAAAGAATGCTGTAGTGTTAAGAACAGCCCAGTTCGCACTATTACTGCACAGCAGTATTTTGAAGTACAAATTATCTGGACACCAACTCTCACAAATTTCTTCACTCCCCTTTTAACTCATCTTGTGCAGGTTATTTTGAATTATTTTAGTGTACTTAGTACCTTCTGTTAATCAAATCTGAGATTATATATTTGTTCAAGATGCCTGATTTAGACCGTTTAGATTTATGTTTACAGAATCTGCATGCCCAATCACATGAACACTAGCACGTATAGCATTTATAACCATAAACAGCTAAGTTGGTGTCACAGTAATAAGCACTATCGACTGGTTCAAAAAAAGTCATACCTAGTGAAGGCAGCACTTAAGTACATGTTTAATTCCCACTAAAATTATACACATCCTTAAATGCCTTCTAAAAATTAGAGCCTTTACCTGACCGTATTGATCAGATCCGGCCTTATGTTCATAAAGTAGTATATTTAATAGTAAAAAAACCCCAGAATTTTTAAGAGTCCCTGAAAAATAAAATGTAACCTAATCCCTAAAGCTCTCTACAGTATTGTTGTCATATATACATATACTACTTAAACTAAAAAAATCTACACAATAAAAAAAATCTTCAGTTGAACGATAGGTACAATTTTACTTCTTGCAATCTCAAGTAAGGACATATACATTCAATGGGAGGGATATTCTTAGGAGTCTAAGGGAGTCAACTAATGAGCTCCCATTAACTTCCAGCAGAAGTCACACACCTAACTTCCTTTTGTGCATTTGAAAAAAAAAAAATCAAAGTTTCAACAGAACCACCTTAAAACAAATGAAATCAGAGGTTATTGCCTGTTCCTTCAAAGACTGATATTTCACAGTAGGGACATTTTTGTTTCAACTCTCTGCACTCTATTTTAAGACAAAATCTAGCTTCCAAAAGAGGCTCCTTACAAAAATAGTCAATTCTTAATACCCCTTGTGCAATTAAAAAAAAGTCAGTTTTGAAATAACTATTTTTAGTGTTTTTACCTAAGTAGGCCATGATAAAAAGGTTTAAGTGAATGTCTAGACAACTACAGAAAGAAATATTTAAGATACTTCGTGAATTAAATGGGCTTCTAAGCACTTCCCTTTGCAAAACATTTTACATGCGAAGAGAAATAAGAGTTTAAAATGGGATATTTTTTGGTGCTGGTGATGGAAATATAGGTGAATAATGAAAGGGATAAAGTTCTTAAGTGTTGCACAAAATGAGGATTATACACTGAAAATGAACAATACTCTGACATCATAACCCACGCATATCTTAGCTTTGACACTGAGGGTTTAACTCTGAATGCTGTCATCTTCCAAACACACACTTAAGATGACCAGATGACAGATTCTCCACAGTACATAAGAGTAACACACAAAAATTACCACCACCAAGACTTATAACAAATTGATAATGAGAGAGAAGTTTAACAAATGCACTGTACTGTATTAGAAATAAACGGAATTTTTTTCTAAGCACCGTACTTTTGTAAGTAAGTTCAGACTATGTTAAATAAAAGTTATAGATAAAATATCACCAATTGCTTGATTCCATTTATAAATTGTTAAGAATAAATAAGACAAATTTCCACTTTGTTTAAATATGTATCTTTATATTGCTAATTTCAAGTCCACTTCATACGTAAGCATAATATTTTTTAGACTTCTATAGATATAACCATGGTTTCCAAAGAATTAAAAAAAAAAAAAGACAAAAAAGGGTTTGGAACTGTTCTTAGTGTTATGAAACAGCTGTGCATTCAGGTATGTCTGATCTGAATTACAGGTCAGAATTGCTTCACGACAGCATTACTCTTCCTAAAATTAAATAAATAAATCTCAGAAAAAAAGCTAAGGAGAATCTGAGTCCTGACATGTCTGCTATACCCCAAAAAGTCTATCTGGTAGAATCTGAAAACGCTATTCAAGAGTGAAAAAAATCTGAGAAACCAAAGGAAAAAAGTGCAGTTCACTAATCCACTATCCACCATTTAGTCCAGGCAGCAAATCAGCCACAATGCAACAAAGGGGAAAAGTAGTGTTCTACTTAAATCTAGAAAAAAATACAAGAAAATAAATTAAATATCAGCTAAAGCCTGAACTAGAGTCATACACCACATCTTTATTAACAGCCAAATTTTAGGGAAGGTGTTGACTGCTTAAGACAAAAGCATAATGCTTCCAGACAGACACCGGTCAGAGGCTGAGAAATCCAGCTGCTGGTGGGGCATGATAAGAACAGACAAATTTGTATTCATAATCACCCCCTATTTTCAAGGGGCCAGATCCTCAGCTATGGCCAATCTATACAAAGTACTTGTCACTGGTATATGCAAAAGTGGCTTAAGCTCACCTTTGGAATCCTGTTATCCTCCTGCTGCTTTGTACAGGGTTGGCCATCTAGCAAGCTGCAGCAGTCTGAGAGCTGCTTTAATTTATACTGATAGCTAATGTTTGCAAGTTAAGAAATGCTTGTGAAGCACCACAATCAATTAATTAGTGTTCTGTATTTAAATTATCGTTATGATATACATGCCTGCATCTGGGTTTGCATATCTATGTTATTTTTTTAACTTGATCTAATTTCCCCATTTGTTTGGTTAAAATGCTAAAAATCTGGTATCAACTCAAAAATTGTAATTTATAAATAACATGCCTCAAACAAACACAGATGTATCAAACCCACATGCACACCCCCTTTACACAAATGACAATGAAGACTTGTTTTCTGGCTAAGCATCATACAAACCAATGACTTCATTTTTCCATTTTGTTTCTGCTATTCTGAATTAGCCTTTCTATTTTTTAATCCAAATATACATATTTAACCTCTTAAATATACATTTAGAAAAAACATCAACACAATGCCCCAAAACAAGATTTTTTTTGAACACACGACCCCAGTTGACAATAAATCACACATACAAAACTGTGATTCTTTTATACTTCTCTGTCTAAATAACTCTTCAAAAATCCCTTGTTCATAAAAATTACAAAGACAAACCTATTTCACATTCACATACGTGCTTAATACTTCCAGAGTATCCTTGGCATTGTTGCTGAATCAGTGACTAGATTAATCTATATTAACATTTTTCATTTAGACTTTCTTTACATCTATAGCTCATTTCAAAACATACTGGTGGGTATGTGCATAGGTTAGAGTGACTGATAAACCTCCCCCTTCTAAAAAAGTTACAACATAAATTTCTAAATTGTCTAACCATATGCAAAACACGCTACTTTAAATTATTTTTAGGAATTAAGAACTGAACTGTTAAGTGCCCCAAAGAAATGTTTCCCAGAACTTTCCAGATGATTTGATCTGCTACACTAGTTAGTTATGTATGGGTTAAAACTACAGAATCCATAATGTTCAGCTTTCTTCTTACTCCCTTCACTAAAGGTTAAGCAGAACAATATAAAATTAGTGTTAGAATATTCCATAATAAGATCATTAAAAAGTCTTTAAAAGCAAGATAAGACCTTTACTTGCTTTAAGAAATTAAGAATAAGACGTTGCACACTTAAGGAGACCAATGTGTCTTCTAAATATCCTCCTTGGTGGAAAAAGGATTGCTGCTACTTTGCATTTATAACAACAAACACAGTACTAAAAATTAATTAAATGAAATTATAACATCATAGGACCCCTCAGGTGACTCAACAACTCCCCACTCATGGAGGGAAAGCTGACAATATTTAGAAGAGATGCAAATGCATTCCCATAAATAAAAGAAGGAAAGCCGTGGCAGGAGCTGAAGCAAGGTTCTCTGAGAAAAGAAAATAACTAAAGAGTCAATTTTGCATCTTCCTTTTAAACTAAACTATCCCTCCTCCTTTCTGAAAAGATGTACAGGAATGATATTTCTGAGGTCTCACACATGCACTCACCTCTTCCCTGCCTAACAAACATTAAGCCGTTTCCCTAAAAATCAGGCTTTCCCAACAGTAACTACTGCAACACTTTTCATTAACACGTACTTTCTGAAAATGCCAAAATTCACAAGAAAAAGCTGTGCTGACCAGTATAAGTGTTATGAAGAAAATACTTCCCAGTTCCTATGAGATTATCATTCATTTCTATAATTGAGCAATTGCTGAAAATCAAGTAGTGCAATAAAGGTGCTCCTTACAGAAATGTTTAAAATGGATTTCTTCAGGAGGCACACAATAGAAGATAATAATAAATTTACAGCAATAAACTGCAAGGCTATTGGTCTAAGGAGCATATTCAAAGTCATACACTCTCAACTGTCCCAATTTTGTTAGAACATGTGTAATTGAAGGAACTTTAACTTCACTATCCTGAAATTACAAAGCCAAAGTAAGACCAAAGATTTTCCTTCCATGTTAGTTAATATTTTCCAAGCAAGTGGAGAGCATCTGGCATTTATCACCAGTATCTGATGTCATCTGTCTTTTATATCCAATTAGAGGTGGTTTTCTGAAAAAAAATTTCTAGAGACTCTTTCTGTTACCAAATCAAAATGATAAAGAAAGAAAATTATGCAAGATGTTGTAGGTGAATTTGCATGTATATAGATAAGCAAATTATTGTACCTCTACCACAGCTTGTTCGTTAACTGACTATCAAGGATCAAAAATCCCTGAAACACTCATTAGGAAGTTGAGAGATATGCATAAAGTGACCTAAATTTTTTTTTTTAAGTTTCTGGGATCCATGAGAGAAGACAGAAGCAGCAATCACTTGGAATCTTGAGTGTTATATTCAGTCTCTCCTGATGAAATCTGGCTGAGCCGTTTGCTTGATCCCCACAACTTTCGGGAAAGCTGACCTGAGCGCATCTGTTCAAAGTAATCCAGAGAAACAAAAGGAGGGGGAAGGGATAAGGTGGATAAATTAAAAAGGAACTTCAGACACCAATTCTGGAGAAGACCAGACAACAAAAGGCACTGCATAAACACAAAATTAGAACAACAACATTAAAAATTTGGGATGATTCTGGGGACTGACACAAAACAAAGATAAACACTGATCACTGTCTTTTCCACTTGTGGATAATTGAGAGACATTGTCAAGCAATTTAAATCCAGTATTTAATGCACCTTAAAAATGTTCTGATTTTGTGGGAAACTGTCTATGTATGGAATCTAATTTACTACTAAAGAGTAAAAGTCAATTCTAAATAAAAAAAAATGTTCAAGTTCATGAAAAGTGCATTCTATTTCAAAAGAGAATTATTAGAACTGAAGAGTAAAAGGCATTTAAAAAAAGAATACTTGACAATGTCCTTCAAGTAATGGCTGATTGTGCAGGGGAAGAGAGGAGTTCCTGTGGCAACACTGAGATAGAGTTGAAGTGCTCAACCATTAAAAAAGTATAATCTACAGTTACTATTCCATAAGGAAAGACAAGTAACAAGCAGCTAAAGGCAATGTTAATTTGAATTTGTGTTTTATTTGAAAATCAAATGGTATTTTGTAAAAGAAAATTAACTAACTACTCAGCTCCCAGAGCTGAGATTAGCTAGTGACAATTCTATTCTGGAGATCCCATATGGTTAAATAAAACATCCCTTGACTGCACAAGGTTGAAAAAGTTTCTGATACTTAAGTGCTATGAATGAGTTTGTGTCTCCCAGTCTAGCACTTTGTTTAAAAAGCCCATCAAATGCTAAATGGAAAAAAAAAAAAATCTTTCGGGCACAATAAACTGATTTACATATATTTTAGAAATGGGGAAATGCAGGAGAAATGTGTTGTCCCCAACACATTTTTTAAAAAAAATCTGCTTACATGATATTAATCCTGCAAATAAGTTGAATCATAATTTGGAAAAAATATAGAAAAGCCTCCCCACCTATAGGAGGAACCAGTTCTGTAAAAAAATGCACAGTGGAAGTCAGGTGTGATAAAATTCACTGTTCTAAATGTAAATCCAATCCAATTAACTACCCAAATTCCAGCTTAACAAAGAGCTTTCTTAAGACTGGAAAAATTGTTTAAAAGCTGGTGATTGTCTAAATGGCTATCATAAAGGCATGCTAATTATAACACCAGCAGCTATTAATGAATTCTATAATAGAAAAAGTTGTCTAATTCAAAAGTCAGTGGAAGTTTCATCACTGATTTTAACTGAAGCAGAATCTGGCTCTCACTTTATCACAAGCCTAAGCAGTCTGTTTCAGGAAAATGAACACTATAATCCCCTAACTAGAAATATTTCTAACACTTAATTAAATTAATTTAATTTATACTTTAGCATGAATCCAAAAGTCACAAGGTTTCTTTAATTTAAAATTTGCTCTGATTATAACTAGGAATACCAACAGTTTCAGTTAAAATTTACTGCAGTGTTTCAGAGATTCAGAAAACCTGCTTCTATTCATAATACAACTGAAGTACTTTGACAGAGTTGTTACAAGAAGTACCAACAGCAAGACCTCTGCTTTACACATGACTAAGTAGATATAGCTATAGATAGATGCTCTGTATTTGATATTACGTATGCAGTACTGGCAAACGCACATCCACCATACAGAAAGTACAGAGCACGTCAGGAGACTACACAGGCTCTCTCTGTACATTTACCATTAGAGATTCTGAACAGTGAAGAATTGCAATATTTAAAAAGGAAGTCAGTATACAGCAAAGCGTATCTGGCATACACAAAACTTAAATAGCTCATTCATTTTTGCTTCCAATTTTCTTCAAGGATATTACTTCACCAAGAAGAGGCTTACAAATTAGCACATTCCAAAACGTTACTTATTTCTAACCTCTTTCTTATTCGGATGTCAGTAATGAAAGTCTGTAGATCCAACTGATTCTGACTTTTCCCATTAGCATTCCCTATACACTCTTGCTTCTTACCGAAGAATCTCTATAAATAGTGTCATCTCAACAATTATTTATTCCCCATTGAAACCTGCTCTTAAATTTGCCCTGCCACAGAGGAGACTTCTTGCTCAACTGGAAAGCAGAAATAAGGGAAGTGCCCACTGTGCGATAGAAAAAGTTCTTGATGGTGGGTTTTACCTCAGCTGGCTTGCCAACACCAATGATAATCAATTTTCCATCCTCCAAGCCCACAAGGATGTGGCTGTATTCTTTGGTAACTGAAATGCAGTGAATTGGCAGTCTCATGGCTAAGGGGGAGATGCTGAGATTCAGGCTGAAATGAACAAAAAAAACACAGAAAAATACATAAAATATTTAACTGCTATACATTATGCATAATAGGTAGAACCACAATAAAGCTGAACTCGCATAGAGTGAGCTCAGATGCATAAACTAGAGTGTCACTGAGGCCCAATTTGTTTAAATGCACTATAATTCCAGGCACAGTGAACCTCCACTCAGAGGTCATGTCTCATCTCTAGAGGAGCACTTTAACAACAGGTTAGTAATTTACTAAATAATTTACTAAAGGAAAGCAAACAACGCAGACAATCTTGCAATTGCCTCTTATTGCAGACAATGGCTAACGGTTTCTATAGAGAGGGGAAGACAGCATTTTAAACCAAAATCACAACTGCATGCCATGGGATTGGTCCTGCAAGGTGCTAAGCCCTCAACTCCCATCAACTCAGAGTAAAAAATCAAGGACTAACACTTAACAGGACTGAGTCCCCAGTCTGCTGTCCAATCCTGTCCCTTCTAAAATACTAACAGAGCAAGAAATGTATTTCTGTTCTATGTCTATACAGCGCTTAGCAAAATGAGAGTCTTTCCTTGTACACAACTCCTCAGTGCCACACTAATGCAAATAATAAATGATAGGCGGAACTTCCCAGGTGACTAATAGGTCTGTCGGACTCCAAATCCAGAAAAATCCAAACAGGACCATAAAGCCCAAGGTTCGGGTTGCATTTTTAATTTTTTATACAAATGGATTTTCCCATTTCAAGTAACAGCCCAATAACAAAGGAGCAACGTGCCATGCTCTCTAAGGCTAGGGACAGACATTACACATAAACCTATTTAAGTGGTTAGAAATTGGTTTAAACCTGTAACAGAACAGATGTTCAGTGCACATAAACCAGTTTAAAAATGGCTGGAACCAGTTTGAGATAAACCTGGTTGAATGTAGTATCAGACTTAACTGAAAATCAGCCTATTTAAATTTGCTGATGATACCAAGATTTGGGGTGAGGTGGGCACGCTAGTAGGGAAGGACAGATTACAGCAGGACCTGGACAGGTTACGGGGGTGGGCTAATGAAAATAGGATGCATTTCAATACTGACAAGTGCAGGGTGCTGCACTTGGGCAGCAGGAACCAGCAGCACACTTATAAGCTGGGGAACTCCCTTCTCGAGAGCATCGTGGCAGAAAAAGATCTTGGAGTCATTACTGACTCCAAGATGAACATGGGCCAACAATGTGAGAACACGGTCAGTAGGGCTAACCATACTTTGTCATGCATCCACAGATGCATTTCAAGCAGGACCAAGGAGGTGATTCTCCCCCTCTATGCGACACTGGTCAGGCCGCAGCTGGAGTACTGCGTTCAGTTCTGGGTGCTGCACTTCAGGAGAGATGTGGAAAGCATTGAGAGGGTCCAGAGGAGGACCACCCACATGATCCGGGGACAGCAAGGCAGGCCCTACAAAGAGAGGCTACGGGACCTTAACCTGTTCAGCCTCCGCAAGAGAAGGCTGAGGGGGGACCTGGTGGCCATCTATAAACTCACTAGGGGGGACCGGCAGGGTTTGGAAGAGACCTTGTTCTCCCTAGTGCCCCCCGGGGTAACAATGAAAAACTTAGAGAGTAGGTTTAGACTAGACATCCGTAGGCACTACTTCACAGTCAGGGCGACTAGGATCTGGAACCAGCTTCCAAGGGAAGTGGTACTGGCTCCTACCCTGGGGGTCTTTCAGGGGAGGCTTGATGTCTACCTTGCTGGGGTCATTTGAGCCCGGTTTTCTCTCCTGCCCAGGCGGGGGCAGGGGGCTGACCTGATGATCTACAAGGTCCCTTCCGACCCTACTTCTATGAATCTATGATCTGTGTCAAACAGGTTTGTGCAATGTCTGCCCCAGACCCTCTGCTGGTTAAGTTAAACCAGAATCTCCCACCATCCCGGCATGCTCTTTGGGCTGGGCGGGGCAGGGCTCTGCTCCAGCACAGACTGCAGGCATCTGCCTGGCTTCCCATTGCTCCCCCACCCTTCCCAATAAACAGGAATTTCCCCTATCCCCTCTGCCTTACTGACTGTTCTCAGCATTAGCTAGCATACCTCATGCTGGCTATAGTCCATGCTGTGGAAAATGGGACAAAGGCAGAATCAACAGGTAGTTGGTAATGTGCCTCTGTTGTTTCCTAATGGGGTGATAAACACTTATCAATTCCCTGCTGGGCTGAGCTGGGGGGGTGGGGTGGGGGGACACGACACCTCTCCCTAATCAGAGCATGCTTCTGGCCACACCTCCCTGGCTCAGCACTATAAAAGAGAAGGGAGGGCTGCTCTAGCGCCCTCCTGGCTTCTAGCCTGAGCCAGTGCAGCCATGTCCCTGCATTTCTGGGATGTCTGTACAGTTACAAACTAGCTTAGCTTAGTCAGGTTAGACTAACCTGCAAAGACTGAATCAATTCAAGCTAAGGCTTTTTGAATGTCTGTCCCCTAGGCCATGTCATTTTAATTAAGCCACTGTACTGGCATCTCAGTGATCCCATGCAGTCACCAGCCCATTACCTGTAGAGATCTCGGATGGAGAGGAATCCCTGTAGGCTGCCAGTCACAATGTACTCGCCAGTCACACACATGTCTGATAGCTCCTCCTTTAGACTTTCTGAGCCCAAATACTTCCCATTCACAGAATAGAGATGTAATGCATTCTTATCCTGAGGAGATTAAGGAGAAATTTGTCCTGGAGGACTGACTGGATTAGAAATTTACTAGTTATACCATCAGCTCACTAGCAGGATTACAAACTTCAGGGTCCTGAAGTTTGTTACAAACAGAATCCTTCTACTCTGCCATAACCCAAATACTTCAGGCTCCCCACAGAACAAGGAGAAGAAATGGGCTGTTCAATGTATTCTGAAGGCTAATGTACTCAGACTATTATTATTAGTCAGAAGCCCCTTTCCAATCCCTGGTATAATTATAGAAGCCATCACCACAGCAGGCCTCCCTAGTTTTAGTCACAGAAGGTAGACTACACACAAATACTGAATAAGCAATGAGAATGCATTATACTGCGAATCCTAAAACTACTGGTCTCTCTAGGTTAGGGCTGAGAAAACGTACAGGACAGCTTGCATGAGGCTCTGCTGCAAGAACCACAGGCACATTTATGTAGAATGCTTAAAAGAAAATAGCAAAAACATTCTATAACTTTGGGTTGTAACTTGCTAAGTACCTTGAGAGTGGTCTTTCCTTCTATACTGGTGTGGACAACTATGTGTCCTTCCCAGGACACTGCCAGGTTGGGAACAGTCAGGAGGAGGGAACTCTCACAAGGTGGTCGCAGGGTTCTCATGTATTGACCCTTGCGAACAGTATGGATAATCACAGTGCCATCCTGTAAAAATAAAAAACTTAGGATCCATTTCTTTATAGCAGTACTTATGTAAGATCATTATTTGTTGTTACACTGTAGGCAGCACACAGACTTTACATAAGGTCGTTACACTGCAGGCAGCACAGTTTGAAATTACCAGAATGAAGCAGCAACATGCTGACACAATACGCAATTTCTTCTTTATACAAAAGGTTAAAAGAAAAAAAAAAAAAAAATCAGGGAAGAGCAACATTTTTTGGCATCACACTGATCCCAATAATAAAAATCATTACTTCCAAAAAAATAAAAAAACCTGAAGCAACTTACCCTGCCTCCTGACACCACCACATCCAGTTCAGTGCTGATGCCAACACTCAGTACCTCATCTGTATGTCCATAGAGAATCTGTAAGGGTTTAGATGCCAGGCCTATAGGAACTCCTCCCTGATACAAGCATAAATAATACAATTATAGATTCTCTTATAGCTGAGGGACACATACTAGGTATCTTCAACACAGCTGATGTAGCACTGTGTTCTCATTTTCTTTCTACTAAATTAGCAGCTCTGTTTGTACCTCAAATGACTGAATCACAGCTGTCTAACCAATGGCCTGTGGACTGCATGCAGTCTGTGAAGGGTTAATTTGCAGTCACTGGGCTCCCACCCAACCACTGTTCCTCCTATTGCTCTAGTGGCAGCAGCAGCTGGTGTCTCCAGGCTCCCCTTCCTGCCATTGGCTTCCATTTCCTGCCCCTGCCCTTGTGGGTCTGGGCCAGTCTCCATGAATACTGCGGGGTGGTAAAAGTGTGGGGCTGGAGCTGCAATCTGCTCCCCGCATGCCCTTGCCTGCACAACCAGCCCCACACTTATCACCCCATGATCCCAACCCCATCCCTGCCTGCCTGTCTTGTTCCCAGGTGCCACTCCCTGTCCCCCCACAGCCCCATCTCAGCTGCCCAGCTGAACAACTTGGGGAGTTTTGTTGAGTTGTTGTGCAGGGTGAGGTGAGGGTGGTGCTGACCCAGCCTGCAACAGCTCACCAAAACTCCCTTTGTGGCCCTCAGGCCCCCAAAATTGCCCACCCCTGCCTTAGGGATTCACATGACTCTGGGTGCATTATCAGATATCTAGTACAGGCAGGGAAGGAGCCCGCCAATACAGGAGAATTAGAGTATTAAGCCTTGGGAATGGGCTGGGCGATGTAGTGAGGGGAAGATGCCCACCATCTCCTATGCACCACTCAGGGAAGATACAGTTCAGTATAGTGAATTGACATTAAATATTTTGATTTCAGGAACTTTAAAGTGTTTCATTTTAATTTTAAAAATGTTACCATTTCTGAACTAAATTTTTACAGAGTTCTGATTTCACAAAATAATTTGTAATTTCAATGTTGTAACCCAATTTCGGACAAAAATAACTTGAAAGTTTGGGATTTCCTATGGAACAGAAATTGCTCATTTTATTCAGCTCTAGGAATAAAGATTTCTTTAAGTGAGAACTTAATCTTTTCCTTTCTGGCCTTGGCAACTTTGACACAAAACACTTTGCTCCTGAAAACTGCAAACAATGTTCTTACAATGTACAGCATATATCACACGTGAGAAATCCTGCTCAGAAAGAACAGGATTCATTTTTCAATTCACTCATCTGTCAAGACTGTCTGGTTATCATAGAACCATAGAAGCAGGGCTGGAAAGGATATCAGTAGGTCATCTAGTCCAGTGGTTCTCAACCTTTTTCCTACCAGGACCCACGTCCAAAGGTTCATGGCCTGTCCGGACCTATACCCTGCTGGCCCTGCCAGTGCACCACCCACAGTCCCCACCCCACTGCCCATGCTTGGGCCTGTCACTCCTGACCCGCAGCCCCTGCCCCCTCTACTGGTGCCCTTTACTTCCAACCTGCAGCCCCCTCTTCCCTTACCCCTGCTGGTTCCCCTCGCTCCTGTCCCACAGCCCCTGCCCCTCCCCAGCCCTGACAGCGCCCCTCACTCCCAACCTGCAGCCTCCTGTCCCCTTAGCCCTGCCAGTGCCCCTCACTCCCAACCTGCAGCTCCTTGCCCCACCCATCCCTGCCGAAGGGGCCCCCAGCTGCCCCCATCCTGCTCAGGCCGCAGCATGGTGGCTGTGGCAGTTCCAGCTTATGCAGATGATAGTGCAGCAAGCTGGAGGAAGGAGGAGGGGAGGACTGTGGCAGCCCCTGGGGCTGCCATGCTGCACCAGGCAGCCAGATCACATCTCATTCCACCCACTGTGCAGCGTCTCCCAGCCACCCTGCCCTCATAAGCATCCAGCTATGCCTCACAGCTCTCCCCTGCCCCCTTCCCCCGCCACTCTGCCCTGCCACAGTCTCTGCGCTTTCCCGGGACTAGCATTTCTCAATCCGTGAGTTGCAACCCTCTGAAACTTTCTTGTGACCTACTTTTGGGTTGCAACCCATGGGTTGAGAAATGCTGATCTTGTCTAACCATATGCTCAAGGAGGATCATCCCTATCTAAATCACTGCAGTCAACTGTTTGCAAAGTTTTTAGGACAAACATCTTTCTTGTACAACTACCAGACAGAATGCTGCAAAACATCAAGACCACTTTAACTTGCCACAGATAAAGCGGGGGGAGAAAAGGTGTTTATGTCCTGCCATTGCAAACACAGGAATAGTTGGTTAAAATAGACCCTAGAGATCAACAGAAGAAGAGCATGACCCTGCTCCAAAGAAGGCAAAAATCCCCACAGTCAGACTGACCATGGGGTGAAATTCCTTCCTGATCCCAAACATGGCAATCAATCTGAGCAGAGGAGCAAGACCCTCTAACTATAAGGAGCAAGGGTGCACAGATTTATCATGCATCAGCTGTTCCATGGTAACCCACTAGTACATTCCTACCTTATAGGTACATCAAAGTTAACCTGTGCTCTTAGCTGTGTTTTACTTTAGCTTACAACCTATGTTCAGTCTTTCCTACATTACTCCCTTGCAGGTTCACCGTTTAAATAAGAACCTGCTGTCTCTTTCTGTGTTTAAGTGTATAACGCATGGGCATATAATGCAAGCATAGTACCTTAAGTTGGCATACTGAAAACCTTGCCATTTTTAAAGTCACAAATCAGTTATTAAAAGTAAGATACTTGTTTAGTGTCAAGGAGAAAGGATGCTGCTGCTCTCATTGATAATTCCTGAGAAGACAGAATTTCCCACTGAGTAAATGAAAATATGGATATCTGCATTGTGTGATCAGTAGATTAACAATCAGAAACTACCACATTCTAATCCTCTCTGACACAAACAGTATGGGTCTTGACATGTCACCTTCTTCAGTTTTCCTATCTGTAAAATAGCAATAATATTTTCTTACTTGCAGGGTTGTTGTATGACGTAAATAGAATCACTGAATTTATACTCTGTAGTGGACTCCCTAAAGCATGACAGAGACAGCAAATGAATGATCAGCCTTAATGGAATACTACTATATCTGTGAATTTACGGAACTGGTACGGTGGTAAAGTAAGCACTAAGGAAGAAAGCTGTCTGTCAAAAGGTAGCTTCTGGTAGTATTTAGGAGCAACCCACCTGTTGAATTATTTGCCATATCATACATGTAGTGTCTCTGGAACCAGAAATCAAATGGATCCCACAGAAATCTATAGTCAAGCAGGTCACAATATCTACAAAGGAAAGGAAAAAGTTGAAATGCAAAAGGAAGGTAAAGGTTTTTATCAGCATTTAAGACTAGTTTTACATATAGTAGCCATGAGCTGCTGTACACTGTGCCAGCAGTGGGCAAATAGAAACAAAACTGCAAACTCCACAGCATGAGCAATGCATAAATTTTGACAACTGAAAAAGATGTATATTGGGCTTTGTAAAACAGCTCCAGCCTAGACATTAAACATAAAACATTAAATATAATCATCATTAAGCTATCCAACAGTTTGTTTTTAATTGAAATGGTCCTATCAATATTTGTACAGTATTTCCATTAGTCCTAACTGAACCGACAAAAGGCAGTTGGTAAAAATAAAAGAAATTAGCAAATTCTTATATACAACATACCTTGTAATTCCTTTGTGTCCACCCTGCCTTGTCGAAACACACTGGCCTAGTATTTCTTATACCTAAATGAGCCTTGTAATGCTCAAAGCATTAAAACCTACTCACTACAAAACTTTTATACAAGTTTTAATTTCATAAATTAAAACTAAGACCTAACTTACCCATGTGTCTGATATGCTGTCCTATCAGTTTGCCTTTTGTAAGCGATGTCACTCTGATACTATTGTCCCAATGTCCTCCACTAAGCAGCAACTTTGCATCATGGGACACTGCAAATAGTTTGGAGGTGATCTCTAGCCCTGGAGCAAAAGGGCCACTCATGCTACGCTGGGTTCTACAAATAAATTTTACAGTTAAGATGTACCCTCTTATAATATTACGATCTGTCACATGCTTATAAATGAACAAAAGCAACCAGTAAATAACCAACACACAAAGTGAAAACATGATGCCACTGGGCATGTCTACACATGCAATTAATGTGACTGAACATACTCTGGCTCAATTTGAACCTGGGTAAACTAATCCCAGTATCATTGTCAATGTATGCATTTAAGCACAGTAATTTACTGCATTGCTAGATACAACTTGCATCTGACAGGACTATCCGGCAGCGCAGAAAATTAGTCTACTGTGCCCTAATTGTCTCACATGTGCAGACACTGGTGCTTTACTTCACAGGAAATTAGTCTGCTGTGCAGTAAAGCATCATGTATAAATGCACCCACTGATTTCAATAGCAAAATTCTAATTCCTTTCATGGAGGGCAGGAATTTACTATCTTTCTTTTCATAGATTTCATAGACATTAGGGCTGGAGGGGACCTCAGAAGATCATCGAGTCCAGCCCCCTGCCCCAGGGGCAGGAAGTCAGCTGCAGTCAAAGAATCCCAGCAAGATAAACGTCCAAATGTCTCTTAAAGGAGTCTAGAGTAGGTGCTTGCACCACCTCTGGAGACAGTTTGTTCTAGGCCTTGGGGGCTCGGGCAGTAAAGGAGTTCTTCCTTACCTCCAGCCTGAAATGGTCTTGGAGGAGTTTGTGACCATTTGACCTTGTTGTCTCTTGGGGCGCTCTGGTGAACAGGTGTTCCCCCAGATCCTGATCCTTTTCATGATATTTTACCTGAATTAAGGTTCTGAATTGAGATAACTGTGATTTATATAATGTATACACAGCATACAGTGCGATTTACTGAAAAAAAGGAGCAAAGTTATCAAATGT
>NW_017729031.1:104927756-104929133 GCF_001723915.1 Gavialis gangeticus
TGAACAGGTGTTCCCCCAGATCCTGATCCTTTTCATGATATTTTACCTGAATTAAGGTTCTGAATTGAGATAACTGTGATTTATATAATGTATACACAGCATACAGTGCGATTTACTGAAAAAAAGGAGCAAAGTTATCAAATGTGTGTAAAAAGACAAACATCTTCTTTTCATGGAAAAAAAGCCATTCTATTTTCTTCTTTTTTTCCTTTAAGGAGTTCTTCTCCTGTGAAAAAAATACTAAAAAGGCAATTACTTATTCAAAAAGTCTGTTTCTCATGTGTGTTCAGTCATTTTGGTTATTTAAAAGACAACAACTTTAATTACCCTTCACCCTTCACTCTTGTTAGCACTATAAAGCTGAGGCCCTCTCTACATGTTACAGGTATTGCACAACTGACTAGTTAACTGCACAATTACCTGGAGATCAGCTACATCTGCAAAGTAGGAGTTTACTCTCATCCTCAGGGTGAGAGGATTGCCTCTGCAGTGATCCTCTAGTTCAGGGAGTTTCCCTGCACCTTTGGGTAGGGAGATTACTTCTGTAGCAAACTTCCAGCCCCGCCGTTTTCCCTCCCTGTACCCCTAGGGCAGGGAAATTGCTGCAATGGGGTTCCTCCAGCCCTTGGGTGGGGCAACCCCATGGCTTGGAGCCCCTCATCTGGGGTATATGAGGTTCCCAGTTTTGGAAGCCTGCTTCTTGTCAGTGCAGCAGAAACCTGAGATCAGGCTCCCCTTGTAATGACACTAAGGCACTGTAACAGGGTAGCATCTTCACCAGGTCTATGCCAACTGCCTACCTGTCTCTGGGGTAACCTCTTGCCTTGTTCACCTGCCACACCTTGATAGTAACAATTTTCATATTTTTTCTAAGGCAGGAGGCTACCCATTTTCTTTGCCCTCCTGATCACCAGGGCCTTAGTACACGTTCCGGCCTCCCCTTTATGTGTCCCATGTCTTGCAGATATTTCTTCAGTGGTTAGCACAGGGACCCGAGCTCTGGAGCCTCACATAGGACTCTCATTCCCCACCAGAGCTTGTAGTCCCAGCACCCCCACACTGGGTTCTCTCACTTGTCTCTCTCAGCCCCTTCACCAGAGCCACTACTCTCACCTCTCTCCAGGCCACTACACCCCCTCTCCAGGCCACTACTCTTGGGAGCTTCCCTCTGGCTCCCCCTCTGCAGCCATAGGACTCTATGATGAGCCTAAGTGCTGCCCAGGGTCCCTCCTCCTGACCCGCGCCCTGCCTCGGAGCTCACCCGGAGTCTGGGCTCCCCCGGTCCAGTCTTAGTTCCACCATGGATGTGGTGCTGGGGTTAGGAGGTATCTCATACTCACCTTTCACCAGGGCGGTAACTGGCCTGGCATTTCCTGG
>NW_017729031.1:104929144-104934262 GCF_001723915.1 Gavialis gangeticus
CTACCCATTTTCTTTGCCCTCCTGATCACCAGGGCCTTAGTACACGTTCCGGCCTCCCCTTTATGTGTCCCATGTCTTGCAGATATTTCTTCAGTGGTTAGCACAGGGACCCGAGCTCTGGAGCCTCACATAGGACTCTCATTCCCCACCAGAGCTTGTAGTCCCAGCACCCCCACACTGGGTTCTCTCACTTGTCTCTCTCAGCCCCTTCACCAGAGCCACTACTCTCACCTCTCTCCAGGCCACTACACCCCCTCTCCAGGCCACTACTCTTGGGAGCTTCCCTCTGGCTCCCCCTCTGCAGCCATAGGACTCTATGATGAGCCTAAGTGCTGCCCAGGGTCCCTCCTCCTGACCCGCGCCCTGCCTCGGAGCTCACCCGGAGTCTGGGCTCCCCCGGTCCAGTCTTAGTTCCACCATGGATGTGGTGCTGGGGTTAGGAGGTATCTCATACTCACCTTTCACCAGGGCGGTAACTGGCCTGGCATTTCCTGGGGGCTCCCATGTCACCAGGAGCCCCACCAAGCCACCCACCCCAGCAGGCTGCAGTTTTAGGTCTCCCAGAATGAGGAGCCTCCAAGCCATCCTCCTAGCTCCTGCTCTTACCTCCAGAATGTTGCACACCACAGTGGAGCTGGATGGTGATGCTCCCCTCAGCTGTAAGCAGCTAACTGCTGGCCCTGCCTGGCTGGACTATGTTTGAGAATGGCCACCCTCATCAGGCACCTGGCAGCTGCCTGCCTCAGCCCTTAAAGTGCCCAAAAGGTGCCCTGCCACAGGTATGACGGGATCTAATGCACGGTCCCACAATTGCTTCCTGCTATGCACAAGTGGTTTGGCAGCAGGCGTGACTGTATGAATCACATTAAATTCCCATTGCGCCTTTACCTGCATGTGTAGAGGGGGCCTAAGAGAAAGAAATAGTGGTCACTCTCATCCTTGACCCAAGGCCAACAAATTACTTTGTTAAATTCCAGTCACTTACCTTGTGCAGAACTGGTAAGTGCAATAGAAGCTGCACACAAGTCACTAAAGGCATTGCTGAACATGAAAGTGTAAGAGCTGGCACCCTGAACAGACCAGAGATCCATCTAGCCTATCATTCTGTCTCCGATGGCAGCAAGTACCCAATGCGTTAGATAAGAACATAAGGCAACAATGGAAGGCACATATATAACTAAGGGCAGGTTTGCAGAATCCTTATTATAGATCATAATGCATGGGAAGGAATGAGCCCAGCTTAACTCACAGTTCAGGGAGACTTTGCAAGGCTGGCAATTAGGGAAAAAACATTTTAATGGCAAACCTGACTGAGAACAAAGCGGAATTGCATGACATCTTGCAATGTCATTTGCACTGTTTTTAGAACAGGACTGTGAATTAATATTAGGGAATGTACAATTCTTCAAAAAATATACAATACACTCTAGGAGCTAACTTGTTAAATAACATTTCAACAAATCGAAGGGGTGCTATCAAATTATTATCAAACTATTATTCTAGTATCTATCGTCAAAATATTTTGTTATAGTGGATGTCCACTACAGCACATTTTGTCCTCTTTACTTACTTAGGGTTTGTCACAGTTGTATCTTTGAGAAATGTAAAATAGTTAGAGATATTTCTATCATAAGGTAGCCACCCATGGGTTCCAACAATGCAATTCAGGCTTACGGTTACCTAAAAAAGTTTGAAAGAAATAAATTAAGTTGTGTATTTGTGAAAAACATTCTTCTTGGTGCATCTATCTCAATAAGAGAGATTACATATGAGCCAACATAGGCCCCTTGAAAGTTCACCACCTAATTAATGAAGCTCACAGTTGTGGATAGCACGATGGTAGGATGAACCATTACCGTTTATCTTTTTGTATTTTTTCCCTTTTTTCTCAGTAATCAGTGGCTTGCAATTCTGATTTATGCTGCATATACTGCTGACATAAAACAGTATATGTTCTAGATTAGCACGTGAGATGCAGCCTTGAAAGAAGGCTTATGATTTACATATGTATTTCACAGCCATTTAATTCTTGTGTTTTCTTCTCTTTGAAAATCAGTTGTAATAACTAACATTTAAAGTTATGACAAATTTAAGGTACTCCCAATAACATTTTTGTTCCTGAGTCAGTGTGAAAGTAATCTCATTTGAATGCACTGCAGTACTTTTTCAGCAACCTGAAAGAAACAGAACCAAGTCTTTAGATGCACATGTACAAATCCTAACTAACATAAGCACAGGTCATATATGTGTGTACTTAATTTGGTCTATGCAAATGTGAGTGAAGGAAGACAAGACAATCAGAAAATGCTCAGATGCTACAGGAAGGAGAGTAGTTGCAAAACCTTAAATACAGAAAGTAACAAATTATTTACTCCCAACATCATTAGGATCAGGACCATTACTGTACCCATACTTTTATCAATACAAAATTAAATTTTAGGAACAATGCAGTCATGTGTAATGCACATAAATCAGAATAGATTTCCAATGATAAAAATTAAGGATCATAGAATCATGGAAAATTAGGGCTGGAAGGAACCTCAGGAAGTCATCTAGTCCAACCCCCCACTCAAAGGCTCTTACAGGAGTAAAGAATGCACTGCAGCTATTAATTCTCCAATATAACAGTTTAGAAAAACAAGAGAGTTGTCATGCTGCAGTAGAGTATAGATCAAGTTGGTTATTTACATTGCTAAGGAGATACCTTGTTGTAACACCTTGTCTATGCTTTATATTTCTTTTTGATTAATGTCATTTCATACTACAAACACTCAGCTTATAACTTTGTCCTTGCCTTGGGACAAGTGGGCACTTTTCAGATATAGGAATGATGGTTTTCTGTAACTTAGAAAAAATCGTTATTCAGGAATTTCTAATGAAATCTGACTCCCCAGCATTTCACTTACGACTCACCAAGATCTCCGGGCTCCCCTGAGACATAAAGGAACGTGACTGGTTTCTAGGGACAGCCGCCTTCACAATGGGAACACCATCACTGATTCCCTAAGAAAAATGACAGTTTCAGCTGGCAAACAAATATTGAGAGATGGTACAGATAATTCAGTGACTTGCTAGAAACAGGAAAAAAACCCACTGAGTTATAGTAGTGGGCACAGGTACACATATATCTAAAATGGCTGCATTTTGCCACTAATATCAGAGGGTGAAATTCTAACCCCATTTAAGTCAGTGGGAGTTCTGTCATTGAAATCAGTGGGCCATGACTTCACCATACATGACTTTGTCCAACCAGAGGGCAGTCACATAGGAAGCAGGGAGACATGGCTAGGGATGCAAAAAATGATTAAAAGAATAGCATTTAGATAGTCAAAATAAGTGTTACGTAACTACTGTAAGATGAGGGCCAGTAACTTGTGGCGCTCAACACTTACAAACTCATTACAAAGGAAAAACTGATTCTAAAGGGATATAATACATTCTTTAAATTGTTGGTTTATGACCTTTTATTCAGTATACAAACAAGTTTCAGAACAGACATAGAAGATGTGCTGTGTCTGTCAGCTTATACCTCAATGAAAAATGACTTAAGCTCAGGGAGATGCTGGAAAAGATTCAGGGTGGAAGTATCACTTTTGGTCAGCTTCTGCACCACTTCTTCTGCAGATAATCTAGGAGGATGAGGTTCCTACGAAAAGATACAGTCAAAATTATACAAGACCTTTAATAGGTTTATTCAAGTCACACAGGACATGTCTACAAGGAACAAAGCAGCACTATGCTGAGATATCATGTACTAACTCAGTGGGTGCTAGCTCAGGAACTAAAGGCAGCATAGCTGTGTTATTGTGCCATGTTTATTAGCTTCTGGTTAGTACTTAGCCTGCTGACTAATACTTTTCAGCTTCTTAGCTTGTGTGCCATGCTACAGTAACACAATTGTACTGCTTCTGGTTGTGGAACAAGTGCACATTAGGCTAGTGAGAAATCTCTCTCTGCATGATGCTGCCTTGTGCCATGGGGTATGGACAGGTGTTTAATTTCAGCACTGCAAATTTCCCTAAAGAGAAGCCAAAGGAGGGAGGCATACAAGCATTTCAGACCTGTGGCTAGAGAGCAATGAAGTTGTGTCAAAGGTGAGCTCTTCAAGCAGGTGAAGCTGCTCCCTTGCTCTCCTTTGCCCCCATGACAAACAAGATGTCTCCAACCTGCCTCTGCCTCCCATCCCCTGCACAGCTCCAGGTATCTGGGAGGCAGTGCAGCTGTACCTGCCTGAGAAATGGCAGAATACCCCTGCTGCTCAGTGTACCCTTCCAAGTTACCCCAGAGGGATGCAAAGGGGCAGAAGGCAGATGGGCATGGGCTGGAACTGTCCTGGAGCCCTGGGGAGAATGCCCCGCCCCTACCTGGTCACCTCTAAATAGCTGTTTGTCAAGGTGGGTGGGGGGTGCATTCACCTATGGTTCAAACTATCCTGGACCCCCTTTTTGTGCTAGGAGAAAGACTTGTAGCCAAGCAAACAGCTCATAAGGTATTCAGGGTGAGACAAGAATGTTGACCTTTCCTACACACATACGGATACACCTATTTTAGTTATTTCAAAAGTTGAGGTGTTCAGGGAGAATTTTCAAAGGCTCCTAAGTGACTCTGGAGTTTAATTCCTATTTTAAAAAAGTGACTTAGATTCTCAAGTGCTTAAATTTCATTAAAGGTTAACAGGACTTTGGTCCTCAAGGTTACTTGCCTCCTACTGCCAGGGATGGATATGGAGATTTACCTTTAGCAGTTGACAGGGTGTTTGTCCAAAATTGTTAATCATCCCTTCTAAAGCTTTCCTCTCCTTCTCATCTGTTAAAGCATCCAAATCCACAGCTCCTGCAATTATAATCAGAGTTGATGGAGGGTAGTAAAAAAAAAAAATATCAAACCACAACACTATCTACACATAATTCACTGAGGAAAAAGATGCGAAACAAATGTAGAAAACTGAACATTATTTTTAACACCATCATCCTTTCTCCGATAGAAAATTTCCAACTACAGCCTATGTATTTAGTCTTCTAAAGATTTCATTCTGCAAATATTCTGCATATAGAATTTCTAATAAAAAAAAAAAAAAAAAAAAAAAAAAAAAAAAAAAAAAAAAAAAAAAAAAAATTT
>NW_017729031.1:104939262-104944391 GCF_001723915.1 Gavialis gangeticus
GCTTTAATTATATAATCTGGAAGAATTTAACTTTCATCTATTTAAGGTATGTAAAGCCACCCAGCATACACATTTTTCATTAAATAGATCTTTTAGGTTTACCTTCTAAAACTTGTAACTATTGTAAATTACTATGAGTAGACCAGAAAAAAAATCCCGTTTCTCAATATACTATATTTTTTAAACAAACAGAAAGAACATTAGCATCCCTAAAGAAGTGCTGAAGAGGTTTTTAAAATTAAAAGATTCACATTCCCTTATCAGAACATCAAATATTCTAGATGTGATGAATTCACAAAATACTCTACTATACTTCTGTTAACATTCTGTCTTTTTACCATATGCTACGTTACTAAATGCACATAGATACATTTCTCTCCAGATATTGCTCAGTAAACCACAAATATGACAGTTATGTCAAGGAAACAGCACAAGGCTTTGTACCTTCATAACTACAATAATAGAATACATTGAGTGCCTCCACTGCAGCTGGTCCCCTCTGCTTGTAGCCAAAAATCAGATCTATCCATTCATGGAGATGAGCAGAGACGTACTCAGACTCCTAAGAAAGAATTTATGACAGCAATTGAAATAAAATCCTGGGCATACTATTCCATTTTTATTTATTTACTTATTTTTTTTAAAGGTACACACTGTCTTCTGGGTGTCCCTACTGATGTTAAAACGCACAAAAAACATTTAAACATGCCCCAAAAGCGTACATATGCCAACAGGTTGCAAAGACATAAGAATATGCATGCCTGTTTATCCTAGTTAATATGATGTAAGGGGAACAATTTAACATAGCAAAGGAGTACAACTGTGAGTAATTACATGAAATTGAGAAAAGAAAAAATTAGAAAGATTATCAGTAAATTTCCTAATATTAACAATGAGCAGTAGAATAATCTTCATACCAGTGGCAAAAAGTTCACCACTTTATAAATGATTTCATATCTATTTCCTAAATAAAACAACAAACTCCCTTACAGTAAGATCTTAGAAACTTTGCTCTTTCCCCTTCTGGGTTGAGTTCAGAAGAGTGCAGTGCCACATACTGCACAGTCAGCTGCTCTGCACGCTGCAAGGTAGCAGAATGGGGGTGGGGGGGTTGGACCCCTGGATATCCAGGGGTCCAAAAACCTGTGGAGAATAAAAGTGGAGTGGCGCACACAGGGGCAGCACATGAAGCTCCAAACTCGAGCCTGGCTGGGCAGTCATACTCCAGCTGCCAGCCAGGCTCTGAGTGAGAGGAGCGCCACTCCTGCAGCCAGCCCCAGGACCCAAGTAATGCTGCTGGGCCCAGCCCAGTGCTGGCCCCAGACTACCCTAACCCCACCCAGGGTAACTGGCTGCATGTCAGAGAGCTTGTGGCACAGACACTCCCTGGGGACAACTAGCGGTGGCACAAGATGCCCCACTGCTAGTTGTCCTCGGGGAACCAAAACGTCCACACTTGTGTGGATGTGGCCTTGGAGGGCATTACACTCACAGTGTTTTGAACTGAAAAGTTCCAACACTACTTCTAGGTAACCAACTCCTTTTCAGGTCTTTTTCCTAGAGAGTTTACAATCCATGAATGTTTTTGTATTAACAACGTTAGGGAATTAAGACCTACTTGTTCATAAAGCAATATACAGATTAAATCAACTGTCACACAGCTTTCCCTCCCAAAATCGTTACTGAGACATGGAAACTGGTAAGTGACACAATCACAGTACAGTTCTAATTCTGCTCCCACCATCTTAAGGTAGCCATTGTGATACCAAGTTCTATATTTCTGTCTCTCGGTACTTAATCCAAAGAAATCAACTTATCCTTTGTCTTACCAGTGCCTTCCTGTGTTTACAAATGAAATCTTCAGGTGAATGGGCCCATCTGGGGAGAATAACATCATTCACTACTTCTTTGGAGATCTGTAACTGACCCAAGTTAAAATCTAGAAAGTAAAAATGAGACAATTTAGTTTAAAACTCAAGACAATGTTTCAAATACCTTAATCATTACAAACAGATTGAAAAGGTAGATTTGTCTCCTGTATTAGGTGTTATATTTGAGACATATGGAAGGAAATCGAAGTGCTTCAGAGAAAGATTTTGCTCTTAATAGTATCGGAGGGACAGTTTTGCGCTGAAGTTTTTAAACAGGTATATGATATCTTGTAGAATTTTCAAAACTATTTAAATAACTTAGGAACTTAAATCACAATGTTAAAAGTGACTCATTCATCTAGGTTGCAGGTCTGTAAACACTTAATGCTGACGTTTCATGGACTTCATGGTTCTTAAAGATTTTACTCCAAATCTGTAATGGGCTTTACATGCCAGTCTTAAAACTGCTGTTTTTCTTTAACAGCATAAATACAATACAAATCCTTCTTACATTAAACTAGCCTCTGGGGAGTGAGACATCAAGCATGATTTTCCTAGCTAATAAGTGAAGTGAAAAAATAACAAAAAAAAGTATAGGTCTCCTACCAATATGTAGGGAAGCTGTTTTTCAATAAACATAGTTTACAGAATGTAACAGCTTTTATTTCTTTTAAAAAATCTTGGAACCTTAGGCTTCTGTAAATTCCAGTTATTTTAGAACACTTCTGAAAATACTAGTTAGCACTGATTCTACAGACCCAACAACAACAACAAAAGTCCTACGTAATTTAAAAATGCCCTTGTTCTTTCACAAAAAGAACAAAGGCAGAGGAAGCAAGTTACCCAGGATCAATGCAGTTTAAATGGTAAATATTTTTTAAAAAATGTAACTGCTTTGGTTCTTTTGTTAACCAAATGTTACTACTTTTAGCCATCCTGACATTTTCTCTCCAAATTTGAAATCTCACAATTAAGCAGTGGCTTAATATAACTGACATCTCACTAAATGATTAAAAGATAGTATGATCTTGAGAACAGTCTTCCCGAGTACATTGAAACAGGTTGCAACAATTCTTAATAGAGAAGCATGAGAGGCATAGTCTACATAATTCATTCTGAAAATTCTGTTTACCATTTTGATTCTGTAAAAACTCTGGGAAGTAGAAGAACTCTGGAATGAGCTCCTTCACATCATTTGGGTTGTCCATGAGAGCCTGCCACGTGGCAGGAATGGAATGGAACTGCCGGTCTGCACAATCAAACCTGTAGGTTGGAAAAGACAAATTACATTTTGATTACTCTCATAAAACCATCCTTGAAGAACTTGAGGAGAAAAAGAGGGAGAAGGATGATATTAATTTGCTCACAACATACCTGCCACTCTGAAGCTGGATATGAAGTGTGGTGAAAGGTTCTACCCGAATGAGGTAATGCATCACACCAGCAGCATTTGAGTAGTGTGTACCATAGTGAAATTTGTCAATAATCCCAAGAGGATCTTCAAAATTCTCATATCTAAAATGGAGAGATATCTTTATAAACATCATAATGATATAACTATATACATTTATAATTAAGCATGCTTGCTTAGTTATTAAGTAGCTATTACCAAATGATCTAAATACAACTAACATCTCTGTCTAACTACAAGTATAACTACTTGTTATATAGTGCACTAATAGACAGATTATGGTTACGTACAGAAGCAACATAAGCGTATTACTAAATTAAAAAAAACAAACAAACCCAGGGGGACTACAGCAATTCTGTTAAAAAAAAGAATCAATATATACCAAATACCACAAACTGTACAAAGAAGAAATGTATTTAGCACTTAAGTAAGTGCCAGCTCTTTCCATTCTGGAGTGCAAGGAATTCAACCGGCAAGATATTCCACTGCTATGACACCAAATATTTTGTATCCTTGAACGTTGTGAGCCTGGCAGAAACAACTATGTTGTCTAAGCTGTAGACAGGGTGATTGCTACGTGTAAGAATGAATGAACGCCAATCTGACATCAGTTCCAGAAAGACTCACAAGCCTGTGTCAGACTACTTTAACCTGCTTGGACATTCCATTGCTGACTTCAGAAGGATCTTAGATATCAAAACTTTAAAACTGAACTTGAATAGGAAACAGCAGAACAATAAATCATCCACAGACTGGATTATGTTAAGTATGGGCTAAACCAGGGGTGCTCAAACTCTGGTCTATGAGCCAAATGAGGCCCAGAGACCCATAGGTATTCAGCCTGTGAGGCTCCCCATGGATCAGGAAATTTGGTGGCAGGAGAGTGGTGGCAATAAATATGGCCAACCTCCCGCCCTGGCTGCCAAACTCCCAAATCCCAGGACAGGTTGGGGCCAGGTCACGCCCCTTCTCCCCACCTCAACAGCTAGATGAGGCTGGGCCATGCCCCTCTCCTTGCACCACATGGGGCTGGGCCATGCCCCATTTCCCCCATGGGGCTGGACTGGAGTCAGTCAAGCCCCTTCCCACCCTGCAGGGTGGGTCAAGCCCCCTTTCCCCTGTAGGGATGGGCCACACACCCCTTTCCCCCACATGGGGCTGGGCTGGGGTTGGGACAAGCCCCTCTCCCCAAAAGGGCAGGGTCATGCCCCCTGCCCCACTGTGGGGCCAGGTTGGAGCCAGGATGCTCCCTGCCCTCCTCCGCGCAGCTGAATGAAGCCCTGCTGCAACTGCCCCATGTCAGATCAGGACCACCAGCCAGATCTGGCTCTCAGATAGCCTGGGCACTGCCAATCAGGCCCACTGGCCAAAGAGGTTGAATACCATGGGCGCATCCACACGAGCAAGCACTTGCCTCTTGCCCACCTCAAAGGAGCTCAAACAGGCACATGTGAGAAAAAAAAAAATGTTCCCTGTGCTGCAAACTTACAGCACAGGGAGAAAATTAGACCCCTGAATATCCAGGGGTCTTAAATGAAAAAAAAAAAAAAAAAAAAAAAAAAAAAAAAAAAAAATTGATGTTTAAAAAAGTGGAGCAGGGCACAGTCCCTGACCATGCCCTGGGGCAACTGGAGGCTGGGTCCTCTACAGAGATGCTCTGGCTGCCAGAGCATCTCTATGGCTGGCCCTCACCCTGGTGCCGGTTAGTAAGGGGTTGGCGGGCTGGAGGAGGGGGAAGGGGACCAAGGGGGAACCCCCAACAGGCCCCCCTCCCCTAGCCCCCTCAAGACCCCCGACCTCTGCCAGGGCCAGCCTCTCCCCCCCAGGCCCTTGACCCTTGCCAGGGC
>NW_017729031.1:104944402-104945547 GCF_001723915.1 Gavialis gangeticus
TTCCGACCCTTAATCTATGAATCTATGAATCTATGAACCAGGGCACACTGTTGGCCCATATCCAGCTTATTGTCCATGGTAATGCCCAAAAGGAGTCCTTCTCTGCAGATCTGCTGTTTAGCCAGTTGGTCCTAAGCCTGTACAAGTGCATGGGATTCTTCCATCCTAAGTGCAGGATTGCACTTCTCCTGATTGAACCTCATGGGCATGTCCACATGAGTGCACACATGCCTTTTGCCCCGCCTCAAACCCCTTTGAGGCAGGGCAACAGGCACATGCGGGGACAAAAAAATGTTCCCCCTGGATATCCAGGAGTCAAAAAAAAATCAATGTTTAAAAAATCGTGGCAGAGCACAGTCCCTGACCATGCCCTGAGGTAACTGGAGGCTGGGTCCTCCATGGACATGCTTTGCTGCCAGAACGATTCTATGGTTGGCCCTCACCCTGGTGCTGAAACACACAGCTATTAGGGGGGAGGGGCCAGCCAGAGCAGGCTGTAGTCTGTAGTCTACACCTGTAGTCTTTTACCTGTAGTCTGGCTGCCTCTGGCTGACTGGGGCCCCGCCCACACAGTGCAGGGCAGGGTGACAGCCCCAGTAGCCCCAGCCTGGGCCCTCCTGCCTCCCCGCTGTCCCGTGCTGCCCAGGGGGCTCTGCCAGGAGGCCCTGAAGCCCCTCCACCCCTGCTTCTAAAGTAAGCAGAGGCTTTTTTTTCCTGTTTTCTTTCTGGGGTTTTTTAAAGTGATGGTGCCTGGGGTTGTGGGGGTAGCCATGGGGACCTGGGGGTGCAAGCTGGGGGGTCTGGCAGCTTCTGGGGCCCAGCCAATTGGTACCTGGGGACACTATCCCTTGTGCTAGCTGGGGATGCAGGGGTGGGGCAGCCACTGGGGGGGGGCTGCAGGAACTTGTGGGGGATGGGGCCAAGTGGAGCAACAATTGGGGGCTGCAGTGGGGCATGTGGGCCTTGCAAGGGGGTTAGTAAACCCTGTGGGGGCCACTTGGCCCCAGTTGGGGGCCTGTACCCCTTGTGTGGGTGCTGAACCCCCTGTTGGGGGCCTGTACCCTTCATGTGGGCGCCAAACCCCCTGTTGGGGGGCCGAACCCCTTGTTTGGGGTTGAACTCCCCGTTGGGGGCCATACCCCTTC
>NW_017729031.1:104945585-104946136 GCF_001723915.1 Gavialis gangeticus
GGGGCACTTGTGTGGGGGCCATCGCCCTGTGGGAGTGCAGCAAAACATGTATTCATGAAACGTATTTAGAGTTCACTTTATTATTATAAGAGACTTGCTTTAACTCTAAGATATATCAATAAAACATTGTCCAACTGATCACTGTCTCTTTCTTGCTCTCTGTCTTTAAAGTGGTCTTTTGTTTTACTTGTGGAGGAACATGGATTTGGGGGTATTTTACAGAGTGACTTTGGGATTTTTTTTTTTTAATTTTTTTTTAAATCAGGGATTTTTCAGTTTTCCAATAGGGAGGCCAGTGGCAGGACCCTGCCGGCTCAGAGCTGGCACCTTGGACCCATCTGGCTGTGGCTGACCTTCTGGACAAATGGGGCCAGGAGGATATGCTTTGACAGTTCAAAGCAGGCCACCACACCAGGAACATCTTCCGTGTGATAGCTGCCCAGATGGCCGGGCAGGGAGCACAAATGGCAGTAGTGCCACACAAAGGCCAACCCTGCAACTGCAGTCCACTGGCAGCTGGCCCAGAGGGGTAGATGCCTCTACTGGCTCTG
>NW_017729031.1:104946296-104952727 GCF_001723915.1 Gavialis gangeticus
AAGTGTAGTGTCCCCAGGTACCAACTGGCTACGCCCCAGAAGCTCTTGAGAGCTAGTAGCCCTGAGCTACTTGCCAGGGCAGCTTCTTACACTGCTGGGGCCTGGACAGGGTAGCTTTTTATACTCCTGGGGACAGCACAGGTGCTGGCCCTGGCCTCTAGCTCTCCTGCCTGAAGATGTGGGAGGAGCCAGGCAGGATTATTTTGCCCCAAGTGGCACAATTTGCTCCACAACAAAGTGCATATCCGAGCATGCGCGCCGACGCAAAAAGCCCTGGCTCAAATTTGTACCACTTCTATTTGAGCTGCTGCAAGTGCACGTGCTTGCATGTGTGGACGCACCCCATTAGTCTAAATCAAGACTCTTATTCCATTACCTGGATTAGCTTTTATAACACATAAGTCACTCAGTGGGTTAACTGCATTTTTTCCCCTCTCCTACTCACCTTGCCTCTCTCTCACCAGTGCCTCCTCATTTTCCCTCCCCCTTTCCTTGCCCTTTGTATTCTAATCACAGCTTTCTATTTAGAAGCTCTGCTTCCTGCAGTCCCTTCACAACATCTGATGAAGTAAGCCCTTCACTTATGAAACCTTATGCTATAACTCTCTAATTTAGCTAGTCTATAAAGTGAAAATCTACCCTGCCTTTATAAAGATCTGTAGCCACAAACTCAAAGCCCGAGAACCAACTTCAACCATGGATAGCAGTTAAATAATTCCTTCATGCCTCAAGTGTTTTTAGAAGAAAACCTGCTTGGTAAGATCCTCAACATATGGCATTTGACAAGCCAAAGGATTTGTTCCCTACTAGAGCCAAATCCGTGATTCACTATGCTCACACCATGAGTGCAAGAGGCTGACATCACTGCATAGAATCAGCTATCAGAAGAAATTGAACTTATTTCAAAGATGACATTTCAGCTCAAAAAAAGCCAAGGGGAGACCAAATTCAGAAATAATACCAATCTCTCCTTCCAGTTCAGTCCACCACTCTTATTTCATATGAGCCACCACTATGTAGAAAAAGGAATCAGACACAGGGTAAGTCACTTTAAAGCATCTAGGTTAAGTCAACTGAAGAGGGGTGACTCTGGGTTCCTTCATAACCCTTCATTTCCTCTCTCCAGCCTTTTCACCCAGCCCCACTTTTAAATAAACCAACTTGAAGCTTTGATCTTCTAGAACTGAAGACAGTAAAACTTGTTTTTCCATTGCTTCCAACATAACTACTTAGCATTTTCCTAGTTAACTCTGCAAATGCATTTCTATCAAATAAAAAGGTTAATGGTATTTAACATCAGTCACAGAAATTAAGGAATTAGCAAAACGAACAATTATTATTAGTCTGAAAACCTTCCACCAAGAAGAAATAGAATTTGAGAAAGAAATGGAAATAATTAAAAATACCTACTTTTCTTTCACAGCTTTGGCATTCTTTTCATTCACCACCCCAATGGGCTTGGACAGATCTCTGAAGACAGCAGGATTATTCAGGTCCAACTCTTCTGAAGTATAATCTCTAAGGACCCAGGGAAACTAGAAAATGGTAGTTCAAAACTCAGGTATAAAACCCATCTTTCAACAAAAATAAATAATATATATAGAGAGAGGCCATATTTACCACTGGATATTGTGCAAGGTCATTGTAAGTTCGTCCTGCCATAGTATTCAGTTGAATGAGGTAGTCAAAGTTAGATATTTCTCTGTTCACCCATTTCTGGAGGACAAAAGAAAAAGGCAACACTGAGATTATTAAACTGGAATAATTGTTGCAATTATAGATTATATATTTTTCTGTGTTTAGCTAACAGTTGTTAATAAATAAGCGGCACTACTTTATGAACATGATACAAATTCACAAGTTTCACTTTTCATAACCTAGTTTACAGTCCTGCTGCTTCTGAGGCTAGGCTGCCCATCCCTTGAGATTAACAAACAGCTGACTGATGTAAGGAATTGTCTTAAATGCAGTGCAGCCAACAGCCACTTTCCCAGACTGGCAATAAAAACAATTTTAAAGTTCTGTTAGAAAGAAGAGAAAGAGGACAGATTTAAAAAAAAAAAAGAGAGAAAGAGAGCGATTGGGGAAAACAAGATGAGGGAAATGGAAAGAAGCTTAAACAGGAAAGGAGAAAAATAGGTACCACTGGATAAGAAAAAGCAGGAATTTGACACATGATTCAAACTTCCAATTTAAAAGGGTAAAGTCTCTACATCTTGCTCTGTTAACTATACACACCTTAGTGAGTTATTAGTGTCTTTGTGAAAGCACTGCCAAATGTCTTATGTAACTCTGAACCCTGTGCAGACTGTTTCTATGAAGCTCTATCTATTACACTTGGACAGCAAAATGGGGGAGCTCCAGTGTCAGGAAGAAGAAAATGTAAAAATGGAGAAAACTTGGGAAATACTAAACCTTTGAATAACAGTACAAATCTCCCTCTCTTCCAAAAAGAAAATATAGGTCTGGTGATGCAAAAAGACATAGGTCCATGGCAGTTATTAAACTAACAGTGCAACTGGGATCTGAGGAATTTTATGTTCCATCTCAAACACAGTGAGTCTTGCCATGCATGATATACTCAGCTGAGTTTCAGGATGGGACATAGGGCAGCCCCAGTTGGGGTTCAAATCTCAGAGTCTATATGTTGGCCAATGGGGAGAGGGGTGTACTGTGTACGTTTTGAGGCTTGACCTGCTCCCACATGCAGGATGCAGAGCAAAGCATTTGAAAATACCACAGCATGGGGAGCTGATAGGCCCCCCCTTACCTGGTGTCCAAGTTGCAGCCTTGCCCTGCAGCCTGCATTGGGATGAGGCTGCAACCATGCTGGGCACAAGGGGTACACATGAATTCCCTGCACCGTGGCTTTTCTATATGTCCTGACACTGCAGAACTTTTAAAATGCTTTGCTCTGCCACTCATGCCACACATCAGCCACAAAGATGTTCCACATTAAATATGAAGCATCTTTGTAGCTGGTTTGCCACTTTACAGCATCATGTTACAATTATCATATGAGCAATGCATTAATTATGCAATAAATGCAACATCTGCCAGAGACACAGATAAGGCTGCTGAGTGAAATCAGAAAAAATGTGGTAATTTTTCTTTCTTCTGAAAACAGACATTTTACTTGCAAGCTAAGATTACTGCACTGTAAGTGGGAAGTAGGACCCATATAGGTCATACTTCATCTGGGTTTTCTGAAGATACCCATTATAATAGGTTGCATGGCAAATTATTTTGGTGGGTAATGAAAGAAACAAATGTTTGGCCAAACCTATTTGCTAACACCAAAAGTAAAATCACTGTGTGTCCTCTAATTCTTTTGCACACATGATGCCCCTGCAGACACACCCAGATTGATAAAGTGGTATGAATTTGGTAACTGTACACACTAAGGAAAGCATTTAGTGTAGGAAGACATGAATTTGACTCAAGTGGGGAATAAACTCTAACTTGTCAAATGCCATATGTTGAGTTTTATACCAAGCAGATTTTCTTCTAGAAACACTTGAGGCATGAAGGAATTATTTAACTGCTATCCATGGTTGAAGTTGGTTCTCAGGCTTTGAGCATGGCTATAACTCTTTATAAAGGCAGGGTAGATTTGCACTTTACAGGCTAGCTAAATTAGGGATTTATAGCATAAGCTTTCATAAGCAAAGGGCTTACTTCATCAGATGCTGTGAAGGGACTGCAGGAAGCAGAGCTTCTAAATAGAAAACTGTGATTAGAATACAAAGGGCAGGGAAAGGGGGAGGGAAAATGAGGAGGTGCTGGTGAGAGAGGCGAGGTGAGTAGGAGAGGAAAAAATGCATTGAGGGACTTAAGTGTTATAAAAGCTAATCCAGGTAATGGAATAGGAGTCTTGGTTTAGACTAATGGTGCTCAACCTCTTTGGCCAGTGGGCCGGATAGGCAGTGCCCAGGCTGTCTGTGGGCCAGATCTGGCTGGTGGTCCTGACAGACAGAAGTGAGGGGAAAAGATAGCCCCCTTGCCATTCATGTCCAGAAACAGTGAAAAATTATCATAAACCCTAGCTTCAGAAATTTATTTTTAAACCAGTTCTTTGAAAAATAGTCAAATTCTCTATATCTATTCCCACTAAAATCTACGTACCTGCATCAAGCCTGAAGCTTTAAACTGTTCCTGAGGAGACCTGGTCCCATAAATATTTGGAGCGCGAAGTGACAAAATTCGACTGTATACTTTGTTTCTCACCTGTAAAAACAAACAAGCAAAAAAAATTACACTAAAGAATGCAGCTAACAAGACAGTCAGCAACCTTCATCACTGATTAATTAAAAAAAAGTGATTGCATTTTGAATTATGCTCTTCTCATGTTGCCAAAAAACATTTTTATTCAGCTGTCGGAACCAGGAATAGATAATATTTGTGACTAAAACAAATCTGACTCATGCACAAATCACAACCAGCGAAACTAATCATCATATCCAAACCAATTCCATTGAAAACTCTATTATGCATCTTCAGTGGTAAAAGCTTTACTGTACAAGTTATTCGTCTGATATCTTCACTTTAAATGCTGTGTATGTAGCAGCTATCAGTAAAATTAACTCATCAGTTCAGTATTTAATCCATCCATTTAGTCCTTGTAGCCCTACTTAAAAGGGATCACTTTAGAGAAAACCAATTTTTCAAACCATCAGGAGGGAAAAATTGTAATTATTTTTATTTTTCAATCCCAGTGTATCAACCATTTCATGATTCACTTGTTGAAATTATTTAAAATCTGTGTAATATGAAAGTTACCCTTCATATAATTTCTGGTGAGGTAGAACTGCATAGCTGTTCAACATTGAAACATTTTTTCTCCTTTCGAATATTCCAACAAAATAATGTCCATATCCTTATTTCCCCAATGTGGCTTAAATCTAGCACATATTTTGATGCAGCTATGATAATACTATAGATGATGCAGTGAGTCAAATTTGAAATAGCCACTGAACTATAACTTTCCATTTGTGCTGAATGATCATTAGGGAAATATGACATGTTCATACCTCCTTATTGAAGTTAAGGAAGTAGTTGGTCTGATCAGTAAGAAAGATCTCCAAAGCTGACCTCCTCAAGTTGTAACGACGTAAGTGTATCTCTCGAATTTGAGAAAGAGCCCATTTGAAATCATAACCTACCCCTGGGAACAAAACAACTTCAGTTACTGATCAACAATACACTTCACAGTGGTACTTGTACTCCACAAGTCAAAATAAATTCCTAACGCGGCACTGTCGTCTAGAAATGGTAGTTTTATTTAATGCCAGATTATCTGTAGATACATACAACTATTGATACTTGGCTGGCAATCATTCCAGCCTTCAAGCAGTGTTCCTGTGATACAGAAATGTAAGTAAATGTTTCTTTTCTCCTCTTTTGGTAAACTGAAAGAATTTCTTCATCCTTAAAAGCCCTTGACAAAACCAAGATTTGCTCAAAAACAGTCCTCAGACCAATAACTGAAAAAAGACTAGCTTGTTAATATGCCATTTGTGTAAAGGTTTTATATTTCCTTTAGTCAAACAGTTCAGTTCACTTTTCCAAGTTCAAATCCCACGTTGGGTGGTTAGCACATACTAACTTCTCTACAAATGGTCATCAAATGGTTATAAGCTAATTAATTCTTCAAACTACTTCTTTTACCTATTCATATGGGGGGAAAGCTCATCCTTCAATATAATTGGTCACTAGCATGGAAGAGATTACAGGGAACTCTCATTTATCCCTGTAAAATGAAAGGTACTTTATTTCTTAATAACATAGTAACAACCCTGGTATTACCCAATAAAATAAAATCTAAGCAGCCTGGATTAACAAAATGGCTCAGTGAACAACTGTGTTTACAAACCCTTTGCTCCAAAAGAATTATTCAAGTCACCTGGTTAGTGAACTTTATGAACAATTTTGCTAACTAGCAGAAAGGTTTCTGGAACTCAGTTTGACATTCATTGTAAAAAAAGGATGTTAATATTTGTAAGAACATCATGATGCACTATGTTAAGAAGGAAAATGAGTTATTAGTAATTCTCACCTTCTTTTTCAATGCTACCATCAAAAAAAAATATGTGCTGAGTAGTGACCTCCAGTCTTCCAGGTATTAAATCAATTACTGTAACAAGTTCACAGTCTTCAGACAATACTAACTTTTCTTTCTGGCTTTGCTCCTCCTTCTCATCCCTACAACAACATAGCCAACTGTCATTGTTTTTTCTGAATTTTCCAGTTCCATCAAGTAGAAAAGTACAAGCACACTTTAGAAAATAATTAAATCTGATTTGTTTTAAGAGCATCACACAAGAAGTTCCATTATTTCATTTACATTATTTCATTTCACAAGAAAACCACTCTCTCTCCAACCTCAGTTCCAATCCTCAAAGGGAATTTACAAAATACCTTTCACAGGTGAG
>NW_017729031.1:104952738-104954197 GCF_001723915.1 Gavialis gangeticus
AAGGCAATCAGGTTGGTCAGGCATGACTTGCCTTCAGTGAATCCATGCCGACTGTCCCTAATCACCTTCTTTTCCTCAGCTCATGCCCATTTTTTCCATTTCCAGGCACCCATGCAAACAGCACTTGGGGAGTAGGGAGCTCCCAGCTCTCCAGCTACCACTTCCATGTTCACAGGGGATGCAGCTGGGATGCTCCCTACTCCTCAGTTTCAGGGCCACCCCTCACCCACGCTGGCAGCTGGGGTTTAAGGAATTTTATGCCCCATTCCCAGAATTGTGAGATCTGCCATGCACGTGTAGCACGGCAGAACATGTGATTTGGGGAATGGGGCATAAAATTCTTCAGATCCCAATTGTGCAATTGCCTTAACCTCTCCCTGCAGCCTCAATGTGACCAAATGAATGAGTTTGTTTCTAATTTGGTGAAGCAGTTTTAATCCCATTTGTGACTGAAGTCATCTAGTTTTGCCTTTAAAATTACCTTATTTGCAAAACGGATGAAAGAAACCTTGTCTTTCTCCTGATTTACAAATATGAGGAACAGGTCAGCTGCTGGAGATTTAAAACAGCGATATGAGAACATATAACTAGTATGAACCTCATGGGCCACCAAGTGCAATCCTTGTGCCTTCTCCTTATGCCAATGAGAATTCATAGAAAGTTTCTCTGTTCCTTTTTCCTAGCTCATATATGCATGCAATTTTCCAAAAGATATAGGCAGGTGTTGCTGGACCATCAAATACGTGATTGTTATGAAGGATATATGACAGCTGGGATATTTACATTAACCCTTCTCTTATCCCATTATTTCCCTACCCACCTCTTCTTCCCTGAGTCTGTCTTCAATATCTGTCTTCCTCTTGTGCTCCTACTAGCTCAAACTCTTCTTTATTCTGTTACTTAATCTCTACACTGTAGTCCAAACGTAAATAATTTAAAAACATTCAGAACTATCTAGCTGTGCACACTACTTGCCTATAAAATCATATATTAAAGTTCTCAGGCATTACCATAAAATTTCCATCCTACTCTGTTACAATTTGCCAAGTCTTGTTTTAGATTACAAACTCTTTAAGATAGCAACCATTCTTTTCACTTGCTCATAAAACACATTCATTCATATCCTCCATCCTCACTGCAGTTGATAAGCATTTCCACACTATCATTAAGCAAAAAAAATGAAGTAAAAACATAAATATCCTCTTCCATGAGAAGCTGAGTCCTGAACAAAGTACTTCTCACAGTACTACAGCCAGTGAGTTACGGACACGTAGCACCTGACTGGATGAACTAATTTGGGTGCTGGAAAAAAATGTAACGACATTAGCACAGGATTCTGTCTATACTTATACAGCCTTCTTCTTAGTAGGATAATTAGACCATGCAGAGTAGCATATTAATACACCTATACTATTTCTGGCATATAATTGAGTTCCTTTACAGGTAGCTCATTTTTTGC
>NW_017729031.1:104959197-104963267 GCF_001723915.1 Gavialis gangeticus
GGCAAACCCTCCACTTTTTACCAGCAATTCTCATTCCCTTTCCTCCCCACCCTCCTCTCTCATCATTTGAATACAATTACATTTATTCCTCCCCTCAACATCCACATCTGTGCCTCCCCTACTGACCACCTCAATTTATATTTTCACTGACTGGCTTTACTTTCTTACATATGCACTGGCCTCTGGCTGCTTTACCACTCCATCCAGGAAGAGCGCAGGCTATCTGCAGACACTTCCTCAGTCTGATGAAGGGTGTTTGTGCTTGCTAAGAAGAATTTTTCCAACTATTGAGTTGGTCCAATAAATGAGATCAGATTTACCCAAAGAAACTTATCTGCCTGTGTCCTTAGACCAACACACAGACAGGTGTAAGCTACAACCTACACCCATTATTTCATTTACTCAACCATTTTACCTCAGATTGAAACACTAGACTTCAAGCCTCAGTTCTTTCTTGGCAGAGTTTTACAGATCTTTCCTTCCCAGCCATTTTATTTATCTAATAAGATCTGATGGGATGGATCTGATATTATCAACAGTATAAAGCATAATGCCATATTGCTCACAAAGTGCTAAAAGCTTAGAAGAAAGCCAAATCAGATTCTCAGTCTGTAGAAGAGCTTTATCTGGTATATGTCCTTAGTACTACTTTCCAAGATACTGCAAATTAACCACAGGAATATTTTAAATAGAGGTTAATGAGCCTTCTGTGATGAAAGGTTTCATTTTTTACATAGATACATGTGCTGGCTTTAGTAACTTTAAAGTTAAAATACATATAAGACAGCATATATTTATTATTCAATGTATAAAAAAATATATACAATCTTCACAGAGGTTTCCATTTTCACTTCTGAGAAATTATAGGGACAAAGAATTGTTCAAAAGATTCTGCATATGCAATTACTGGACACATTACCTACTCAGTTCCATTCCTTTTTGGCCATTTTGGTGATATGAAGGAAACCACAGTTTGACTGCATCCCCTGGATGGTGAATCTTTCAGGCAGGGAAATTTTCATGGACATGCGGACAGCGTAAGTGATACCAACACCTTAACCTGCATGCCACTGGAAGTGTGAGGATTTCAGATTGTTAAATTGAAGCTATACTTACTTTGTTGGTACAACCTTGGGAATTATTGCCAATTAGCACGTTAGATAAGCCCTGCTATCCCTAGGGCCAACTCTGAACAGAGTTGCTCAGAGCTGGGTAGAGACGGATTTCAAGGTTCTCCAAGCAGCTGTACATACTTGTTTACACTGGCTGCTGTGTCTTCTTCTAGCAATTCAAGGACATCATCCTCCATGTCACTGACTTTCACCTGCTTTACCACCTCCAGAAGCAGAGACTCGCTAGCTGGCTGTGTCTGATGTACTCCTTTTGGATTAAGAGACAGATTTTCAACTCAAACAAAAAAAAGATTTTTTAAAATTTCACAATGCTTCTTGATAGCTGAATGGTAGCAACTGACTACGCTTATTCCTGCTACACATTACCCTTACTGGAGAAGGAGCAGCTTGGAATTAAAAAAATATACCGTAGGGAGGCAAGTAGAATAGTTTAAAAACATCTCCAAGTTTATAGTAAGGCATTATAACTGTAGCTAAGCCAAGGAGGACAAGAATACAAGTTACTTGTGAGCTTATAGTCTATTCAGCAGCATCAATGAATACTTTGTAATGTTTTGCATAAACATGTTCTGGCATGGCCATGGGTTCAAACTTAAGACTGTTGTAGTTTTGAGTCCTGGAATGACTAAACACCTAAAAATCAAAACCAAATTTGGTCACTGCAGGTCAGTAAGCTCTATCCATCCATTATTACATGGCACAGACTCTCTGGCATTTCATAAGAAGTAAAAACAGAGCAATCAAAACTTCAAACAGTTTCTGGCTCTTGCTCACAGCATTGAAATGCCTTTACCTAAACCATTTCTATCTGTTTTTACACAAGTCCTTCTCTTCAATTTTTACTGTAAAGCACCACATAATGATAGAGAAAAACAGCTAACATAGTATAGCTTCAATAAAAAGAATTTTCAAGATACAAGTGCTCTAACTAAACTAGGCCAAGGTTAATATAAAATGTGTATAATATGAGTGTAGAGACTACAGTCACAGACATTTTGTGTGTTTTTGTTGCAGATATTTCTTGCAATAATACTTCTTTTAATAACAGTTATCTTTAGAATAGCACCTACCCTAAGCATAAAATACTCTCATTATTCTGCTCTGGATGTGAATGGGATTTCTATCCTTTATATTTAATAAAATTTCCCAAGCATCTACTGTAACCTGAGCTGGGCAAGGCCTCCTCTTTCAAAGAAAAATTTCGAAGAAGCGTCCTTGGAAGGTTAAGAATGTAAGAACTGCCATTTATCAGGTCAGAACATAGGTCCATCTGGCCCAGTCTCCTGTGTCACACAGCAGCAGAGTGCGGATGCTGAAAAGGAGAGTGAACAGGGTATGACCAGGGTTTTTCCTACTGTTCCTTTCTCACTTGCAACCTCCAGCATTTAAGGTCTATGAAGTTCTGATTCAGAGGCTGTATCCCTAACTCCCATGCTCAAAAGCTACTCATGGACTTTTCCTCCAAGAACTTGTCCAATTCCTTTTTGAAAATAGTTAACCTGTCAGGTTCCACATCTTGTGGCAATGAGTTCCACACTTTAGTTGCACGATGTGTGAGAAAGAACTTCCTGTTAGTTTTAAACTTACTGTCTACTGGTTTCTTTTTATGACCCCTCATTCTAGTTCCTGTACTGTGAGGCTATATTCAAATATTAGTTTAATCAAACAATTTTTTAAAAATACCCTCCTGCTGCTACATTACTGATCAGATGTTCTTTTAATAAATCTAATATTTTTGGAGTTTTTCTATATATGAAAAATGCAACATCATCCGCTTACCTAATTATAATTATGATCAGACACTTGATTACATTTATAATTCTTTATGATGTCAGATAGTCTGGGTTCAAATTTAAAGAGATAACATCAGATAACTAAGAAAGATCACTTATGCTCGAGAAGAAAGGGGTTTTTTTGTAAGCTGAACCTGAAGGACACTTCGTGCCTAAAACCTTCTCCAACATTTCTCCCAACAGTTGATTCAATAAAAGGTATCACAAAAAAATCTTTGCCTTCCATGCATTTCCAGGACCATCGTAGTTATAGCATCATTCCAACTCTATTACATATTTGCTTATTCCTTTTTTGGGGTGGGGAGGGAGGAACTGCTGTAGGCCTTCTGGAAACAACACATGTATGAATAAAGCTTTCCTTATTAGTAAATCTCCTGTTTGGGATTTAAGCAACAGTGTCCCAGTGAAACAGATTTTTCATGAAAACTTTATTCAAGTCTATCATCTCTCTCTCATTTACCTTGTTGAGTGTATTTCATTACAAGGACATGGTGTGGTTTAAAGAAAAAAAAATATATGCATTTTAAACAGCTACCAAACACCATGCCTTAAATTTGTGAAAATGTTGATAAAGAATCATAAAAATCAGTAGTCAACCATTCAAAATCTCAAAGAAAGAATGCAGCAGTAAGCGCATCTCACCTAGATTGTCCCTTAGGGCACTGGCCTCTTGATGGGAGTTGAAGCTGTAATTCTGCACTAGTTTTAGCCTCATACGCGAGTAATTTTCCACATTTGAAAGTTTCCAATGCATAGGACTCTCTTTCCTAGAAGTGACAAAGATATAAAATTCAATATTAAGAAAATTAACTGGATCTAGCCAGCTTTGTAGTCAAAAGCATGATTTGTGTATACATTTACTGTATCTACCTAAATCTAAGGCAACTTCAAATTTGAAGATGACCCCCCTCCGCCCAGTTAGATTCTATACATGGAAAATAAAAACGTGATACAATTTTCCATGTATAGAATCTAATTATTGGAGGGTTGTCTTAAATTTGTCACCAGTCATGGTGGGGGGCAAGTAGCCTGACTCCTGTGCCTTGCAACCCTGCCATTTACCTCCCCCCCATACCTGTCTCGTGTCCCCTGATACTTGTCCGCCCTGCCTACATCCATACCCTCACTGCCACCTGCCCTGGCC
>NW_017729031.1:104968267-104972351 GCF_001723915.1 Gavialis gangeticus
AGCCGCCCTGCCTACATCCATACCCTCACTGCCACCTGCCCTGGCCTGAGCCCTGCTGCCTGTCCCCTACTTGATCCCTAACCAACACTATAGCCTGATCCACTACTCCCATTGCTGCCCAATCTCCAGTCTGATCCCCCACATGCACTGCTGCTGCATCCCTTGACTTGCACTACCGCTGCATCAGAAGCACAGGGTTAGGGCTGGGGCAGCAGCATGTCAGGGAATGGGACAGTAGCCTCCACTGATCATCAGGAGGGGGAATGGGAAGCAGAGCAGGTCAGGGGATGGGACAGCAGTGTGAACTACAGCCCCATCCCACAATAAACTGCTTGCCCACCCTCTGACCTGTGCTGCTGCCCAATCCCCCTTGCAAACTGCTGCCATATCTCCTGATCCATGCTGCTGCCTGATCAGCAGCATGGGTCAGGGGATAGGGCAGCATCATATGGTGATGCCCAATCCCCTGCCTGATCCCCAGCCCCCTCTACTACCCAATCCTGGATGTTAGCCCTGGCCCCTGACTGGGGCTCAAAAAACTGCTGCTGATTCATTCCATGGTTGCTGACTCCAAGCAGCAGCAATGCTTGCTGCCCTGGGAAGGAGCTAGAGTACTGGTACTCAAATCCAAGTTGAGGCTTGTTTTCCCCACCATGTTCCCTGAGGGGGAGAAAAAAAATCTCATTTTGGATTTGAGTAATTACAGTACATAAGCAACTTCAGAAGTAGCATGTAAAAAAGGTGGATTTTGTTTTACGTTGCAGTCCCAAAGGGTACTTTTACATGTGCTCTGGGCGTGAGGGGGTAGCTCATTTGATGAGCTTCAGTTCAAACACCCCTGCTGCCATTTTTAAGCATGGGGACACTGATACACAAGATGCAGGAGGCTGCTAGAGTGCAGTAATTGTCATTCTCCAGCAGACTCGGTCCAGGGACAAGGGATAGGTGGAGGGTTGGTGGAGGTTCACTGATTTTGTTTGGTGCTGTGGGATTACCCCAATCTGGGGCTGAGTCCCGTAAGGGCACCAAGTGTTGGGGTCATAGGATAGCCCCAGGAGGGGCCATAGTGGGGAAGGTTCCCCACGGGATAAGAGCCAGGAGTGAGGCACTGCAGGAGTGGGCTTTGCCTCTCTACAGAGGCGTAAGAACGCAGGACGGCAGTCAAGATCTGCAAGGAAGGCCGCAAGATAACAACTAAACGGCCCCAACGAAGGTGGCGTTAGGCCGGGGTATAGGAGCAGTGGAGCCCCGTGAGCAACCGTCGGGACTGACCCGGGCAATCGAGGGACCCGCCAACTAACCCGCCCATTGAGGAACACCAAGACGTGGCAGGTGAGTACGGAGTTGGTGACACGGGAGGAAAGAGCTACCTCGATGACAAACCGGCTCAGAAGGGGCAGAACATCCACCAAGAGTCCTGAGATGCCAGTAAGCGGCGAGCGGAAGCCCTGCGGTCGTAGAGTGGTGCATTGGCCGGGAACCCTTTGCGGGGTGCAGGCTCGGTATGCAACCCACCGAGATGGGCCCCGCAGACCTACTGGTCCACAACTTGCAGGCACTACCACAGATCATGGGGTTGCAGCAGTGGTTGCTAGCACAACACAGCACGCCGGCTCTGGGAATACCCAAGATGACCATGGACGATGACCCCGAGGCGTATATTGAGGCCTTTGAACGCCATGCCATCATTACAGGCCTCAACAAAAGGCTCTGGGCCAGCCAGCTTGGGGTACTGGTTGTAGGTAAGGCCCAGGCAGTTTAATCGGGCCCTGACCCGAGAAGAGGCCCAGGACTATGGGGCAGTGAAGGCAGCTATCTTATACCGCCTTTAGATCAGTCCAGAGCACTACCAGCGGCTCTTTCGGGCCAAGAAGGGGATAGAGGAGAGGCGGCCACAAGTCCTGCTTCAATGGCTCTGGGACCTCTTCTGTAAATGGGTCAACCTGCCAACAGGTACAATGGCGACTCTTGTGGATAAGGTCGTCTTAGAACAGTTCATAAACGACCTGCAGGAAAGAACCCAGCGCTGGGTCTGGCAGCATGCCCCCGAGACCTGTGAGAAGGCTTTGAAGGTAGCTGAGGCCTTTGCAGCCTCGGAGTGGCACTATCTATGGGAGAAGGGGCCCCCATCGCTGGCTCCAGTAACAAGGGAAGTGGAGCGATATAGGCCAGGGTATCGGCCGCAAGAGGGGGACATGGTATGTTACCATTGTGGGAGGATAGGACATTTTGCCTGGGAGTGTCCAGGGCTTACCGCAGAGAGGGGACAGACCCTGAGAACCCCAAGAGGGATAGCTGAATTCCCTAAAGAATCAAGTCCTGGGGAGCCGACGGACTGTAGTTTTGGGACCGGGGGTGACAGCCCAGTATGGGAGCGCCCTGTAGTGAGGGCCTGGGTAGAGGACCGTCCGATCTGGGCAGTGTTAGACTCCGGGTGTGCGCAATCATTAATTAGAGCTGATCTCTGGTCTCAGGCCCCCACAGGTCAGATAGACCTGGTGAGAGTGTCATGTCTTCACAGAGAGACTCAGGCTCCCCATCGAGTAAAGGCTCGCCTTAGGGTCACGGAACATCAGGGTGAGTTGGTAGTGGGCCTTACACCCTGACTAGCATGTGATATGCTGCTGGGGCAAGACTGGGCCCCCCTGTATGAGGTGATGGAGAGGGTGCGGGATGTTGAAGTCATGCGCAAGACATGGAATCGCAGGAAAGGGTGGCTTAGTGACACTGAAGGAGGAGAGGGAACTGCCAAGGAGGGCGTGGATCCCGAGGTCAACTGGAGGGACATCACGAGCGGACAACAGTTCCGGCAGGCTCAGGGGAATGACCCTGAATTACAAGAGTTGTGGACCCAGGCCGTGACCAGGGCCCAGCTGCCGGCACCTGCCTCCAACTCAGGGAGTCGCTTCAAGGTAAGACATCACCTGTTGCATCGGGTGACTCTGAGGAGGGAGGAAAAGGACAGCAGGGTACAACTGGTGGTGCCCAAATGTTTTCGACAGGCAGTGTGGCAGTTAGCCCATGCCACTCCCATGGGAGGCCACATGGAGAGGGAACGCACAATAGATAAAATATCCCAGTGTTTCTTCTGGCCAAGATTGGGGGAAGACATAGCCCGACGCTGTTTAGAGTGCTCGGTGTATCAAAAGGCTAGGGAGGATCGGCCCCCCCCAAGCTCCAATGAGTCCAATGCCTATTATCGATCTACCCTTCTCCCGTATCGCCATGGACGTCGTTGGGCACCTGCTGCGCAGTAGTAACGGACACCAGTACATTCTGGTGTTCGTGGACTACGCGACCAGGTACCCTGACGGAGTGCCTCTCAGGTCGGTAACAGCTCCCCCAGATCGCCAAAGAACTGGTAAAATGGACAGCCCGTATGGGGATTCCCCACGAGATCCTGATGGACCAAGGGCAGAACTTTATGTCCGGGGTCCTGCGGGGGGTATGTCAGACCCTACGAATTAAACAGCTGAGGACATCTGTCTACCACCCTCAAACCAATGGGTTGGTGGAGCGGCTAAACGGGACTCTGAAGCGAGTGTTGCGGCGATGCCTACAAGGTGACCCCCGACATTGGGACCTGATGCTCCCGCTAGTCTTGTTTGTGCTCTGGGATGCCCCGTCAGAGTCCTTGGGGTACTCCCCCTTTGAGCTGGTGCTGGGTCATCAGCTGTGGGGTTTGCTACAGATTCTCCAGAAGGAGTGGGAGCAGGGCCCTATGGCTGTCCCCAACCCCTCGAAGTACCAGCAAGCCTTTCAACGTAGAGTCCAGAGCACCCGAGAATTAGCGGCTGGCAACCTGAGACAGGCAAAACAAAGACAGAAGGAAAGGGTTCATCAGTGGCAGGTCCTGTCAGACCAACCTGGTGGCTTTTTATGATCAGATCACCAGATCATTAGATGCAGGGGTAGCAGTGGACATAGTCTTCCTGGACTTCCGGAAGGCTTTTGACACTGTCTCTCACCCCGTTCTCATTAAGAAAATGGGAGGCTGTGGCGTAGACACCCACACAGTCAAATGGGTCGCCAACTGGCTGGAGGGCTGCACCCAGAGGGTGGTAGTGGATGGGTCCTTCTCAAC
>NW_017729031.1:104972432-104983335 GCF_001723915.1 Gavialis gangeticus
AGAGGGTCCAGAGGAGGGCCACTCGCATGATCAGGGGACTGCAGGGCAGGCCCTATGAGGAGAGACTACGGGACCTGAACCTGTTCAGCCTCCACAAGAGAAGGCTGAGGGGGGATCTTGTGGCCTGTTACAAACTGGTCAGGGGGGGATCAGAAGGCATTGGGGGAGTCACTGTTCCCCCGAGCACAGCCAGGAGTGACCAGGAACAACAGTCACAAGCTAGCAGAGGGTAGATTTAGGTTAGACATCAGAAGACACTATTTCACGGTCAGGGTGGCTAGGGTCTAGAACCAACTTCCAAGGGAGGTGGTGCAGGCTCCTACCCTGGGGGTTTTTAAGAAGAGGTTAGATGAACACCTTGCTGGGGTCGTTTGACCCCAGTACTCTTTCCTGCCATGGCGGGGGGTCAGACTAGATGATCTTCTCACGTCCCTTCTGACCCTAGAAGCTATGAAACTATGAAAGGTAGGACTTATGTGAGAAGGAGCGGGAGTTTCAGCCAGGACAGAAGGTGTTAGTCCTATTGCCCTCCTCACTGAGCAAGCTGTTAATGCAATGGCAAGGACCCTTCGAGATCATTAGACAAGTTGGCCCAGTCGATTACGAGGTGTATCGCCTGGGTCACTTAAAGCCAAAACAAATTTATCATGTCAACCTGCTGCGAGAGTGGTGACAACTGGAAGGTTGGTCAGCATTCAAAGAGGAGACAGCAGAGGGTCCCAGACCGCAGGGTTCTGCGCAAGGCACGGGAGAGACTAAGCCCTTTAGGGCGGTCCAAGTAAGTGGAGAACTAACAGCGTCCCAGAGGAAAGATATAGGGGCTGTCCTCGAGGAATTTAAGGGAGTCTTTTCAGAGGATCCCGGGTGGGTAAAGGACACCTATCACGCTATTCAGACATCTCCAGGTGTGATAGTGCGAGACAGGTGGTGACCCATACTGCACCATTTGACAGAGGAGGTGCATAAGGAGGTAAAGAAAATGCAAGCCCTCAGCGTGATCACGACACCATGAAGCCCGTGGCGGAGTTCCCTGGTGCCCATACGGAAACCAGATGGGTCGTTAAGGCTCTGCGTCGATTACTGGAAATTGAATGACGTGGCCACATTTGATGCCTTCCCTATGCCACAAGTGATGGAATTAGTGGAATGGTTTGGTGCTGCCCAATATATATCCACTTAGGTCTAGCCAAGGGGTATTAGCAAATACCCGTATGGCCCTGTGACTGCCCCAAGACAGCCTTTGGAACCCCATGGGGCCTGTATGAATTCATTAAGATGCCATTCGGCTTGCACGGGGCGGCAGCAACTTTCCAAAAATTAATGGAATGCATCCTGGCACCCCACAATGAATACGCGGCTGCGTATGTCGATGATATTGTCATATTCACCCAGTCGTGGGATCAACATCTACGTGCCCTTAGGGCAGTCCTGACCGAACTATGGAAGGCCGGCCTGACCGCAACACCCCAAAAGTGTGCAATTGAGCATAAGCACATGAAGTACTTAGGATTCTTAGTGGGCCAGGGTACCATCCGACCATTGGAAGACAAGGTCCATGTTATCCGATCTTTTCAAGCCCTGCAAACGATAAAACAGCTACGATTCTTCTTGGGACTGGTAAATTACTACCGCAGATTCGTTCCTCAGTTCTCGAAGCTAGCAACACCTCTCTCTGAGGCTCTGAAGGGTCCACATGGGAAGGGGGTCCAGTGGACTAGGGCAATGTTGAACAGTTTTCAGGCCTTGAAAAAGGCTCTATGCGATGATGTGCTTATACATACCCCTGACTGGAACACTTCCACTATTACTTAGTCGGGAGGGAGTTCACATTGGTCATGGACCATGAACCCCTGAAATGGCTCAGTACAGCCAAAACGGATAATGCACGCATAATGCGGTGGGCTTTGGCGCTACAACCCTTTAAGTTCCTTAAGTTGCATAAGAATGCAGGGTGGCGGTTGAGATCTGCAAGGAAGGCCACAAGATAACAACTAGATGGCCCAACGAAGGTGGCGTTAGGCCGGGCTGTAGGGGTGGCAGAGCCCCGTGAGCAACCGTCGGGACTGACCCAGGCCATTGAGGGACCTACCAACTAACCCGCCCACTGAGGAACACCAAGATGTGGCAGGCAAGTACGGAGTTGGTGATGCGTGAGGAAAGAGCTACCTCGACGACAAACCGGCTCTGGGACAGTACTACTTTCCAGCAGAGTAATTTACTGCATTGAAATGCACATGTAGACTGTGACTGCCCTGGCTCATATTGCTGTTGTCCTGGACACGTGTAGATGCTATGCTCAGAAGCAGTTTACTTTGGTTCGAAGTGCTCCAGAGTTTATTGCTTTGCATTAAATTGCACATGTAATGAGCAATACACCCAGTGATATTCATCTACCAAAAATCAGATGCATATTAAACATTAGTACTGGTATTTTGATAATTCAGGGAATACTTCAATGGAACAATCAATGGGACTACCAAAAATGGCTACTAAAATAGTTTAAATACCTTTTGCAATTCCAGTTGTATGAAATATTAAATAAATGGATTGGGCAATTTTCTCTTAGACGCAAGATGGCATTTAAGTAAAAGAATACACTCCTAACCTTTCAGCCCATGGGCCCCTTTCACAAGTGAGGTAAAGCTGTGCTGCCCTCCACTGTCTCAGTATAGCTGTCCGCTGACTATTAAGTTGTTTTAGTGTGCTGTTGTAACGCAGATTCTCCTGGCGAGCCCTTCGGTTAAATGGCTCCACAAAATACTCCTGAAAGAAAACCAGAAATAAGCCTTACTCAGATTCCTACAAGAATCCTGGAATTTGCAGAAGTCATTTGCTCAAAGCAAAGGATAAATTTCTACCAGTGAAGAGGAAACACTGTCAAGTAACTTGACAAACTCTGCAAAATTAAAACATGTATGTTAAACATCAGAGATTTTACAATGAAAGACAGATACTGGCTATATGAAACGTGTAAAGTATAAATGAGTTTGCATGTTCAGGATGCAAAATGGACTGCACTTGAGTTCCAGTTATGGTTTCAGAAGCATTAGAATTTTTCAATACCATTCTGGCTTTTTATAATGTAATTTAGACTATCAGCTTTAGTGGCCTGGCAAAGAAAAGACCTCATATATGGATCCTTTATATGATGCAAGGAAAGATAAATAAATGTAACCACTGTACTGTTCACTGTAATTAACAGTTACCTAGAAATCATAGACTCTAACCTCATGAGATTTCTGGCCCAATCCTCCAAACTGTCTAGGTCTACCCTCCAGTATATCTACTACATGCCACCCCCGAACATGGTGTCATCTGCAAGCTTGCTGAGGGTGCAATTCATCCCATCTTCCAGACCGTTAATTAAGATATGAACAAAGCCAGCCCCAGGACCAACCCCTGGGGCACTCCACTTGATACCGCCTGCCAACTAGACATCAAGCCATTGATTACTACCCATTGAGCCCAACAATCTAGCCAGATTTGTATCTGCCTTACAGTCCATTCATCCAATCTTCCTATGCTTGCTTGCAAGAATGCTGTAGGAGACTGTGTCAAAAGCCTTGCTGAAGTCAAGGTATATTACGTCCACTGCTTTCCCCACATCCACTGAGCCAATTATCTTGTCACAGAAGGCAATCAGGTTGGTTAGGCATGACTTGCCCCTGGTGAATTCATGCCAACTGTTCCTAATCACCTTCAAGTGCTTAGAAATGGATTCTCTGAGGACCTGTTCCATGATTTTTCCAGGGACTGAGGCGAGGCTCACTATATCCTCCTTCTTCCCTTTCTTAAAGATGGGCACTATATTTGCCCTTTCCCAGTCACCCGGGACCTCCCCCAATCACCATGAGTTTTCAAAGATAATGGCCAACAGCTCTGCAATCACATTAGCTAATTCCCTCAGCCTCCTCAGATGCACTGCATCCAGCCCCATGGACTTGTAAATGTCCCTAACCTGTTCTTTCACCACTTTCTCCCCAAACTGTACTGCCCAGTGCAGTACTCTGGGAGCTGACCTGTGAAAACCAAGGTAAAAAAAGGCATTGAGTACTTCAGACTTTTGAGCTTTCTGTCACTAGGTTGCCTCCTTCATTCAGTAAGAGACCCACATTTTCCCTGACCTTGCTCTTGTTGCTAACATACTTGTAGAAACCCTTCTTGTTACCCTTCACATCCCTTGCTAGCTTCAACCCCAATTGTGCTTGGCCATTCTGACTTCATCCCTGCATGACTGAGTAATATTCTTGTACTCCTCCAAAGTTGTTTGTCCAAGCTGTCACTCCTTGTAAGCTTCTTTTTTCTGTTTAAGCTCACCAAAGAGTTCTCTACTAAGCCAAGCTGGTTGCATGCCACATTTGCTATTTTTCCTGCAAGCAATTTGCTATTCTTCCACATTTGCTATTCTTTCTGCAAGCAGTACCTTTACTACTAAATTTCAATCTTAACTGAACACAGAAAAAACAGTTTTGACTTAATTCACTGCACAAAAAAAGGAAACAAAATTTATGTGGGAGCAGTTCATGTTAGGTACAATTTTGGCTCTTTTTCATTTTATTAAAATAACTGTTAAAAAATTCATTAGCTTAAGACATAATGTAGTAGGGACTAACAGCTCTCAGTAATTCAAAATGGGCTAAAACGATGCAACTAACACTAAGCATAATTCTGGATAATGTATTATGAGAGGGGCATACATGTTCTACTATAATTCAATTTTACAGCTTGATTTGATATTAGAAATTTTCAAAGCAGTTTTTCCAAGATGCACATTTATAGGATATGCCATCAGTATGTTTTTTTTCTCTCCTCACAATACTGGGGTCAGAGATCACCTTACAAATAAATTCCTTCATCTGCTGGCAGCTGATTCCACTTTTTCCTGAAACACTGCAAATAGATTTTAGAAACTTAAAAACTTTACCTGAAATTTCAACTTGCTTTCTCCCCTCTCTCGGTCTCGCTTATGCATATTCACCATTAAAGCCTCATAACAGTCTTTCCAATAAAGTGCCATATGCTCGTGGCCCTCTCTGAATGTATTGTCTTCATACTGTTTCATGTATGGAATAATCTGGTAAGCAAAAATATTTTGGGGAAAAAACCAAACAAGATGGTTGAGTAGATTCCCTTTGCCCCAGTAAAGAGAAAATAGATGAATACCCCAAAAAAGCTATCACTTACATATTTATCAATATAAATTTGCCATTCACTAGAGCTGCAATACTCTTGGAAATCCTCAAAGAAAGAAGGGCTGCCATTGGCAGAAGGCAATGAAGGTAGGTGCAGGTTCATAAAAAGAAGTTGGTAAATTTTGGATACCAGTGTTCGAACCAGAGGAATTAGGAATGAGTATGTTTCTGTCTTCTCTTTGATTGATCTACTCAGAATGCCTTCCAGCTTGCCCAGCAGGTAGCATGCCTCAGTTTGGCTCTCAATTACTTTAGTTTGAAGGAGGGTGTTTAGTTTAGCTGCTGCCATAGCACAAACCTAGACAGAGAAAAAGAAAAGCAAATACAATATTAACACACAAAAATCTATGAAGCTAGTGGCAAGCACTTAACTTTTTACCGGAGATGCATGCATACTGCAAGCTGCTTCTCAGGTATACAGAAACTCCCAATAAGTCAGATCAGATTTCACTACACTGTGCTAATATTTTTGAACTAAAGTGCTCAAAAGCCCCAGTCCAGAATACTGGCCCATTGTGGTAGCTACTGCATATGTACCAAGGAAAAAAGTTTACAGTTTCATTTAATCAATTAAATATGCAACTACTTTAAGGGGATGAGGACAAACAGAAGTAAATATGCATGTGGTAAAAGCTGTTGAAGTGTCCAAATTACAAGGTCAAGGATATCTGCAGGAAACCCACTGTGGTAAGCTTAAACCTTATATTAACTAACAGTTATATACAGTAAAAGCTGCATTAACCAGCATTCTACTATCCAGAATACTCTATTAACCGGAATTTCTGGCCAGACACTTGGTGGAGGGGGAACAGGATGCTCACACATGGCAGCCCCCCCAGCCCCCCAAGGGGTTTCAAAAAGGTTGAAAACCCCTGCCTCAGATGACCAGAATTTTTAGATACCCAGCACCCCCCCTTACCCCACTCAGGCCAGTTAACACAGCTTTTACTATACATAGTTGGCATGCATCTTGCACAGTACCCTATGCATAAATAAGTAACAAACCTGTAAATTATCTTGTCCAATGAATCCAAGGAGCAACTGCACCTGCACTTGGGAGAGTTTGACTGATTCTGGGCCATTGGGGTACCAAATTGACAGGTCATCCATCAGAGTCACCAGCTCTTCCAAGAGCTATTTCAACAGGGAAAGAATTGTATGGCATAAAATAAAAAGAGAAAAAAAATTAGTTCTCAGATACTAATACAACTATGGGATTGCACAGTAATTTTGAAGAGCTGAGAAATCTACAGATAAACCAGACTGTACTCGTACCTTAAACCAAGTGATTAAAATAAATATACTGTAGGACTGAAGTACAACTACCAATTTAACAGAGTTCAGCATTTCAAAAGCAATACAATGCAATTTGATAAAACAACTGCTTCATAAATAAAAGAAGGAAATTATTTTTGCACATAAAGCTAAAAATCCTGTTTCTCTAAATTATCACTATAAACTTTCATTTCCACAAAAAGTAGAGCAGTTATAAATATGATTGCTTTGATTATAAAGGTTCTATTCTAAAGGATAGGTACTGTAAAACTTAATCTTTAGTTCAGTCACTGATTTATATTCCATTTCTTTCTCCTTTTTCACATTTACTTAACTTAAACACAATGGTAATTTATTATTAAGTTAGCACAAATGGGGCACAGTCAAATTCGCTTCACTATCAACTGCTAAAGCTGTTTAATCTCTTGTCAATAGACAAAATATTACATGATTAAAAGGGCTGACATCACCCAAACTGACAACATGTTAATAAATATCTGAGAACATATTAAATTTAATTACCTTCTCTGTCCACAAATTGGAATTGACTAGCCCTTCTGCCTGTAAAAAATCCTGTACAATGAGCAGGAGCCGAAAGCCATTTTCAGCATGCGTTAGGAGAGCTTTAGCATCTCTGTTATCAGTGACTGCCCATTCCAGCATCTTCTCTAGCAAGCTAAATGGAAAAGAAAATCCCAAAGCAACTATTAGATTTTCTGAGAATAAGTGGCTTAAAAAAAATCCACTTACATATTTAATTAATTGAGCCTAAACATATGTAGTGCTGCAACTCCCTTCTACTTTAACAATCTTCTTGACCTCATTGGCTTATAGAGTCACGCAAGTCAGAGGCATACATTTAAGCTTTGTCAACTAAATTCCATTACTAAATAGGTACAGATGCACAGGTATGCTTTTGATCATATTTGCATGAGAACAACAGCAGATCAAAGACAACCTATCAAACTTCTGTCACCAGAATTTAACAATACCCGTAACACCATCTCTTTCACTTTCTCTTCCAAAAGAAGAAATATGCCATTACATGGTACCCACTTAAGTTTTATTTCATCTGAAGGTCGCAGCAACTCATTGGATATCCCCAGTTTGGTCAGTGCAGAAAACACCTGTCCCCTCTCAATCCAGGAAGCATCATCAGACTTTTCTAGACCTTTCCACATTACACAGAGCAAAGCATCTGTGAGCAACTGTATGAGGTCATCTTCAGATCCCTGGGAAACAGTGAAAAAAAGTTGCACTCTTTTTAGTGTAAAAAGCCTCAAAAAAGTTGGTTATTCATCACAGCATACAATGATTACATATTTCATCCATCTTTGCCAATGCCCATTTTAGACCAGACTGTTAAACTTCAGGGAGTTGTGGACTGAAATGAGGCAGCTGGGAAGAAAAGCAGGCTGCTGCTTGTAACCCGACCACCATCTCTGCTGCTGCTGCCTTAGCTCTCCCCTCCTGTGCCGAGGGCTGCTCTCTCCTTCTTGCAGCCACTGCTGCCCCTCACCCCTCACCACCAACTCCCACCGTGGACTAATTCAAAAGCAAAAGAAGTGATGGCCACAGTAAGGGGGCACAAGAGAGAGAGAGAGAGAGAGAGAGAGAGAGAGAGAGAGAGAGGCGGAGAGAGAGAGAGAAGGGAGGGCTGGGGCAGAAGAAGGCAGAAAAACTGCTCAGGGAGAGGAATACTACTGTGTGTCATTTCCCACACCACAGAATTGCTACTGACATCCTGGCTCAATAGGCAAGATCTGGCTCAATAGGCAAGATCTGGTCCACGGGCCATAGGTCCCCAAACTCTGGTCTAAAAGGTCTATTAAATAAAATGCTAACATAAAATATTGCTGCAATAGGGGCTTGTTATGATTTTTAATTAAATTGATTTTCTCTACCCCCAAATTTAACATTTCAGCCTTGGTACCATGGCTTTGGTCCATGCACAATTTTTCATGGCCATAAGGAAATCTGGTTGACACAGATTTGAAGAAAATTTCAATTTTAAATAACCAATTTAATATAGGTGCTTCAAAAACATGTTTTTACTGAGCAAAAAGAAGCATTGCCACCCACTGTGAAAGAGCCAGTTGGTCTGCCCTTTTCTCAGAGAAAAAACAGTACAACTGGTGAGGTTTTTAAAAACATTAAAAATAAAAATGGAAGTCAAACATGTTTGAGGAAGAAGGGGAGAATTACTTACTCCTTGGTATTCAAATAAAGAAAGATCAAGGTTGAAGCCCATATCATTTAGAGTGCTTGGTTCTTTATCAGGTTGACAAGAGAATGGTTTAGAGTTCTCTACAGGTGATGGTGTGCTGGGTAAGCTGTCTGTCATTTGATTCCCACCATCAGCCAGCACATAGGAGTCAACAAGGGATAGGTCTAAACTCAAGTGTGAAGTATTACTGTGCCATAACTCTTCTTGGTCCTCTGTCCTAAAAGCCATCTCAGCCACAGAGGTATCCTCCAGCAGTGTCCCAGAAAAAGGAGCAGTAGCATCTACAGATCTGCCATTTTCCAAACTCCATTGATCACACGAACCATTAACTGAGGCAAAAGCACCAGATTTCTCCCCCTCTGCCTTGTCAGCATAGTGTTTCCGAAGCTCTTCGGCAGAAAATTTTCTTTCATCTTCCTTTGTGGAATCAGCCCTGCTCTCTCTAATGCCGTGCTTGATATCAGAGTTCTCTTTAAGGAATAGTCTAACCAAAGTGTCCTGCCAGCCCAACTGCTGACTAATCTGTTGTGCTGCATCCAGCTGGTAATGCAAAAGATGTAAGACCTGCATTGAACAAAAGATTCCAAAGCATGTAAAAATTAACTCATACTACATGGTGGTAGCCACTCAAGCCTTTAATAATAAACATTATAGTCTCATTCCATTTGACGCCAGGTGCAGAAAAGTGGTCTTGTGACACAGTTAGTCAATGACCATTTAGAATATGCGATCCAGGGATAATTCTTCACAATGGAAAGCAAAACAGTCACTGAGAAAGTTAAGTCTGTGTGGATCTATTCTGTGCGAATTAAAATAGTAAACCACATTATTTTCTTCTCCTATATATGACAAGTAACTTAGGCCATGTACAGGCATCATGCTTCTACAAGAATTGCTGCTCTCCTGGTAGAAATTAGGAGCATACGAACTTTCATTCAGTTTCTCCCAGGGGAAACCCACCTTCCCGGAAATGCGCCTTCCAGGACAAAGATTTTTCAGGTCGACACCTAGAAGATGTCCCTTGCAGAAAAACTCTCTTGCAAAATGAATGCCTGCAATCTCTCAGTTTGGTCTGGAAGGGGAAGGGAACAGTAGAGCAATGCTCCCTACCTCTTCTCCAGACCAGAAACTGCTTAGATTGAAGAATGGGCTGGGGGCTTTACCCTGCTGCGCCCTGCTTCTTCCCCAAACTGATGACTAGACTGGGCCATAAACATGTTCTACATTAAATAGTGCCTGAAATTTAACACACGGTAAGTAGCTGAGAAAGCTGATTTTTGGCCTTCCCATAGGCTGGATGAGGGAAAGCCTCTTCTTTCATCTTCCTTTGTGGAATCAGCCCTGCTCTCTCTAATACCATGCTTGATATCAGAGTTCTCTTTTAGGAACAGTCTAACCAACGTGTCCTGCCAGCCCAACCCGATTGGCTTTCCCCCCTCCCTCCCCACCCCACAGCCCTCACTGGGCTGCCCAGTACAGGGGAGCAGAGGCTTCCAGTGGGGGAGAACCCATTGGCTGATTCATCTGGGGTTTTAAATCCTGTGCAGAGCTGCACTAGCTAGGAGTGGGGGTGCAGAGGCTTTCCTGCACCAGACAGCCCAGCCAGAGATGCGTGGTAAAGGGCTTAAAGTACCTGCAAGGGAAGGCTATGTTACCATGTGCTGGGATATAAAAACCTTGTGCCAGGAAACTCTGGCTGGGCTACCTGGCACAGGGAAGCAGAAGCTCCCAGTGTAGATGAGGGAAGCCTTCAACTTACTTCATTACTGACTCCAAGATGAACATGGGCTGACAATGCAAGGTCACGGTTGGCAGGGCTAACTGGACCTTGTCGTGCATCCACAGGTGCATCTCAAGTAGAGCCAGGGAGGTGATCCTCCCCCTCTATGCGACACTGGTCAGGCCACAGCTGGAGTACTGCGTCCAGTTCTGTGCGCCCCACTTCAGGAGGGATGTGAACTACATTGAAAGGGTCCAGAGGAGGGCCACCCGCATGATCTGGGGACTACAGGGCAGACCCTATGTTGAAAGACTGCAGGACCTAAACCTGTTCAGCCTTCACAGGAGAAGGCTGAGGGGGGACCTGGTGACTGTCTACAAACTCACTAGGGGGGACCAGAAGGGTTTAGGGGAGACACTGTTTCCCCTAGCGCCCCCTGGCATGACAAGGAACAATGGACACAAATTATTAGAGAGTAGGTTTAGGTTA
>NW_017729031.1:104988335-105000201 GCF_001723915.1 Gavialis gangeticus
TTATTAGAGAGTAGGCTTAGATTAGACATCCGCAAGAACTACAAAATCTGTGTGATTAACTCTTGAGGTGGTAACAGAGAGGACAAATAACACTGTATACACACAAATCACATATATTTTCTGATTAATGAAGAACCAGCATTACTATCATGTCTTATTTTCAGTTCAACTTGACAAACTGATGAAATCTGCAACAAACAAAATAGCATCTCACAGCCTGACCCTATGCCATAAAATATTTCAGTGACCTTCTCCAGAAACAGTACAGTTTAGGATGAAACAAAGTTCTGTTCCTCTCTTGTATTTCCATAAGCCCATAACCTTTTTAAACACAAATGAAAAAATAAGTTGAAAGAAAATGCTCTCACAGGAAAAAAAAAAAAACCCTTTTAAAGGAGACCTGCTCAAAATCTTGTGAGGTTTCTGCATTTTTCTGTAGAAAAATACATAACATTTACACAGAAAACATTAACTTTGGCATTTACTGAATGCCAAAGAGTTTAAAAATCATTGAAAGTATAGTTTCAAACAGCACATCAAGCTCCATCACTTCATGTAATTAGTATAAAGACATAACATACATCATTGTATACCATAACCAATATGTGAGATGCTGAAGCCCTGTGTGTCCATAAGTTAGTGTTACTTGCTATTTTTTAATTAACAGCACCTACCTTTCTGCAGATGGCCACTCTGACATTTACATCTGCTCTATGACCCAGGTGTACTACAGCTATTAGGTCTCTATAACTCACAACAGGATCTGCAGGGGGAAACCAAAAGAAAAAAGAAAGAAAAAAAAGAGTACATTCAAAAACTTCAAGGCAAACTTTAAACACAGAGAAATAGCAAACAATTATTTTGGTAGCGTTGGAGTGATGTTGTACCTGTGACGGTTCAGGAAATATACAAGGAGGCAAGGATTTCTGTGAATGGTATCTCTTACTGGATCAACTGCATGATTGGGATAGATTTAGACAAGCTTTTGAATACAAACGATGCAAGAGACCTTAAGAAGAATTAACTGCATTCAAAGTCTTTTCTAAGTCTACCCCAACCATGTGCAAGTGGTCCAATACCACCCACAGAAATAAATCTTTTTCAGTTCACCTTTAAAAAGAGAGTACACTAACACATTAATTAAATTGAAACCACCAATATCAAGGCAAGACAGGTCCCTTATAGAAAGTAGAAGGCAATTTATTTATGGATGGTACAGAGAGGGCTGAAGTATTTAATACCCTTTTTTACTTCAGTTTTCACAAATCAAGTCAGCTACCAGATGATGAGTGCAGCTGGCAGTAAAGATAGGGAAGGAGACAAACCACTTTGAGTGGTAAAAGAACAGGTTAGGGCAGTTCTCAACCTAGTTAGACACACAGTACTCCTAATTAGATTCAAGGCACTCTTCATTAGATGCAAAATACACCTGGGGAAATGCCAGCTCTTAGTTTTCACTCAGTTTCCTCACCACAGAAAAATAACAGACCAATTCTTCTGTTGGGAAGAGCTCAGAAAGACCACAGCAGGGCACTAAGAATTCCCATTTAAAATTTCTGAGCTTATCTTATGAATTATGTTTGCACCTTTAACAGTGCTAACATTGCATGCCACCCTTGAAAGGATGTCATGGTAGCCCAGACTACTGTGGCACTGCAGTTAAGGATTACTTAGAGAAGCTAGAAACTTTTGAAGTTGGCAAGGCCAGATGACAGAGAGCCAATTCCTTCAGTACTCCAGGGTAACTAATTTCAGAAACATTAACTATTATTTTGAGAATTCCTGGAGGTCAGGATGACTGGAAAAGGGCAAACATAGTGCCCATCTTTAAGAAAGAAAAATAGTAGTTCTGGGGAATTATAGACCAGATTATACCTGGAAAGATGAAGGAGCAGGACATTAAGGAATCTATTTCTAAGCACCCACAAGAGGACAAAGTGATCAGAGACAGCCAGCTTGGATTCACCAAGAGTAAATCATGCCTAAATTAATTTTGTTCTATGATAAAGTGACATGCTGTGGGGATGCAGGAGAGCAGTGGATACGATATACCTGAACTTTAACAAGGCGCTTGACATTGTCTCTCACAACATTCTCATTAAAGAGCTAAGGAAATACAGACTAGATGAAAGGACTATAAAACAGATATGTAACTGGTTGGATCATCATGCTCAATGCATAGTCATTAATGGCTCAATGTCTTGTTGGGAGGAGGTAATGAGTGGATTTCCCAAGGGTCTGTCTTGGGCTCATATTGTTTAATATCTCCATTAATGGTCTGGGGACTTAGTGTAGCAAGTTTTCAGATTTCAACAAGTTGGGTGCAAACACTCTGGAGGGTAGGGCTAGGATTCAGAATGACCTGAATGATTTTAGACATTTCTGCAGGTTAATCAGATGAAATCCAGCAAGGACAAGTGCAAAGTCCTGCTGTTAGGATGAAACAGTTTCATCCATAAACACAGACTTTGGAATGACTGCAGAAAAGGATCTGGAAAATATACTGGACAATAAGATCAATATGAGCCAACAGTGGGTTCTTGCTGGCAACCCCCTCCCCCAAACATAATGTATTAACAGCAGTGTCACTTACTAATCAAGAGATGTGATCCTTCTGTTACATTCAGTGCAGGTGAGACCTCACCTGAAAGAAAGTCTCCAGTTTTGGAACCCACCCTTCAAGAAGGATATAGACAAACTGGGGAAAATCCAGCAGTGTGAGACAAAAATGATTACCTGGGAAACATTATTTAAGGAAAAGATGACAGAACTAGATTACTTAGCCTGGAAAAGAAGACTGAGGGGGATCTGTTAACAGATTTCAAATACTTAAAGGTCAGTTATAAAAAAGATGGTGACAGACTATTCTGTGTGGCTGTAGAGGACAGAACTAGGAGCAATGGTATCAAACTGGAGCAGAGGAAATTTAGGCTGGAGACTAGAAAGAATCTCTTGTTATGAGGGTGGCTAAGCATTGGAATAGGCTACCTGTAGAGGCTGTGGAATCCCCATCCTTAACAATTTTCAAGAGCAGGTTAAACAGACACTTGACTAGGTTTAGTTTGGGATGATCTTGCCTTGAGCAGGAGGCTGAACTAGATGACTCCCGAGTTCCTTCCAGCCCTACTTTTCTATGAATAGACATTAACCTGGAATTCATTAAAAACAGACTTTATCTGAGTGTTAATTACAACAAGCAGATATACAGAGTAGGAGAGGTTGCTTAGAGAATATCGTTGTCAAATACATTTGCCATAAAAAAAAGTTTTAGTCATATTCTGACAATATCTCATACCCTAGACTGACAAAGTCCTGTGATATTAAGTGGAGCTGACAACAACTAGTTTAACACCAGCTGGTGACACATGAAGAAGTGATTTAAAAGATGACAGCAAATGAGAAAAGGCTACTTTCACTGTGAATGTGTAGTTTGTGGTAGCTAATCGCAAAATGTACTTGAGGTCTGATCACTTCAGAAGAGGTGATGTCATGGCTGTGAGTTTGGAGAAGCTGGAATTTATACCCAATTATTTTGGTGTATTTGAGTTTATGTTGTGTCCAATTGCTACACTTATTTAACATGAGAAATGAAACAATCATAAATTAACGCTGCATTAAAAATATACTAATCAACTGAAGAGAGGAGTGGCTAGCAGTTATATTACTTTATGGTAAAGTGGGGCTCCCTGACTAGCCACAGTGCTAGTTTCCCCACCTGCCTCTGGGCACGCCACCTACCTGTCTCACCTGCCATGCCTTGATGGAACATAATTGAGGTGTTAATTAGGCGGTAGGCTGCCCTTTCTTGTCCGGTGCCAGGGGCGCTATCTGCAGCTCCATTCCTCCCCTACATGGCAGCCCAAACCTTGCATATGGCATTTCAGGCAGTCAACTCAACCGTCCCTTCCTCCCATTACCTGTGGCCCCTGCCTTGGGAACTTCGGCTTCCCTTTAAACCCTGGCCCCATCTCAGGCCAGCCAGGACCCTGAGCTTCTTCGCTCTATATGGGCACCCCTTGCGGTGAGCTCCTGGCCCTTTTGACCCTTCCAGTCCTGGCCCCAGCACTGACCACTCAAGTCCCTTAGTTGGGTCTATGCCTGCTGCCTGCACTCAGGGATCGGGGTCCCCCATTCCTGGCACAGGTGCTTCATGAAGTGTGCCTGGCCCCACGGGGGTCACTCACCCCAGCAGGCTCAGGCACCCCATGGAGCTTACCTGGCCGTCCCTGGATCAGATGGTTCAAATAACCCACCCAGAGGTGAGGGCTGGGGTTAAGGTGTCCCTACTCACCTTTCACCAGGGTGGTAACTGGCCTGACATTTCCTGGGGGCTCCCATGCCACAGAGCCCCACCAGGCCACCCACTCCCAACAGGGTGCAGTTTTTGGTCATGCTCAGGACCTGGAGCCTCCAAACCATTTCCTTTAGCTCCTGCCCTTACCTCCAGGATGTTGCATGCAGCCTTGCAATGCTTCTGCCTAGCCTGCCAGCAGCAAATTGCTCTGTTTATATAGGCAGCCAGAGATCTAAAATGGCTACCACAATCAAGCACCTGCTGGCTGCTTGGCTCAGCCCTTAAAGTGGCAGGCACCAACAGTGCCCTGCCACATACTGTACAAAGAAGTAAAGAAAGCTTACGTTCTTGTAGGTGGCCTCATGTCTGAACTGGATCCACTCTCTGATCCTTTTATTAATTTTCTATCTTTTTCCTCCCCACGAGTTTCAGAAGCCATAACCCAAAAGTGATGCCATACAGTAAGAACACATGCAATACTAAATAATTTAACTATAAGATAAGTTACACATACAGAATTAAAGCTCTACATAAGCCCTATACAAGCTCTGGTGGTACCTTTAATTCAAAAGCACAAAGCAAGCCTATATCTTACAGTTATAAAGAACCGCACCTCCCCCCCCCAGATTGGCCAAATTTTTGTTCTTGTATTTCTTCAACTATACTTCTTCAACAAGGCAAATTATTTTGACAATAATTGCTAACTAATTCAATCTTGAAGTACATTTTGTTAATCATGAAAATAAGGGTTTAATTTATGAAGGGGCAAACGGTTAAATTGTTGAGATGAAGCACTTAACAGTAATTAAGTATACATTTTTTCATTATGATGTAGGTAAATCAGCTGTTGTTGATGAAATCCAATATAAAGAGAAGTTATATTATCCAGCTTTGACTAATATATACTAGTAGCTACCCACATATCTCCAATTACCTGCATATAGAACTTGGTTGAGAAGATTTTTAATAAGAGAAATGGTAACCGGCGAATCATTCAGAAGCAGACCCAGTCCAGAATATCCCACTTCCCTGAGTCTCAAACGCTGTTTACTCCGTTCATAAACTTTAGTACATTTCAGCATCTGCTCTACAATCTACAAAGAAATGTGCACAAAAATAACAAAGAAAGTTATATGGGACTTTCATACACAAATACCAAACCACCTTTTTTTTTAAACTAATTGTGTCAGCCATAATTTGTTTGTGGATTGTGCACGTGCACTTTAAAGAAGTCACCTCCAAAAACAAATGCCAATATAAATACAGATGAGTGAACCTAGTTATTGTATTTTGTCTTTTAACATCCCAATGAGTAAAATATTCTAATTTACTGGAATACAACAAATTCCACAGTGTTAAGTACAGCAAGTAAAACCTGTGTAGATTTTGACAACTTCTAGTCAGTACACCAAGAGCAAAGAAAAAAAATGTAAAATAGTCCTACAAATGTTTTATATAAACTGTATACATTTTTAAAAATGGTTTACTGCAAATGTAGTTCATATGCAAGAGTATGTATGTATATATTTGTGAAGCTGCTATTAAGAAACATACAATTCAATGCATTACCTTGAATACAAATTCCTTTAGCTTATCAGTATATCTCTGATTCAACAACAAAGCATACAGGATGTCAGCATTTCCTGGTTCAAAAAGCAACAAAAAAAGCTGGTCTGGGTTTGGGCTGGTATGAAGTAGGCTGAAGAGAACATCCAGAATACCACAAAGCTACAAAATAAAAACAAAACAAAATCTAATTAAACCCTGACTGTATAGAACCTTCATTAATTATGCCACATTTGGGGGAAAATATTCTTGGTTACTATACAGCACCTTATTTCACATATTCTGAATAGTCCAAATATACTTCCCAAACTTCCTATATTCAGAACTAGAAATCATACTATATTTAAAACTAGGAGCATCAATTAAAATACCACATTTCCCTGATTCCCAGCCACATTTTTTTCCTGTGGAGAAAAAAAACATGGGGAAAACAACCTTCTTTTAGTATCAAGTACAGAACCACTTCAGTCAGGAGCTGTGGGGAGCTGCAGCATGTCCCCATCTGATCCAGATGCAGGAACCACAGAGCTGCTCCTGCACCACACTGCAGGGACCAGCTATGTGGGAAGCCCCATTTGACAAGGAACAGCAGCATCAGTGCACAGATTCCGCCTTCCAGTGCCTGCTCCCAGGTGGCACAGGAGAAATGTAGGCAGGAAACAAGCATTAAAGGAGGAACCTGTGTGCTGCTGCCACCATCCCTTGCTGTGTTGGGCTCCCTGCATAGCTACTCTCTACAGCATGGGAGAGGAGTGGGTCAGGAGTCGCTCTGGGGCTCTTCCTGTGACAATCAGCTGGGGACAGCAGTGGAAGTGGATAGCAGGCAGGGGAACAAGGGGCAGAAGTCAAGCTGCATGCCCCATTTGCTGCCTGTTCCCATTCCCTGCCCCATGCCCCTGCTGCTGCTTTCCCTGCCAGAGTGGTGGTGGGGGCACAAACTCAGGATGATTCTCCAATTAGATTATATACATGGAAAATAATAACAAATTTAGAATCTAATCATTGTGCATGGTCATCTTAAATTCCAAGTCATCTTGGTTGTGGGTAAATATATTACTAACAGTGTAGTACTCAATGCAGTTTCACAGTTCACTTGATTCTATGGCTGGCCTCAGTTATATCAATAAAGCATCATACTGAACTGTATTTTTCTTATATTCTCTTTCTAATGAAGATATGATCAAGACTCCTAAACTGAAAGATAGAAGCAACTGTAACTGTTCACTCACTTGTTCCTCTTCATTAGTGGCAGCTATGTATCCCATGATGCTCTGCATTTCCTCATGTGCCCCACCTTTGCTTAAGAAATACTTAATCAGTCCAAAGAGGAATGTACGTATTGTTCTGAGGTCATCTGGAGCCAAGTCACTGTCTTCATAGCCACTTCTAATGGAGACAAGAAAAACAGATGGTAAAAAAATGATGTTTCTTACATTATGCAATGGGAGACTTAGGAATAACAAGTTGATTGCCAATACTTCGGACTACCTGTAGGGATGTGAAAGGTTAAACTTAATCCTTTAACCAATAAGCTCAGTGATAACTGATTAGTTTACTAGTTATTGTTTAGTGTGGGGCAGGGCACAATATGGTAGGAAAGGGAGGGAAGGGAAGACATGTGGTGCCCCAGCAGGAACCAGAAGACAGCAGGGCAGGAAGGAGAAGGGGAGAGGCAGGAGCCAGGGGGACTAGTATCTATAGCCCAAGAAGTTAAAGAGGAAAACAACAGGCAGCCTAATGACTTTTCAGTTGAGCAATAGCTGGTCATTCACAGGTGCTTGTGGGCTGTATTGTCTGGTTGGGCTTGCCACTGACTTCCCCCCCTCCTCCGTCCCCCGACCCCCAGAGGTCCCCAGGAGCAGCTCCCAGCAGTAGCTGTGACCAAGCTGCTGTGTTTTTGGTTACCTGCTTAACTGATATAATTAAAGGAGATTAAACAAATAATTTTTAATGATATTTACATCCCTACTGATTAATAAACCTGCAGTTTAATTAATTGAATGATACTGTTATCCTCTTTGAAGTAAAAGAACAGAATAGGAGCAGCTTTTTGGTTCTCTAATGCCCTCTGGTATAGAATACCTCTGATTTGGGCAGAACATAAAACAGGATTTCAGCTTTCATTTATACAGAAAGATCATTAGCCTTTGCCCTTGAAGTTCCATTGAAAGTTCTAAATTGCTTTAAGTTTATCACTAAGATTATTAGAATCATCAGGATAACTTATCAATCGCCTTACTCAGCTTCTTTCAGACACTTTCACCCTTTAGAGCATGAATGTGGTAGATTTAGTGATCATCAACCAATTGTTTTTTCTGGATAGCCATGATACTACACAAAAATACTAAAAATCCTCTTCCATCTTGTAAACTCTACTAAGTTTTCAACAAATTTCCAGTCCTTTTAGCATGAGTTTTATATAATCTTGTAAAAGTCAACTGAGATGAAGGAGAATTAACTAACTATAGGAACATGTGCAGCCTACAATATTAATTCTTGTTTTGTGCCTGGCTTCTTGAAAGGAAGCTGTTGAGACAATACAACAAATTATGAAGCAGCAGAATAACTTGAGTCATACCCGTAATAAATCCTAAGTGTGTCAAGTAGGAACTGCACTCCATACTTCTTTCTGAAGAGCCTCCTACTATCTTTGATGGTTGTGGAAAGGTATTGTATATGTCCTAAAATACAAAATGTTTTCTGTTAGAACCTACAGAGAGACATCCACATAGGAAAAAAAAAAAGGTACAGTGTTTTAATATTAAAAAACTGCATGTTCTTACCAATTTGGAAAGGGAATTCTCCATGGTTCCAGATACTGAAGTCAAAGAGTAAGTGTTGATACATCTGTTGCAAGAGTTGCACATTTTTTTCTACAGAGACTTGTTCAATCAATAACTGCACAGCCACCAATACATTCACATCCATCAAGTTGCTTGGCACCTAAAATTCAACCCAACAAGATAAAGAATATATATTAGTAATAATAATAATAATAATAATAATAATTATTATGAGGCAACGATTTTTATGGTGCCTTTTACTGAACCAACTGTATAGTCTTCCATGCTATAGTAGGGATGGACTATTGTTTCTTTATGATGGTCCAGGCAGTGTATAAGAGGCACAAAAGAGACCATAAAAACTATCAAAAAAATCCTTGACTCTTATACACTGCCTGGATCATCGCAGCTACAAGTCTCCAAGCCTACTAGTACTAATCTGGTGCTGGTTATTTAATGTCCAGCATATGTATCTTCTGTTAAACTGCTACCTAAAAAATAAGGCCCTCTTGAATTTCACATATCAATATTTTCTTTCCATATGGCAATTCTGTTCAAGCAAAAAGCTCTTTAGAAATAATTAAAAAATCCTTCCTTTTCTGATTTTAAAATACTTTTTGTATAATATTTTTGTCTGGTTTGTGTTCCTATTTAAATAGCTGGACAGCAAAAATCCACAACAAAACACAGAAGACAGACAAATCATAATTTCTTTTTGAAGGCATAACAAAAAACTACCATTTTCTTTCATCAAAACAATGTCTTCAGAAGTCTATGAAGTGACATACATATTGTAGAAGTATAAATATTGTATCTGTACATATGACAGTCAGAAGAGAAGCACAAAGCTAGTTAGGCTAATTCCATGCTGTATACCACCAAGCCTAAATATTTTCTTCACAGTGGATGCATCTATACTAACTGCATTAATTGTGCAGTAGACTAATTTGCTGCAGTGTAAAGCATCACAGTCTACATGTGCAACACTATTAGACACCAGCAAACTCATTTTAACTGCCATAAGTACTGTCAGGGACAAGTACTGTCTTACTGCAGTGAAAATAACTGCACCTAAACGCACATGTAAATGCCGACTTGGGCATACATTGTACCTGGTCAGCCCATGCAGCAGGCAGGGGTCTGACCCCTGCCTGCTGCCTAGCTACAGGGCTCCACACACTGGGGCAGCCAGCCCCAACACCAACACCCAGAGCCTGAGGATGACCTCCCCCTCCCAAGTCCCCTGCCACCCTGGGGCTTCTCTGCCCCAACTCAAACTGCTGCAATCCCAGGCACAGTGTCTGCACATGCACCCTGGACCACAGTTTGAGCATCTACATGTACCATCACGGCACCTCAAGTGCTCATGTAGATGCACCCAGTGGTGTGAATCTCTGAAAAGTATTGCTATTTACAGTAAAATCATGGCCTCACGGAAGTCTATGGGTTTCAGTGGAGGCTGCTTTCACCTGCCATATTCACTGCACAAGGAATTCAGGTTTGCTCACCTTCTGTAACAAGGCTCCTAGGGTAGCAACTCCATGGGAGTGAATGAGATTTTCTTGATTAATAGGATGCCTTTGGATAAAGTGTTTTATCATCAAAATGAAAGTTGCAACAATATTCTTTTCCAGGCGAGCCTCTGCAAAACAGCATATCCTTTAGTTAAGCCCTGTTTTGCAGTTGCGCTATTTTGTTAAATTAGGAGGAAAGAGACATGAAATCAAATGTCTTAACTTTCTCACAATATTCTTGAACTTCCTAACTCCCAGTATATTTACCATCTAAGCTGTAGCCAGTTTTTAGATCCTGAGATGTAGAGCTACAGTCATTACTTTCATCTCCAATCATGACTTCAGCATCTATTCAATTGTGCACTTGGACAAGGCATTCCTCTCTTTAAACCCACAATTTGGATCATCTCTCTGCACTTGCTCTCCACCTAAAGTTCAAAATGTCCTCTTCTCTCCTCTCTCTTTTGTTTTGCATAGTATATCTAGAAAGATTTTTAAATTTTACTTCACCATTTTTATTCCAAAATTAATGTCTATTTTTTTCTATACAAATACTGATTTCTAAAGGGGTTCTGTTCAAACTACAAGAATTTCATGCCAAGCTGAAATTCAACACAGCTAAAAAAGTACTTAAATAGTTTTCCCTTTTTAATTTTAAAGACTGAAATCTGTCCATAAACAAATAGCTTGAAAAATCTAAATGAAAATGTATAATAGGCTACTGGTCTATAACATGAGAAAGTTCCGTGTTCATCTTATCCAGCACCACTGAAACAATGATATATTCTTCTATTAATCTTAATGGACATTGAATCAGCCTCTTTATTACTTTTCTAAGTAGTCAAGCCACATTTTGTTTAGAAATGGAACAACTACATTTTTGACTCCTTAATATGTCACAAACAAATAACAAAAAGTTAAGATATCACAGCTAAGGTAATTAATATTCAATGTATACGCTCCTCCATTAATTTTAAGCAATACCAACACTTTGATGGCTGATTCAGATGCTCAGGAGCAAAAATAGTTTATTAGCATTATAGTTAGTACATTAAAGTAACATATAGTCATAGAAGCCAGATTTGAATCACTAAGTATGCACTAATAGTGGCAACCTATTTTTTTTTAATTAAATCCTTAGCTTTAACCTAATTTCTGGCCCATAGTACTTTCCTACCTGAAGCCTTGGTGGAAGTTAATACCACCCAGTCTCCTTCAATAGGAGTCAGCAATTCTGGAGGTATAGTGGTCCCATCAGACCTCTCAGGAACCTGTCCACTGAGAAAGCTGATCTGCTCCAGCAGTGGAAACAACACATTTAACCCACCGATACAATTTATCATATCCTGAAGAGAAAGCAAGAGAAACAGACAGGAGAAAAAAAAGTATGTATATACATACTGTATGGATATTTTTAAGTGTAAAAGAAAAAGTATCCTCTTCTTTAAGAAAGGCATACCATATTTACTTGAATACAAGACAAGGTTTTTCCCCCCACAATCAGCATGGGGGAAAAAGTCCCTTGTCTTATATTTGCATATAAAGAATCCTCATTAAATAAACTGTCTATCATTAAATTGCTACCAAAAGCAGCATATACTCAGCAGTGGAAATCAACTATGAAGCTGAATAAAATGCAGCTAACACTGAGAATGACTATAAAACACATGGCCCATATTGAGCAAACATACTGAAGGGAACCTACCTTT
>NW_017729031.1:105000414-105001189 GCF_001723915.1 Gavialis gangeticus
TTTTTTTTTTTTTTTTTTTTTTTTTGGGGGGGGGGGGGGGGCAATCCTACGTGCAAGTCCCAGAACCAGAAGCCTTGAAGTTCAGATGCCCTCTATTCTTGCTTGCTCCTAGCCAAAAGGCGAAGGAGCAAGTAGGGAAAAAGCACAAGAGCAGTCCCCCATTGTCACAAAATTGCTGGCAACTATTTTTTTGGGGGGGCCTTACAAATAATGGGCAGGTATCACCTACACAGGGAACTGGCACTGGGCCTAGAGGTACTGCAATACCAGGCTGGCACTGGGTGGGCCAGAGCCAGCCCCGACACCCTCCCCTTAGTGCCAAAAATGCATGATCTTAGCCAAAAGGCCAAGATGCTTATTTTTTTTAAAATTTAGCTTCCAAGGCCAAATCAGTTCCGAATTATGACAGAACAGGTGGGCAGGCAGGGTCTCCATGGAGACTGGCCCAGGACCCCCACAAGTAGGGTGTGCTTGGCCAGGTGGACAGGATGGGGCGGGTGGACAGGGAGTGGTGTCTAGGAACAGGACGAGTGGGCAGGGCTGGGATCACAGCACAGTAACAGCACAGGGCCAGGGCCCAGGGGAGAGCTGCAATCAACTCTGCACATATCCCTGAAATGCGTGTCGGTTTCGCAGGAAGGGATGTGTGGGGAATGGATTGCAGTTCAGTCCCAAGTCCCAGCTCCGCACTGTCACCACCCTAACCCTAACCCTAACCCTAACCCTAACCCTAACCCTAACCCTAACCCTAACCCTAACCCTAACCCTAACCCTA
>NW_017729031.1:105006189-105031401 GCF_001723915.1 Gavialis gangeticus
CATATTTTGCCACCCATGCTCTAAGTACACCGAGTCATTCAAGGTCAAGAATGATCATAGTATCTCCCCAGCCAAATAAGTCTCCTGATGGGGAGCTACCACAAGTATAGGTTAGTGCAACCCACCTGAATAAAATCTTAGTGCACACAGTCTTCCTCAGTGCCAACTCTTTTACAAGTCGTGGTGAGCCACCATACTGAATACATTTTACTTTCTCTTCACTTCCATCACTTTTCTTTCCCATTTCCAATGAGTCCTGTTTCTTCACCAGCCTTAAATGTCTAGCAAACAGAGCCCTAAAAAGTTCACCCAGAATCCCTCTGTTACTTCCCTATCTCAGACTGTCACATATGATTAGTGTGGCTCCATGAGGTAAAGCCACACCAGCTTGCCCTGCCCCCCTCCAGTCATGAGTGGGGGGCTAATTATCCTATATATCCTTTGGTACTAATGGAGTACCTATTCAAAAACTTGCAACAGTTTCAAAAAAGGTAATATGCATCAATTCTGGATCTGGATGAAACAAATCTATGGGTTCTATATGCAAATTACTACAGCTATATTTAATTCCTAAAGCATTGGGGATCGGGCATGCTTTAATTTGAACTTGTGGCATGCTAAGGCCATGCCATGCAGCCCAGCATGCTACACATTTAAATTAAAGCACGATACAAACCAGCCACAAGGATGTTCCATGTTAAATTTATCATGGGATAAATGGCTGAATGTGTGGCATGTAGTAGTTTATTCAGTGATTATTATGTTAATTACACAATAAGTGTAATGCCTGCCAGAGCCCTTAGTTTAACAAATTAACAAACAAACATTTCTTAGTTTAATAGTATCCTTTTCAAATCTCCAATTTCAGAAATTTTAAATTGAAATAAAATATTAATCAAATTTATTTCTATATTGGCTTGCTAAGTAAAATCTACTCAAAACCTCAATTCTTCTTGTCTAAAAAAAATGTCTTAAAATATAATGCTCAGGGACACAGTCTACACATTTGCATGCAAAAACAGAGTGTGTATCTGCCTCTTCTTTTTGGGTACTGGACAGGGACATTACTCTCTTTCTTCAACCTGTTTGGGAACAGAAGCTTTTTTTGTGGGGGAGGAGGGAAAGAGGAGAATGGACGGGTGTTCTCATCCTTTGTCTCCCCATCTCTTTACTGCCATTAATTCCTTCATTGCTGCTCTGAACCCCATACCTCCTCATAAATGTCCCTGTCTTCAGCCTGCAGAATCCTATTTTAAAAGCCTTTATTTTTCACACCTAAGTAAATGCTGCTTTTGGATAGGCCATTTTTGTACTTGGGGTAAATATATGAGGAAGCGTAGTCATGTTTCACATGGGGACAAACTAAAGCCTAATAATTTACAAGCAGGAAACATGTCTGAAGTCTGAGAGCATTAGCTGCACCATCTCTTTAGCCAAAAAGAACTCCTAAAGGATGTTCACAACCATCTTTTTACATTCTCCTCATTCTGGAGCTTCTTGAAAGACCCCAGGAGGTAAGTGCTTACTCTCTTTCTCTCTTAAAACAAACGCTACACGTGTTCAACTCAACAGACTTCTGCTAAATATAAATTCCCACAGAGGCAGTGGAGTCAAACCCACATTCTATCAGGTAAGGATAGCAACACTATATCATTATCAAACCGTTCATGTGAATCACATTACCCCATTAACTAGCAAGAGTGCCTGTACTTTAAAGGGAAGTATTTGCCAACTTGCACAAAGCCCATACTCCTACAATACTTTCTTGTGAAAAGGAAAGGGCATGCCAGTGGAGAATAACTATGATTATATGTACACTATTCTTGACAAAGAGTCTTTCAAAAGAGTTTGAACTTTGTCTTTGCTATAGAGAGCTCACATTTTATTTGTTCAAGTATTCATTCTTAACATACTGTGAAACGGTATTTCCTGCAAAACTAAGAAATTCTTTAAGGCATTGTTCATTAGTTTGTACTAAAAGATTCCAGCTCAGTCACTAGAAATCAATGGAGTTACTCATGCATACACCAGGTCTGATTCTAACCTTTGAAATTAGCTTGTGCTACAGAGTTGGCTGGTGGGTAAATTAGTGAACAAGATGACAAACAGGAACATAATAGCTAAAACTGCTGCACACTAAGTGGATCCCTTCCTTTTTCCAGTGATTTGCAGGACTTAGATCTTTAGGGCAGGGATTAGCAACATCCAGCCAACAAGCAACTGGATCTGACTCATCGGCTTCAATGGTGGTCTGGTGGCAGGTGGTTTTGCCCACACTGGGGCTGGCAATGAGGAACTGCGCTGGAGGTGGACAGTGGGAAGCTGCATCCACACCACAGCCAGGCAGTGGGAACAAGCAACAGCAGGAAGCAGCAGTGGTGGTGGTGGCTGAAAAGGAACATTGACCCACCTTGCACCCGAGTTGGGTTGGCTGGGCCTATGGCTCTGAAATGTTGCTGACCGCTACCTTAGGGTATTTTATGAAGCTAAAGGAACATGAAAAAAGAACTCGTCTACATGGAAGACTATATTAATTGATGTCCATAAGTCACTTAAATATGTAAAGGACTGATGCTGAATACTAAAATATTATTAGGCAATAATACAGCATGCTAGCATTCTTGAATTTTTTTCAAAATACACAATATATGAACTGGGCCGATTCTGCAGAAGCCATTTGCTCACCACAGATTTTTAATATTTAAATTTTGTTTTAAAACATTATTCATGATGACTTTTAGTAGGATTCCTCCATACTTTTCCTAAAATTTACTGCAACTCTGCTACAGCTCTATAATTAATTCTTCTTGGGGAAAAAAGCCTGTCTAGCAACTTTCTGATACAATGGCAACTTCTAGCACTCCTCAAGTAACCAGTATGCGTTTATATCACATTGCATTGATTTACTATGCATTTACCTTGATATCCCAGTTCACTACTTTGTTTCCAGTTAACCTTCCATGTAAAAGATTTGTGGACAGGTCAAGGCAGATTGGAGTTCTGCAGGCCTTTAAGAGGAAGGGAAAAAAACAGCTTCAACGTAACTGCTGAAAAATTTAAAGTTTCTGAATTACTTGTATATATTTACATAAAATATATGGCATAATACAGTAAGAAACAAAATGGTATTGTAGTAACACTAAAGGCAAGACTTCAATGACATAGGATACCTAGAATATATTTTTATATTTTAAGAACATAAGTCAGAGATGTATTATTTGATATCTCTAAACTAATGACGGTGAATGCCAGGAAGAGCACTATGGGACAAATTACTCTAGATCACTCTAGACCAGGGCTGTCCAACTGGTAGCCTTCAGGCCATATACGGTCCCTGAAGGGTAGGCATGCAGCCTGTGGGCTCCTGCCTGGCTACCACCCACCCTCTCCCCAGTTGCTCCTCCTGTGGTGGCTGGGAGGGAAGCTGGAGTGCCCAAGCTATATTCATGGCAAAGTAGGAAACTGGACTGCCCACAGTGCAGCTGGCTGGTGCATGTAGTTGGGGGCAGGAGGGGTAGGCAGGGAGTAGTGCTGTGTAGCCCAACTCCCTTTCTCTTCCAGATGTACATGCCACATGCACAGTCATCCTCCCTCTCAGCCACACAACTGCACCATTCCTCCCTAGCTGTATGTGCCACACAGTAGGCGAGTAATCTGTGCATGTAGCATGGTGAGAAGGGGCTGCTGGAGAGCCTGCCTGGCAAATGGGACCAGCAGGGGGGAGGGGAGCCCCAGATGCCCAGAAGTTGGATAGCCCTGCTTTAGATAGTATACTTGGTTTAACGCTCTTCCTCTAATACATCCACTTCTGCCACCGTCAGAGAAAGTATTCTTGGATAGATAGACCAGTGCATCCAGCAAGGTACTTCATATGTTCTTAAGGTATGTCCACTTTTGGAATTACTGTCTAGAATGTGTCCTTAAAAATAAATCATGTGTTCATTTCTACCTTGGGTATATAGTGAAGGAGCACTTTACTGAGCAGATCTGCTACTTCAGATTCTTGGGGTTTCCATGGAGTCAAGCAGTTTGGACCTGTAAAATATTTTTAAAGAACACACTAGATCTTAATATTAGTGATATAAAATATATACATTACACACTGCTAAAGCTCCAGGACACCTTGAACCATATATCTGGTAGGGCTGTGCAAAGCTTTGGTCCCCAATTCAATTCAGCAGAGATCTGGCCCAATTTGGTGGCCAAATCTCCAAATTGGAATTGAATCAGAGGACCCTTTAATCTGTCGAAATTGAATCAGAACCCTGCAAATCGATTCTGAGAGATTCAGAATAATTTGACAATTTGGATATAGACACAGCTTTAAATGTTTTTTCTACATACCTCTAGGTAGCAGGCAGCTCGTGAACAGTGCAATTCTGGGACACAAGAAGCATCCCACAGAAGCGCAGGGGGTTCCCCAGCGTGCTCGGCAGAGACCCAGAAGTAGATCAGAAGCACTTTCTTTCCACTTCTGGGTCCCTCAGGGAGCACACTGGGGACCCTCCCCAAACCTCCCTGGCTCAGCGACTGGTGCCTCCTGAGTCTCAGAGGACACCCGGGATCCCCCTGAGCCCAGGGGGCACAGGGGGGCCCCCCTGCACACTCCCTGGCAGACCCGGGTTCACTGCCAAGCATGTGGAGAGCCCCCTCACACTCCTGTGGGATGCTCCATCCGCCCCAGCATAGCATCAATCACAAGCTGCGCTGGTACCTCGAGGTATGTAGAAAAAAACATTTAAAGCTGTGTTTATGTTCAAATGCTAATTCTCTGAATCTGCATCGAATCTTCAGATTCGGATTCAGCCAAATCGAATCTGGGACTGATCCAAATCAATTAATCGAATCACTGTTGCTGATTCAGGCCGAATCGGAATCCAAAATCAAACAGGGCCTATTTTGCACACCCCTAATGGTCATGTAGGCAAAGTCCCTCACCCCTCCTCAGTTTTTAAGATATGCTTGAAATACATTATCAAAAAGTTATGGAGAAAAAAATTCTCCTTTAATTGCTAATATAGTTCCTAAAGAGGAATCTTCAAAGATGAATAACTATCTTTAACTGACTTAAAGAGGGCAAGAAAATTGAACAGTTTCACTTACAAGCTAATATGTTGGGAAGTAATTTGAAAAGACTCATAGTTGGAGTTTATATACATTATATACATTTAACTTACAGCTAAAAATCGGAGGGATTTAGAAACTGAGCCAATAATTAATTATATCTATCTTCACAGAACTGTTATACCTGCACACTCTTACCAATATGATATATTCTTTAAATCAGTCCCATCTTTTTTTTATACATTTGAACAGCGTATAGTACAACGGAGTCCCGACCCATAACTGGAGCTCAGTAATGCTATCAACACAGTGACCACTTACCTGCTAAATATAATGCTTTCACCTGAGAGGGTTGGAGTGCTTCATGGAAGATGATAACTGACCCAAGCTGGCCCTCCAGTGATGTTGGACATCCCCATTCACTATCCTGGGTTCCTGCTGAGATCATCTTGGTGATCAGCTCTGGTTTTGTAAGTAGCCCACCCCAGCTTGCTGGGGAAAGAATCCCACCTAGTGATGTTCGATGAGGCAGAACAGGAGAGGAGAAAGGTGGGTCTGGTATTTGAGATGGAGGTGGAGTAGTTGTCCTCTGACCAGCTGAACCAATGCAACAAGAAGTAAATGGCTGGAAATGCAAGTGTAAGGAAAAAATAATAGTAAATAATGCTGCAGAAAAATATCAACTATCCCCAAGACTTCCACAAAAATCAATTATATAAAAATGGAATTAAGTTTAACTAAATCCAAGAAATATTGAAGGCAGACCTGTCTGACTGAAAAATTGTAGTGCCACTGTAGCCATGATGGTCCAGGCAAAATATAAGCAACATGATTTGTTTGGTAATATAATTTATGGGATTAACTACAGAGTTGGGATAGATGTTGGATAACCTTCAGGCACAAAATGGCCTTCCAACTTGTCTAACTTCTTTCCTTTAAATTTTAAAAGAGAGTAGTGATTTAACTTCATAATATTGTAATCCAGGTTTAACACTGACTTGTTCCACAAAGAGGAGAGACTACATTGACAGAACATCCACATATTTTATTTTTCTGTATCATTTGTTTTTATAAATCATGTTGACATTTTGTTGACTGGTGCTTTTTCAAGTGAATTTGATTCATGCCTGTAGAAATGATCAGATTAACACCACCATAAACTGTTGTCTCCTGTAAATATATCCACTAACCAAGGACAGCACAGATAACAGCCTATACAACATTACTCTCACTTTGAGTGCTAAAGTACTAAAGAGAACGACCTCTAACTGTGGGAACTATTTTTCTGTTGTGCACCATCAGAACATCTTCTGCTGCAAAACTGCCAAAAAGAGACACCATTGATGCTAACTGTGATAATGCTCAGTTGATTGCAGTAGGAAAAAAAACACATAACCTGGAATAAACTCCTTTTACATAGGCTGCTGAATAGGGATCAGTAAAGAATTCTTGGTCAACATTTATTTATTTTTTAAGCTGTATTTGAGATGATCCACTGCTAAACAAGAGACATCCTGGGGATGAGCTACACTAACCTAAATATTTTTAAACTGCAATAGCTGCTAATTGGTTTCTACCATGGTTTTTTAAATCACCAGCAAGCCATTTTCGTTTTAGTTCTCAGTTTTATTTAATATTTTTATAGGAGATAATTTTAGAAAATGGATAGATATGATGAGAAGGACTGACTTACTTCATTCATTGCAGGAAATCTGAGTGGGGCAGATACCTTCTGCTGTCCATTGACATAAATGTAGACAAGGCTTTGACCAAAGGGCCTTTTTCCAGGCACATGAACAATAGTTATATTGTGCTAGTTTAGCAATATAACAACAAGAATTAATTAGGACATTATTAAAAAGCAGTCAAATAATTCTATAACTACTCAACTGTCTCACTATGAAATGAATGACAAAAATCATAGCAGCAAATAAACTTTTATAGCATAATTCGAAGATGAGACTAAATACCAATCAAATACTTCTTTTAAAAAAAAAGTAATACAAAAATGCATGTATTAAAAAAAATAAAAGATTCCCCCACCCCCAAAAAAACTTGCTAAGGCTTTCTCTAGTCTCCTGATAATTTGCCAATATTTTGTTTAGTTGGGCAACATTTTAAAGGTTCTTTCTGTCAGAATTAGGAAGATTTTATTTCAGTCAAGGATTTCCTTAAATGTACATAAAAAGAGAGCTGACTCTTTTCATAATAATATAAGAGAATCCTCATATATAGGAAGGAAGAAGAATGGCAACATAGTAACACATTTGTATTTTCAAAGTCTTTGACTTGGAACTCAATTATAGTGTATAAACATAACAAGAGCCTAAAATATATCCCAGCTTCCAAAACCCATCCCAAAGATCCGCTCATTTGTGTATATCCTTCTTTAAAAAAGGAAGTCAAAGGCACACTTGTGTCACATGTAAGAATTGTTCTTGGAGAACTTAAATATCTAGAGCATTAGCATGATCATATCATAGATAATACACATAGTAAACATTACAGACCCTATCTAATTAACTCATCCAAGTATCCTCCCTGACATTAATATTCCGTGAGATTTAACGTTAAAAAGGACAGACACACAGATGTACACACAGAGGCTCTAAACAGTCTAACACAAACTAGAAAAATTTTTTGGCATAAATATACAAATAAACACATCTCTAAGAGCTAAATAAGTACAGACTACTTACATGGACTGTGCCCTATTCTTAGAACTGGAATTTGTCCTTATGCAATATAAAGATTAAAACTACTTGTTATTCTGTCCTAAACCAAGTGGGCTTAAGAAGCAGGTCTTACCCAGAGAGAGTCACAAAAACAATGGTCTGGTAGCATCACTGTTGCATACTCTCGCTTTGTGCAAACAGCAACCACCAGCACTCCAGAGTAGGTAATAAAGGCTTCAAACCCCATTCCACTTCCTGTAAAAAAGCTACAGAATGAAGGGAAAAAAAATGGAATACAGTGCAATAAAGTTTGGAAAACAATCTAGCTGCGCAATAATTCAGAATAAAACTTGCAAAAATAGGCACAGCTGAAACCATTCTATCACCACTAATGGACTATTTAACAAAAGGACTTTCAACGGGCCATTTCATTAAAACTAACAAAGAGAAGTCAATAGCATAGGTACAAGGAATACTAAACAAGCCAAAAGCATTCCACAAAATTTCTCAAAAAAGCTGGTAACCATCCCCCTCTTTTATATGATGGTGGACATGAGGAAGAGCATGTGCTCCAGCTACAGCACGGTTTGGCTAGAGGAGCCAGGCCAGGCTGGAGGGGTCAAGTGCAGGGACATCCAGGGCTATTAAGATAAGACTACCCTCCTTCCCCACCCACCCAGCAGCCCCACAGGGTACAGCAGAGTTTTGCTTAGGCACACAACTAATTTGTTATGCCTCTACGCCTGCCAGCTTAAGGTTTATCAGATAACCCTAATATATAGGCAGGCGTATATGACATCAGCCTGCTTGAGAACCACTGTGGTAAGCAGAGGCAGTACAACAGTGGTTCTCAACTGGGGATGCTGTCAAATTCAAAAAAGGTTTTGGAGGGAGGCTCTGACTGTAAAAAGGGTGAGAACTACTGATGTAGAGTTTGGGCTTTGGATGGGTTTTTTGATGCAAAATTTTGATACAGACAAAAGCCCTAGGGCTTGCCCTAAACTGGCAAACAAGTACTTTTGTGAGTACAGTTTATTTCGCTTGCCAAACCTACATAAGCATAAGCTATATCAGCAATGTACTTTTATACCAATATAAGCTTTATCTATAATAGGAAGGCTTGTTGGCTTTTCTTATGTTAAAACTCTAATGCAGTCTTCAAGACATACTAAGAAATACTGTCAGACTTGCAGCTGAGGTAATGTAAGTATTATTATGGAGCAGAGACATTTTGTCTATGATCATATTGCATTCTACCAATGCATAATCCTCCTACGAAATGAAAGCTACAACATGCACAGAGACCACAAAGCACGAAGATAGCAGTAAGGTCAGTCTTTTCATGCTTTAACTCAGTTGTAAGCTTAAAATAACAACAACAACAATCCTTAACCAGTGAGCAGACATATGGTATCACATACAATACACTAACTCCATCAACTCATTAGAAGACACAACTCATTGTGAATTCAGTTTAATGACCAATACTACTACTCTAGCATTATTAAACCCAAATCCAAATGCATCTCTTCAATCTTATGTTGTAATCCCATCAGATTTCAAAAACTGAAGGGGTCTGCATTTAAATATACAAGAAATGGTGCTGGGAGTTCAGCAGATGGCACTCTTCACCAAGTAGTGCTGTGCTCATAACCCAACATGTTATATGATGCTGTGCTACTGGAAAATGAGCATTTTAGATTTTCAAAAATAAAATCAAAGCCTGAACTTTCTGGTCATTAAAAAGGAAGGTATTATTTCCTGATAAAATTCACAAAAGAAGAGGGTTAACTCTGGTGTCCTGGCCAAGTACAAATTTAAACATTATCCTCTGCAATTCCAGCTGCAGTTTTCACTAGAACTAGCTGCATTTTATGACCTGTTAGACCCTATGGAAACATGTTAATACATGTTTACATGCCCAATAAGTGGTCCATTTCCCCCCTATTTTCACAGATAGGAAAAAGCATCCTGCAATCCTTGTGGGAGGCAGTATTTTAGCCTTCTGATTTAACCTGAATACACAGTTATAGAATTGGGTGTTTCTGTCCTGTAAGTCTGCATTAGTATTCCTGTAGCAAACTAAACTCTGAGAGTGGATGGATAAAGCAATCACTGTGAGATATACAAATGTGGTGAATCGGCATGTGTAAATCTTAAGTTACTTTCTGTTAAATCAGCTCATGATAATACATGATGAGTTTTACTTTGTGTTTTCAAGACAATCTGTGCCTGCCAGTCTGGCAACACCTTCCCATACTTGGGGCTGGAATAATTTATTCTGAAGGCCCTGGGACAACATAACAACTGCCATTTACAAACTCAAACAAAGAGTATTTTGGCATGAAAAATGCTATACAAATGTGAACATTAGTACCAAGTATGTAACAGGGAGTAGATTACCCACAACTGTTCTACCACACAAAGTAATCATTGCAAGTATACCTGTACAGTTGCTTCCTCTTGCCACCCTTGCTGCCAAGGCCAGGAGTTGCTTGGTCCTGATCGAGACATAGCCAAACATTGAAAGAAAAGGCAGAGCCTGGCCATTTATGAATAGGTGGCACAGCAATTCCTGCCATGCTATGGGATAAGTCAAAATATTGCAAGGCACTGTCCAGGCCCTGCTTCCGAGCCATTGCCAGAACTGCACGCATCACAGGGATGACATAAGGGTGAGGCTCTTTTGGTTCATCAGTTCTCAGCAGTCGTATTAGTTGAAGCAGTTCTTCAGAGCTCATTGACTGACTCCCCAAAGAACCTAGAAGGGCAATCATGTTCTCAGCACAAGTGCAGTGGAGGGCAGAGTGAAAGTTTAACGTCTCAATGATGCAGGTGACCATGTTTGCATTGACACACGTTGCACGGCTCTGCCTGTTAATACAGCAAATTCGCCTCAACCAATTTGAGATGAAGATCTGTAGGTCATGTGACTCTAGTTCTGGAAGCCACTGGATTAGCAGCAATAAGGGCTGGACATTACTAATGCCCAACAGTCCAACAGACATATGATCACCTTCAACAGCCTAGGAAAGAGCAGAGAACTCAAAAGGTGAGCTACTGTTCTACTGAAATAAAATAATGCTACAAAAAACTATCCAAGAGACGTAACCCTTCGGGTTAACGTTCAAAATAAGCCCATCTTACCATATTCATAAGTTCTTTCAGCAACTCCCGTGAGGGCTGACCCAGAGATTTGAGTACCTCATATATATGTGCATAACCAATACGCTCTTTAAAGACCTCCTGAAGATTAAAAAAGAGTTTCATTAGAAAAGAAGGCTCAAATGGCTTGTCTGCCTTAATGAGATTTAATCTAACAAAATACTAGAGCCAAAATAATTCAGGTGTTAGGATACCCTTTATAAAAATACCTCAGATCTTGATGCAACGCCTAGAGAAATCAATATAATTTGTTTTTTCTATAAAGTGGCTTCAAGAAGCCATAACTTAATGAAAGTTTTCATTCTAGCAGGCAAATTACAACAGAAGTATATCCTAAAAAGCAAGGCTACATTTCACTTACCACTACACCATAAAAAACTCCAATTTTAATATAACTGTTAATCATTACAATACAAAAATGTAACAACATAACCATTTTCATATATTTCCATATCCTTTCAAATTTATTACAAAACAATTTTCTTCAAGGTGAACTAGCACGTAAGCTGAAAAAACCAAAACAAGTACAGGTTCAGCACATGAAGTATTCAGTGACAAATCTGAATGAAATATTTTTCTGAAAGAACAACATTTGAGAAATGTGTGTAAATGGAAAAATATTTTAAAAATATTCTTAAAATTGGTTACTTTTACACTGAAAAACTCCTCTCAAGAACTATGAAACCTAAACAGGTACAAATCTCTATCAGTCAATGAACAGCAAATAAATCCTGCTAAATGAATACACTATTTCTGTATTGCTTTGATTGCTTTATGTACTAATGCTCAAAAAATTAAATGCATAAATATTTTAGCAGATGCAGGATTTTAGGTGATGTGCATATAGAACAGAGTGCATGTGTAAGAGGGGGAATATAGTATGCTGAAAATTTTCCACAAAAAATGTTGTAGGATCTAAATACTTGTCTACAATGCATCCATATAGCACCCAGGACTGCCACCACAAAGCATGCCCTGACCACTTATTCTTCCTCTACCAAATCCTATAAATAAGACAATATAGGTGTCCAGGGATGCTGATAATAAAACAACATTTCTTTAACATTTTATATTTAAAAAATGGAACAAGAAATGAGACGAGAGCTATCATAAACAGATCAGTGTATGTGTATACATACCTTAGCAGCTGGAGATTTGTGCATCACTGACGTAAGGGCTTGAATGGTAGAAACTGCCAAGCAGTCTAGCTGCCCCTGAAACACCTGACAGCACAAGAAACAAATATTAAAAACAAATATTAACTATAATTCTGCTTTGCTGGATACCCTGTGCACCTCAGTCAGGATCAAAAACAAGAGTTAAATTAATTAAACATGCTTCAAAATCATCATCCCATCAACATGGATTTCATTACAGCCCAACCTACAAGAGAGGATACATTATGATAGACAACTAGCGACATACTTCAGGAGAGGAGAAGCATTCACACACATTACAGATCAACAGTCTAACAGACAAACTTACAAGCTTTCCTCATGCTGTAATGGACAACCTCAAAAGGGAGGGAGGAAAAGAAATTAAATAAATTCTTTTAGCATATGTGCATTGCAGAACACTCAAGTTCTGCAATCAGTCCTTTAACCAGCTTGGGGTTGACAGATTTTCTTTTTAGTGCAGATTCCTGCACATCAGAGCAACACACAGAAGTGATAAGTTATACTAGTACAGTCTACTGATTTCATCAACTATCATATCACCCGGTGGTCAATACACTTCTTCCAGACCAACTGAGCTACAAATTCGTTCCCTTTTTTTTCTGTGAATATTTCTGAATCTTGAGATTTTTTGCATCTTGCTTTATGAACAGAAAATATTGTACCACTCTACCAGTAGGTCAATTTATATACCTGACTGGCAAAATGGCGCCAATGAACAGACTCCATGACAGCCACTGAAATAGTATCATATATCAGACATGTCTGGACAATGAGAAGTCAAAATGAGAAGACAACATTAGGTGAATAAATGTTTATATGTTTACCCTCACACTGAGTTTCTAAAAAAGCCCTGGCTATTTATCAGAATTAGATTTTCTAGACTGCAGTCCTTCCTTGCATTTAGCATTGCAGCATCTCTGATTCAGTAAAACCTTTTATGCTGATATAAGAAGCGATACAATAAGAATCTGCATTTGATGTTTTCCATTATGCTAATGGAAACTCAAAACAGGCTCTTCCCACCTCCCAGATTCAGCCTGTCCATTGTACTGTGAACATCTGTTCTTGACAAAACAAGCACAGAATCAGAATCAGAACATTAAATACAACCATAGAGATTCACAAACAAAGCCCCAGAACCCAATACACCACAGTGCTAAGAAAAAAAGCATACAAGAAAAAAGTGAAATCACCACCAGGTTGATAGTGTTGATATTTCAATTTTATTCATGTACTTCACCTTCCTCAGATTAAAAGCTGCACATCAGGGAATAAATGTGTTTTTGAAGTCTGCAATTTGAAGCCTATCTGTACAGTTAAAAGATTAGTTGTTAGTGATAACAAATACTCATCTGTGCAGCAGCATAATTTCATCCTGCTGCAGCAGTGTAAGGAGGATGGTTAAGGTGAAGTACAGGAATCATTTTTATCACTGACTGGACTGTGTCTGAACTTCAACTGAAGCAAAATGCGAGTTGTGTAGGTACCTGGTCCTCATTCATTTCTGTCAGTAATTTGTTGGCAAGGTCTTTTTCACTCTTGTCTGCCACTTTATTGTTAGCATTTAAAAACAGCTGTTAGAAACAGAGACAAAAATAATGGAAAGAGGAGCATTAAATAGTTGCCAGCAGCCAAAGCTGGGAAGGCTGCCATGAAATTATATTTCATATACAACCTGCAAAATCTTACACGGGTGAGCCACATGTATATTAGTCGTTTATTAATTCTTCTATTAATAAGGTTACACCAAACCATTGTTAAATATTTACTAGATTTTTTTTTTCAGAAACAGATCAACAGATGTCATTGCTGAGACAATTAAGCAGTGCTATTATAAATTGTTTTTGTTACTGACTTAGTGTTCTTAAATTAATGGAAAGCAAGATGCAGGATAGGAGGTTATCAGACTCCTACATTTTTTTTTTTAAAGAAAGAAGATTGGATAGCGTTAATAATGGGAAAGACACAGAGAAGCATACAGATGCCTCCTAGCTTTTTAATTTAGTTTTACTGTCTATAAGGAGCACAGGTACCAACTGCTATAGATTTCATAATCTTGAGGTAACAATGGCAGACGTTTTTCTGGGGATATAATCTTCAAGATAGGATGGAGAATGGTAAATTTTTCAGGAACTTAAACTGAGGGCTTGTCTTCATTACAGTCACAGCAGCTCTGAGGTCAACATTACCATGGCTAGACAGTCACTGATGCCCGAGATGACACAGGTATCTCTATGCCAGGGGTAGGCAACCTTTTCCAGCTGCAGGCCAGAATGATCCACCCTGGGTCAGCAGTGGGCAGAGGCACCAAGACCCTTCTGCCATTGCCACCACTCCTCTCTCCAGAGGCATAGGGAAATTGCCCACAGCCAGCACTTTTCCCACAGCAGCACAGGGAAAGCTCCCACAGCTGGTGTTTGTCCCTGTGGCACCATGAAGAGACGGCCTCACCGCTCCACCAAATGCCATCAAAAACCCAGGTCTGAAGACTGGATCTAAAGCTTCTGCAGGCTGTAGAGTGCTAACCCTTGCTTGTTGCAGTCATTTTTTCAGTGTGGCAATTTCTGCTCTTCAAATGACTGCAGTGGAGTCAAAACAAACAAAAGCTTTGCTCTCTTCTGCTTTTTCAGATTTGATGTTCAAGAGACTCTTAGAAATCCATGGGTTTCCTAATCATAAACTTAAAAAGGACATTTGGAAACACAGGAGTGCCAACTTAATGCAGAGAAAACACCCAACAGAAAACAGAGTTGAAAGAAACTATTTTTAAAAATCACTTTTTGTTGTACTCACTGGCCATGTGTGCTTTACTGTGGAGTAGACTAATTGGCTGCAGAGTAAAGCATCACCATCTACACACAACAGTATTAGCTATAGCAAACTAAATAACACTGCTTAAACATAGTACTATCGGGGACAGTACTATCTTATCGTGGAGTCACTGTAAAATAGTACTATCAGGGACAGTACTATCTTGCAGAGGAGAAATTAACTGTGATTAAACAGATGTGTAGATGTTGTGCCCAGAAGCAGTTTACTCTGGCTCAAACTGTTGCAGAGTTTATTGCCTCAAATTAACTGCACGTATAGACACACCCACTGGAAAGTATGCTCATAGTAAAGAATCTCACTCTGTATTCAAGGGCAAACACTGAACACACTCAAATATGCTACTTTGTATGACAGATGTGTCAGAACACATTTCAAAAACACAGATCACTTTGAAAGGCATTTGTCAAGATTAAATCAGTTAAATCCCTGGTGACACTGAAGAATAACTATAATATGTTTAGGAAGTTATAGCATTAGCAATTGGAGATAAAACCATGAGCAGAAAATAAGGACAGGTGTGACAAAAGAAAATGATTGCAATTTGTTATTGTGTGACTGTCCATAATAGTTCTGTAGAAAGGGGAAAAAAAATCAAATTTAGAAACTATATATGTATTAAAATGCTCATAAACAGTGCTCCCTCTGCCCTTAATTCTTTCACCCTGAAGAATATTAGCTTAAAAATGTTTTCTTCAGCAACCATACAAGAAGGCATAATGATCACTGCCCTTCCCCAAACCTATTCCTTTTTTAAGGAGGATACCTAATAACAAAGTTCTAGATTTGTGAAGTGGTAACATAAGATGTCGTTAGCATATAGATAAACCCCTCTCAACATCCAAGTACCACCTCCTTTTACCCAAATGTTACAGGTGACAGCCATAATTCTCAATTAAATGAGATATTAGATCAATCCCTAAACTGGCTGATCAATTCAGAGCTAATGTCTGGGTGCATAGCCAAAGCAGAATGAAAAGAAAGTGGCTCTGCATAAGATACAAAAGCTTCAGTTAAGGTTAAGTGAATTGCAGATAAAGAGGATTTGAAAAGCTGTAGACAATTTTGAGATAAGATCAGTAATATGTGCTGACTGCCCCTCCTAACACTCAACTTCTGGGAAAAACACCAACAGAAGTAAATTGTGATTCAGCTCCTATTCACTCTCCTCCATGAAAGCCTCTAACTGTCCAGACTTACAAGAGATAATTTATTCTAGTGTGTCAAATGCCATTCTGGTGTACTGATTCTATTATCCATAATAGGGCCATGCAAGTGAATACAGAAGTCTGGCAGATTGCCACAGATGAGAAAAAAAAGTATGTTTAACAAGTTCTGCCTGGCTGCCAAAGGTGTTCAGCACAAAAACTGCCAGCCTCAAACTGACTTAATCTTTGCAGTCTGGCTTTGAAGACAGTTGTACTGTATTTAGAAGGGAAAAAAAGTGTCATTGTCTTAGAAAAGGCTAAGTAGTACTGTATACAAAATGTCAATACGTAAGAACCACTTCAGTATGAAAGTAGTGAAAATTACAGGGTGCATCTACATGTGCACATTTACTGCACAGTAACCTGAAATTACTGTGCAGTACAGGCACGCATCTACATGTGCATGCCTCTGTCACGCAGTAACTATGACGACTTACGCCGACTTGCATGATGTAAGTATCAAATTTATGCCTGATTAATTACTGCATGGTAATGCACATGCAGACACCTTACTGCGCAGTAACACTGTGCGTGTGGACCAACTTGGGACTAACTATAGTCACAAGCTAGACCACACACAATGTTAATGCTTTTTAAATGCCTGCACATGTAGATGGTGGCCTATTTCCATTTACTGCGAAGTAATGCACTTAGACATGCCCACAGGGTATGATTCAATTGTCTGGTGACAATTTTGTATAGTGAAACACACGCACAAAAAAATAAAACCGGCTACTCCGGTTCTCCCTGAAGTCAATACAACTTCAACCCTAGAAGTGAGCTAGTGTCCACATGAATCAGCTAATCACCTGTAGTCTGATAGTTTAAGAATCAGGCTAGAAACTAAATAATTATTTTACAGAAGCCTAGTAAAGAGTGAAAGGAACAGAAATGAGTATGTTCCTAGAGGGACGCTGAAACAATATGGAAAGACCAAACAGTATTTTCAACCAGAAGTTAAAACTGCAAATACTATGTAAAACCCCAGTATGGTTCTCCTGAAGGCATCTGGGATTTTGCTTTTCATTAAAATACATCACAGCTAACTGAGACAATACTTAGTACATGGACATTGTATTTAAAATACTTCCTAATAATAAACTAGAGGAAACGTTGGACAATAATTCACATATTGTGGCTGGCATTAAACTATTTAAAAAACATTCAATACAGACACATCAACCGAAAAAATACAAAACTCTTAAAAGGTTCATAGTGTTTATTTTTGCCCATTTTTGTTGCAGGAAAATGAATCTTAGGACAGCATAATAACTTCAGTGGCAGGCACTGGCTTACAATTAATTGACATCTGGGATTAATACTGGAACTGCATAAATATTCATGTCCCATCTAAAAGAAGACAGCATCCAAGGGGAGCATTTTGTAACAGCTTAGGTTAATTTATATAGTTCAGCTATGTTGAAATTGCAATCAAGTAGTTTGAAATATTTGCAACTGAACACCAGACTGGATAAAAAAAATTTTTAAAAAAACCACACAAAAAATGTATCCCTAAAATTAGAATTCAGTCCTCCATCTGGTAAGCGTTATAAGCAACTTCTCAGTGACATACTCATAGCAGGAAAGATCAATTCCGATACCAAACTAAAAATGTAAAGAAAGCTAAAATTGCACACATCTATTAAGCAGTCTCTGCTTCAAATGTATTTAGAAGATATGGAGCATGTCTACTACATAAAATTCTAATTATTCAAAACTTTTGAAACATTCTCCAAGACAATGGTAATAAACAGACCCAGGACTTGATTTTGTTCATGTGTGTACTCCGTAGAATTTTGTCTAATTTAGAATGAATTACAAAGGTATTTAATGTAGCTACACTGTCACAAGAAGCACTTTGTTACAAGAAAGAATATATTCTTAATAATAGAAATTTACCTTGCAGTTCTGCAGGAGGCGGATGAGATGCTCAAAGCAGTTACTGTTAAGGAAAATTGCCTGTAGAACAGGCCTGTCTGTGCAGTCTAACATGGCTGTGATGGTGTCTATAAAAATAAAAAAATACATCAGACAAGTAGTACATTAATCTTTTAATTTGCTTTCCTTAAAATATCCATTTGATAAAAAAGAAAAACACATAGCACACAAAATACATTGTATTACAAACTACAGTCAAATATTATTAATGTTTTGATGAAAGTAAGTGAATTGGTGCATAAACCAATAAGTCTAGAGAACATTTTAATGTAGCAGAAATGAAGTTTCAGCAACCAAACATCTTCAATTGCCTTTGGGTTCGGATTAAAATCACTGTTGTTTACAAGCATAAAGCAGCATGTTTTTTGTATTTAACGCATATGCTCATATTTGCTTCCTCATTAGCAAATCATGCCTCAACATTACAGTGCAGTCCTATTTTGCCAGCATCGTGTATCATCTCAATCTTCTCTCAAAATACTGAGAAAATTAAAAGTGCTTGGGGCTAGAGATGTTTTAGTTTACATTTTCACATTCTGCTTCAACAACTTAAAAAAATTAATACCAACCAAATAGGTTACAATAAATGGTTTTAAAGCTATTGTCTTAATGATTCCTTTTACAACACTAACAACTTCAAAACCTTAATAAAGTATATGATACACCAGTTATTCTTGTATCATGGGACAAAAATTAACCGCAGTCTTTAAAATACTATTGCACATAAGCTGTTACCAAAGGCTAGCATACACGCAGACCAGTTAATCTTTATTTTGTATTTTGGGGTTCTTGCACCTAAAAGATTTTTACTGTAACATCCTCATGCCAAACTTTAATGAAGTCTTAATTTTTTTTCACTTCTTTTCTTGAAAAAGCAAAATGGAATGTGTCTGAATCAATTTAAATTATAAGGCAATATTCTGTTTCATATAACAATTATATTTCTACTTGTTTTATTTCTTTTTTAAAAAATTAACTAAGCAGATTTGGAGGAATTACACGGATGTATCACTCACTGAGCATTTGGATCTGTAGTGCTATAAATCTGCTCTCCCACTGTCTAGATCTTCTTGGGTTAGGCAAAGCTGAATGGTCTGAATTAAGTAATTTGAAATAGTTCTCCAATATGCTACTGGTCTCAACTTGTCGCTGGTCTGAACTGCTGGTCAGAAGGATATGCACTACTTCTGTCAGGCACTTAAGAGTCAGCTCTGCCTTCCTATTCACTTCCTCAGGGTTCCTATCATCCCAGGTATCACAGTCTGCCAAAACACACATCAAGACTTCCATGGTGGCAGGAGATATCGCCTGAAGAGCATTTCTCTGAAATACATGATAAAAACAATTGTACCTTAAATCAAAAGCATCAAGTCCCTTCCAAATAGTTACAATGACAATTCTGATTTCTGAATTCCCTGACTTAAGTACTTTGAACTCTACTAAAAATGGTACTAATAAGATCACTGTTAGAGTACCTCAATATTCAACTTTGATTCTGTTGATCACCATAGGTTATAGGTCAAATCCTGGTCCTCTTATCACTTGATTAGAACTATTAGCTTCAATAAGAACATTTATGGGAAAAAACAGGGTTTTCGTCTATATAGCATGAGTACATAATGTACATAAAATGAAAAAAACCTGTTAATGAATGGACTTACACTCAGATTATTGATACATGTATACAAGATCACCTAAACAAAACAAAACAAGTCAACATGCTGAACAAAATTTTCAAAAAATCTAACATGTATGTGCACGAGTGACAAGGCAAACCAAGCAACTGAAAACAGACCTATTTGTATATGCCATTTTAGATGTGTGTGCACACGGTATTTTGGGGAGTTTGTTTTGTTAGTTTTATTTTAATAGGTTACATTTTTATAAATTATTTTGTCTTACTGTAAGATGCTCTGAAACTTTGTTTGCAAGAGGGACATATAAATATAATAAACATATAAATAAATAGTATTATGTGCAACTGCACATCAAATAAGCAATAAACACTCCTGGCATTCTTATACAATTTTGAAATTGTTGTACTATATGTAATGTGGATGATTAATGCTCCCTCCAGATCTCAACGTCTACATTTCTCTACCCCTTTCTTTGGTTTTACATTAATATTCTTCAGTCAAAGGGTTATTACAAGTTTCAAGATTAAATGGAATCTTATTTTAGTTATAGTTTCATCATTTTTGTACCCCCCACAATTTTTGTAGGACAGAGTACCATATTAATGTGGTTATAATGCTTCCAGCACTCAAGTTCACTCTTTCTGAGCTACTTTAGGAACCTTTGCACAGGACTGCACTGTGCCATATAGATATTCTCAAATGTCTTCTGGTAACCTTTTACAGACTAAATTGGATAGAACTCAAATTGGTATTAGTCTGCCAACAAAGATAATATGTTCTTACAATTTGCAGTCAGATTTTACTAGACCAGAGTTGCACAGAGAAAATAAAACTTCCAAAAGATAATCAATTACTAAAAAACAGCAATGGTGCTTACTCGTGGCAAATTCTCTGATGCTTAGAGAACAGCATTTTTCCAAAGATTACCCCAAAAATTTCTCACAGGGTGTTCGCATCTAAATCAAATACAATTCAGGGATTTGTATAATTCTTAGTCTTCCTCACTTATTCTTTTAATGCCACTTACACTACCTTAGCACAAGCCTCAATGAAGCACAGGTACACTTCAAAAGCCTTCCTCTGAAATATTAAACTTGATGATTTAGTGGAGGCCTATTGCATTTGCAGTCTATTCTTATATTCTCTTCTAAATTTCTTGGCACGTGGTCACACACAAGTAGTCCTCTAGGTTAGAACATTATGCTCACTGTGCCAACAGAGAAAATCATGTTCTTGGTCCAGCAGAGGTATTTTACTGACTCACGTACAATTTGACTCAGTCTACTGACAATCTTGTGCTTTGAGAATCTATAGTTTCCAATCAATGAGAACCTCCCACTGATACAGTTACCCCCTAAATCTGAGTACATACACATAAGCTACATCTATTTGTATACTGGGATTTAATGCATCATTAGACTAGAACTGTATGGACTGAACAGTTTCAAATAATTTCCTGTACCCTTTCTTGTCACATGATAGTTTAAAAGTATATGCACTATGTACAAACACACACATGCAAGCTTACACCGTTGCATGTATATAAAGCATGAAGCAATTTCCAACAGCAAGGAAGTGTTAATATACCACCTAGCACAATGAGCCTCCAATCCTTGTAAGGCAAGTGAAGAAATAATTCACATTTAAGTGTGGATAGTCTTCTTTTCTGCAATAAGTCTTTGTATATTGATGAATACCCTATAAAACCAAAACTATAGATCTTATATGTGGAACAGAAATTGAATTCTACAGGTTTAAGTTAGTTAATAACAGTTTCCAATATTGTCCTTACCTGTCCGCCAGCCACAATAGCTCCAAAGAGATGTAGCAGGCAGCATTTAAGGCTTTCCTTAAGATGCTCACTTTCTTGAAAGCATTCTGTTTGAAATAAAAGGAAAAGTAATTTGCATATCCCAAAATAAGAAAACATTGCAATATCTTCCCTTCAAAGAAAATAGAAGCACAACATAAAATCTTCATTCTTTGTTACAGAGAAGCTTTTAAAAAGTTTCACCAATATACTACCAGACTTGCTTAAATCCAAGACAAGGTTTTTTTCCTGCAGTTCAGCATTGGGGTTGGGGGGTAGTCCATTGTCTTGATTGGAGTACAAGGGGGGCATTACTGATAGTACTACAATAGTTCCCCTGAAATCAACAAAGCTACATGTCTACTTCATCTGATGATCTATACTAAAATTTCTAATTAGATGCTTACTTCATTCTAACTCTGTTAAAAATATGCAAGGACTCCTGCAAACAGAAATGTATTCAAACATATAAAGTCTAATCCAAGGTACAAATTCTCTCCCTGACTTCAGTGCAGCTATGTTAAGCACCCATTGCCTATTGTTGTTACATGCAAAGTTAATGGGACAAAACCCTTGTTGACTCCAATAGTAGTAAGCACAGGCCCATAATCTTCCGGGCAATAGTTTCTTGAAAGTTAATTGTCCTTCATCTTTGTTTGTACCATACCCGACATAAACCATTTACAAATAGCCTTAGGAATTTCTCTTAGCAATAAACATTAACCTGGAAGTTGTTGCTATAGCAATAACCTATATAGCTTCAACTAAAGCCACAATGGATTATTATGTTTGGAATTAGTCCCTGAGAAACTTTCAGTAACAACACAAGCCAACACTGTTAAAACGTCATTTTCACAAAGCTTGAATAGTCACGCAAAAGGTAGAAATGAAAAAACAAAGAAAAAAGAAAAAGTGCTATAGTCTAGTAATTACATCTGTGCCCAACTAAATGTTTCTGTGCACACAGTAAAAAATTTCTGTGTGCATTACCCCACTTCAAAAGAATATGGAGAAATAGCTACCATTTTTTTTTCGTATTTCTCATTCTGTGCACTCTCTCAAACTCTTAAAACTAGTGTATGTTGCCACATAGGAAAAAATTACCTATAATCATTTCCAAAAGATAAGTCTTTAGAATAGAACCCCACCCTTAAATAAGTAATTTGTGCTCATGACCAAGCTGATATCCCTAAGCCTTCTGCTATATATGCAAATTACTACTATTAACCACTTGGGAGCCATAACAGGTACCCAAGTTTCTTTTCAGCCTTTTAGGAGAGATATAGAAACACAGAAGTGCTTCATCTATTCAAGGAAGGCTGATGGATGCTTAATGACCTGGACAACAGCTAAGATTTGTTTACAAGAATCTGTTTACTTTGCTACCAGAAAGAAATGTCACAGGAATGTTTATTGTTGTCCCAATCCATAATAGCAGGAAAGTGCATGCTTAAACCTCAATAACTTCAATGGAACTTAAGCACTTGCTGTAGCACTGTTGTGAACAGAGATAAATTTCTCAAAGCTGGGACAAAAGGAGGGAAAAAGCACCCACTACTCACGTTTCCTTTTCTCACAATCATATAAAGGATATAAATATTTTCTTCTTCACAGATGCAGCAAAAAGGGTTTCCACGTAACATGATAAGCTGATTTGTATAAGGCAGTGGTTTTCAAATTTCTTAATGTCACAGAACTCTTTCACATCACTTCTTCTACCATGGACCCCCTACCCCCGGCTGCCTGGGCCATGTGAGCTGACGCAGAGCCAGATGACCCAGCCCAGCAATAGAGCTGCACTGCCTCCTGGCCTGCTATGGCTGGTCTGTTTGCAGAACCCCTGATGATCTATTCCACAGAACAGTTTGGAAACCACTGGTACAAAGGATCGTGAAAACCCTGTTTTAGAAGGCAAAAATAAAAATCAAGACTTGATCCATACCTATATTTCTCAGTACAGCTACATCAGTCTTAAAAATAAGCCCTAAATCCCTAAACCAACACACCTATCTATCTATGCTGGCAAGAGTCCTAATGTGAATGCAGTTACACCACCACAATCTACTTTCCTAGAATACTTATTTCATTCAGGGAACTGGTACAAACTACACCCGCAAAAAACTCTTTCAATGATATATGCTGTAAAACCATTAGGAAGTTCTGCCTATATAGCTGTACTGAAAACCATTTAGGCTAAATACAGACACTTGGGGAGATTAAATCAGGTTCAAAATGGCTGCCCAGTTTAAACCTAGCACGTCCCAGTGCTGACCCAATCCAGTGACTGGCAATCCGTCTAAACCGGTAACTGTACAGAATTTCCATCTACACAAAATTGTCTTAAAATTGCAGAACCTGGTTTAAGATAAACTTGATATATGTAGTATCAAACGTATTTTATTTTGGACAAACCAGGGCGTAGAACTTCTGTACCCTTTCCCAGCACAGCCCTGGGACTCGGAAAACCCAGCCACTAACCCAAGTCCCTGGGCTGCTCTTTTCATCCCCCTTCCTCCCCCTCTCCCACACTGGGCTAATTTTTGCCCCCCAGCCCCTTCCTCCTCCCCTCATGGTGCAAGCCCTCCCCTCCCCTCCCCCAGCAGCCTGCTGCACACCCCTCCCCCCGCTAATCCCCCATCCTGACTTACCTGATATCAGGCAGCCATTTTTAACTGATTTAACTTCCCCCTAACATCCCAAATGTCTGTACTTAGCCTTCATGCATAGATAAGCCCTAAAGACGACACCAAACAGACTCAGGGTGTGTACACACAATCAAACCATCCAGCACAGCTCTCCCAGATTTGTTTTCCTGAGAGAAAAACTGACCTGTACAGAAGTTCAGACAGAGAAGCAAAGAGTCTTCAGTACAGATGCTGGACAGGGAGGGGGTCATGCAGCATGCAGCCCAGCAGACAGCTTTGCCATAAAGGTGCACTGATACATCAGGCCGATATCAGATTGGCACTGATATAAAGAAAATTGATTGCACCAGAAATCAGCCTGATGTGGCTAATAATTTGGCCGATAAATGCCTGTACATTCATGCAGCCGCAGCACAGCATGCAGGCAGTTAGGAGCACAGCCTGGCAGGTTGAAGAGCTGCCTGCAGCTGGTAAGTCTGCTGTGGTAGATGGGGAAAGGAGAAGGAAGTGGTGTGGGGGGGCAGATCAAAGCCCTTGCGGTGAGGGAGGAGAGGGCTGGGGCTGCCCACCTGGGGCGGGGCAGGGCGGAGCACAGGATGGATCTGCAGCTCATCTGGGGGGCATGGAGTGGGGCTCCTGCTGCTGCATGCACCCTAGGAGGGCACAGGGGGTGGGGGGACTTGTACCCTGGATCTGCATGGGATGGGGGGCAGGAGGGGAAGTAGGCTGGGCTGCAGCTGCAGGCTGGGGTCAGGGCTGTGTTAGGCTGTTCCCTGCGTGTGGGGGGTTGCACTCAGGGTAGGTGGTGGCGGCAGCACTAGGAGGAGGGTTACAGGGGTGGGCTGCAACCATGCCAAATTTCACCGTAGCTGCCCCAAAACCCTCCACCCAATGCCACTGCCACCCACCCAGAGCAGCCCCCATATGCCAGGAAGAGCCTGGCACAGCCCCAACTCCAGCTGCAGTCCCCTCCTTGCCCCCCACGGAGTTCCGGGGCACACCCCCCCCCATGCCCTCCCAGGGTGCACGCAGCAGCAGGAGCCACCCCCACCACCCCACAGAC
>NW_017729031.1:105031629-105032480 GCF_001723915.1 Gavialis gangeticus
TGGTGCAGCCCTGGCCCCAGCCTGCAGTGGCAGCTCCCCCTTCCCCATGCGCAGAGCCAGGGGCACATGCCTCCCCATGCTCTCCGGGGGTGTTTGCAGGGCTGAGAGCCACCCTCACCTTCTCCATGCCTCCCAGATAAGTCACAGCTTCATTCCATGCCCTGCCCTGGCTGTGCAACGTCTGCCCCAGCCCCACTCCCTCCCTCCCTCACCGCAGGGGCCTTGATCTACCCCCCCACGCCCCTTCCCCCCCACTCCTCTTTCACCACAACATACTTACCAGCTGCATGCACCTGTATCAGAAACCGGATTTGTATTGGCCAATATGCCTCCTTAAAAACCAGTTATCAGTACTGGCCCCCAAAATCTCTATTGGTGCACCCCTACTTTGAAAGCTTTTTTCCCTTCTTTAAGTGAATGTAGGCACAGTCAGAGAAGGTGAGGGTGGGTTCAGTGCCATGCACAGAAGAGCCCCCAGCCTTTCCCCTTCCCCATGTTGTGTTTTAGCCCAGTTAAGGTTGGGCAGGGAGTATTATGATTCCCTGCACCCAAGTACTAAAGTGTGATTCAGGCAGGAAACAAGCCAGAAGCCATGTATCCCTTTGGCAAATCTGTAACGCTAAGAACCTCTGAACTCTACAACATGGAGTGGTCACAACTACATTTAATGACTTCACCCCAGAAACAAAATAGCTTAGAGCAAGAATTACCGAACTATGGCTCAGCATACATTTGAAGTTTATACCTGTTGTTTCTGTGGCGGCTGCAGAGATCCCACCTCAGGAACACAGCTGGGTATTCATATCCCTCCGCTGTTTCCACCACGTGAGGCGGGCCAGTAGGGGGGGCTC
>NW_017729031.1:105033205-105049020 GCF_001723915.1 Gavialis gangeticus
GCGGTTCCTAGCTCGTGAGTTTGGGGGGAGAGAGCCAGTTTCAGATGTTAAGGCTTCTCTGTCCCCTGCCTGGATGCTGTGTCACCTCATGGACGGAGAGACAGCCTCCTTCCCCGTCCTAACTTATATAGCCCCTGTGACCTCATTCACTTGGTCCAGCGGAGGTCAGCCCCCAGTTGGCTGTCAGTCAACCAATTTGAAATGCATCACCTGTTACCGGGCAGATTCCAGCTCCCCAGGTAGAAACCCCTTACCCAGGTAAGTGATGCAAGTCACGTAAGCAGAGGGAGCAGGTTTCGCCCCTCTCTCAGGAATGCAGCCAGCTCCAGTTCCCTAAAGAGACAGGCTGAGGGTGTGGTCCCCTGTGTGCTGGGCCCATCCTAATTGAATGGTCACAGCACAGAGATTTAAATCGCAGTGTCACAGGGCAGAGATTTTTGGGGAGAAACCAAGGTGGCTTTCTGCCACAGTTTCTACCTGCTGAATCACATTAAAGCTTTATATAATTTCCAGGTCAGAAAGTCCATAATACCATAAATGCAGATACCAAGATAATGATACTGAAGACAAAGCTAAAGTCTTAAATTCAAGGAAGAAAAAAAATAACTTCATCAAACTCTCATCTAGGAAAGGCTTTTGACACATCAAATATTTGCAACGGAAATTAAACTATGTCAACAAGAAGTTTGTTTCTTGAACAGTGATCATTACTAAATGAGTGATATTACTTACGGTAAAAGAAAGGGACAAACTCCACAGTAAGAGAGGCTGGTTTATACTTCTGTCTGCTCTTTTCAACATTACTAAGAATTCGTCTACAATTAAAAAATAAAAGATACAAAAGAGATATTAGAGATAAGGTTTTTGGGACATGTTCATAGAGACTGAATAAATAAAATATATTTTTATCCTACAAGAAAAAAAGGAAAGAATAAAATAGTCTCATCCAAAAAAATTAATCACTGTTAATCATGTATCTACTGCTCCACATTTAAAAATGGCTTAATTTTTTAAAATATGGTTTTGATTTAAAAAAGCAGTAATCTGTTATTTTACTTTACTATTGCCATGAATCATTAACTTAAGGGCCAAGCTTCTATGACAGGCAATCTGACATGGGAAAGAAAATTTTGGGGGAAAAGAAACAGTTCAACTTTAAGGAAAACATGATTTTTTTTCCTTTTTTTTTTTTTTTTTTTTCTTACCTTCCTCCTGCCAAAAAAAAAAAAAGGAAAAAAAATATTTTTTTTTTTTTTTTTTTTTTTTTTTTTTTCTTACCTTCCTCCTGCCAATACAGAAAAAATGGGTCATACTTTAGAATCAAGAAAGTAATAATGAAAGTTTGAAGTGCATTAGTTGGTGGCAAGCTCCCTCTAGCTTATATTCAGATTTAATTTTAAACACATGGGCAGGCAACCAGAATACGTATTTGCAGTTATAAACAAATCTTATTTATTCACATACCACTCACACCTCTCCCTCAAAAATCATGCCTTCCAAAACTGGGGAAATTCATTTTCTACCCAGAACAGAAGCACTGAAACACCACAAGATGCCTGCTGCTTATTTTCCTTCTCTTCCAACAGAAGCAGTTCCAGACAAGGTGCAATGATATAGCTGCACCCTGCTTTGATTCCTGCTCTACCAAAAGTTTAAAACTAACTATCCAAAAGCAGCAGTGGCATTTCTATTCACACAGCACTGAGAGGATCAACTGGCTTAATAGCTCATTATCATGTATCTGATTCCTGCTAATTGCTCTTCACTGTAAAGGCGATAACAACCCTCTCTCCTTTTTAATGGCTTTGATGTTCCACTAATCAAGGTAGCCTTTGTTCAGAAATTTTGTTATCTGTTAGCTACTCCTGGTCCCTCTCTGCCAATTCTGCAGCTCTGCAGACTGTTAACAGCTCTTTTCAAAATCCTATATTTGTCCATGCAATCCAGCCTTCAGCAGCAACTGCCACTTCATCTTTTGGCTGAGCAGCCAAGAGCTACTGACAGTTCAGCTGTAAAAGGGTTAAAACTGTGGCTTTTGCCTGAGCAGTGAACGGACGGTAAGTTGAAAATTAAACTCTGTCCCTGCTCTGTGCACACTGCACTCTGGAAAAACCATTTTTTCCTTCATTCTGACTTAAGACACACAGCTTGTTTTTCACATCTGGGATGTGTGTGTGTGTGGGGGGGGGTTGTTTTGTTTTGTTGGGTTTTTTTGTAAAACAAGTACTTTCAATTAGATCTTTACTACAGTCAAATGAATACTGGAATAGAAGCCAGAGCACATGGCACTGTTTCTACAGTATGTGATGTTTATGACTCATCATGAACTTGTACATCTTTGTTAGATAAATATTAGGCATTTAAAATTATATACATCTAAAATGCATTAAGCATAAACAATAAGATACATTATAGCTAAGACAGTGTTACAAGAGCAAAACGTTAAAGTAGTTTATATGGAGAAAGACCCTAGTGAACTGTGGGCAATCGTGCCTTGCTGTGTGAAATCAGAATCTCAACATCCTCCAAAAATACAAGGAGCACAACTTGTGATGTACGTTTTTTTTAACATTGTACACAGCAAGTAGTGCCACTATGTGATTCATCAAGATAACACTAATTAATTAGGATACTAAAATATGGAACTATTTTAATACACTTGCAGATACTGCCATATAGGTTGCATAAATGATAAGAAAGGAACATCATCTGTCTATATTAAGAACATGGATTAATGGAAATGTTATTTTATTATATGTATGATTATAAGAGTGTGTGTGTGCATGTGTGTACGTACATACGCACGTACACACGGACAGAATACACACAGAGGCAGAGTGAGAGAGTATGTGTGCAAGTGTTAGTGTGTGCACAAGAACACAAGGGAGGGGTAGTTAGCCATGTCAGTCTGAAGTCAGGCAGAAGAGAGTCTGTAAGGTGCCACTCTGCCCTACCTGGTTCAGAGAGGCATAAGCTTTTGTAGGCAACAAATGCTTGTATTATGAAGATCTGATAAAGTTAGGCTGTTGCCTATGCTAACTTCTGCCTCTCTGAACCAGTTAGTACCACCTTCCCCTGCCTTTTATATATGTAATTATATCAACATGTCTATTATGCACATTCTTAATATGTAGGAAGAGGATGCTAACCTTCCTTTTTTTTTTAAATCATTTATGTAACCTTTCTGGCAATCTCTGCAAGATAATCAAAACAGTTCCAAATTTACATACCATAATTAATTACGTTATGTTGATGAATCTCACACACACACACACAAGAACACTCAAGTTCTTCGGAAGTAAAAAATTACTTAAACAAAAAATGAGATAACTGCTCCTACGCAGTAACCAGAATTAATGACCACTGCTGTACAACCTCCTTCACTTGAAATAGAACAGATTTAAAAAAATAGTCCTGTTCAAGGACTTTGCTCAAGTTTCACACATTCATTCTTTTTTTTTTTTTTTTTTAAAGAAATCTCACAAAGGACTTAGAGATGAAAATTAGAAATCTTTCTTTTAAGGGAAGTATGATAATACATATTATTATAAAGAGTCTCAACTGATTCAACCCTCCAAGTGGATTTAAGGAAGAACACTACTAATTACAATAAGTTATCAATATATAAATATATATATATCTGCAAAAGAGAGAATGCACATGGAACAAGCATCTCATATACAAATTGAGGCAAAACCTACATTTGTGCAGCAGTTTAATCAACTAATTAAATACCATATAAGAATCATTGTAAAAGTTTACAAGAATGTACTCTTTAATGCGTATCAAACTGTAGCTTTGAATTGCTACCCATTTTTTGGCCAAAATGATTAGCAAAATATTTAGGGCCTTGCTTGTTAGTTTCCGTTAGGAGGAGAGACTGATCACACAAGTCAGGTATTTCTCGAGTGTAAAGTGTTTATTTGCAAATCATTTACACAATTTTCTATTCATGTACCCACTTGAAAGAGGAGCAAGTAATTTCTAGGCCTCTCTCTTCTGTGTGCCCCCAGGGGTTCTGTCCCCCTGCTTTTTCTGAGGTCCCTACTACACATCACATATGTTATGCAATTAACTGGTTAATCACGCAATCAAATTCAGACCACCCACATGAGCAAAAGAATTGGCACACAATAAAAATGAGTATCCATCCAGGTATAAAGTTAGTGCTTGAAATTGTGTAACAACTCTATAGTTGGTTTCTATCCAGCTTTAATTTGCATGTGTAGCAAGGCCCTCAGGGCCACTCTTAAAACAGCATATTGGCTTTCTGCTTTTTACACTCACAGATGTAACCAATTAGTACTCTAGCCCTTGCATTTTGCAATTAGTTTCAGGGTCTGAGTGTCTGAAAAAAATTCCAAAACAATAGAAGGTGATAGTCATACAGTATACAAGAACTTCAATATTATTGTAATGAATATCCCAATAGTGCCACTATAATAAACGGTATCTATTTCTACTTTGTATATATTCAACAATAATTCATATATATTTAAGCATTTTTAAAAATAAGCAGAGATCCAAAAATATTCTGATAGCATGATTCTCTCCATCTACATTTTCAAATGAAGCTATGAGAGCAAGTATAAATTCTATCCACAATTTTTTTACTATTCCAATTATTTGAACCTAGCATAAAGAAAACCCCATTAATCTGCCATAAAAATGGTTTACAGAAATCCTCAGGTCTGGATCCTACCTATCTACTCTCCCCAGCTTTCAAAAATTAAAACTGAGTTTTGGCTGGAACTGGATATATTAGTAACCTGACATTTTTAATAAATTAGGACACCTGCTTCAAATGAGAGATTTTCTTGGATTATACAGTCATGTTTTCAGTAGAAATACATCTTTAACCAAGTCAATTGATATCAAAACTAATCCTCCATTTTGCAACTGAAAAATGCAAGAGCACAGAAGTTTTGGTGTAATTGTGTTTCATTTTGGCTTGACACTGGACAATCCCAGTTGTGCTTAAACTCTTAAATAACACCACAGTGACATTTTAAAGTAATTATCATAATATTGAAATTTACCATGTTAAAACTCATACGTACCCTGCAATTCTCTGTCTCCAATTTCGATACGGATCATAGAGACTTTCACAAAAAGCCAGTGCATGTCTTACAAATTCTTCTATAGGTGTTTGATCTGCCACTTCTTTCTCTTTTGTTTTACTTTTTAACTGAGAGGGGGAAAATACAGAATTGGGGTCATAATGTTTCTAGAAACTTTTGTGAACTGAGAATCCAATAACAAAAGTTACATTTAGGACGCTCAAACAAACCAGAGAGTACTGGGTGTCCTATTATCTCTTTCATAGGCACTGGAACATCTACCTTCTTTAGGCTCCTTTGAAAACCAAGACCAAGCATCCATTCACTCTATTTTCTGATATATGCAATACAGAACGTACCCTCAGAACAGGTACCAACTCAAAGGTACCATTTCCTCCATGAAATATATTCATAAGAGCCATCAACTCACTTGATCCATAAGGAAAACAATGTTAAATATTCCCTTTCCAAAAAACTTAACAATGGCTGAACTCTGAACAGGCAACAAAAATTAAAGTACCGAGATTATCTCTGAACTAAAAGAGCTAATTAATTTCAAAATAAATTATTTAGCTTATTCACCTGAAACATACTTTAGAACTATTTTGTTGTGATTCATTTTCAGATACCTATAAAGAATAATTGAAATATACTTGTGATAGCTTAAGTCTAGGGACAGCTACATATAAATATGCAATACCTGATCCTCCTTTTCATCCTCTTTAATGAAATCTGGAACTTACCAAAATTTCTCTAATTAATTAAAATGCTCTGAACTTAGTATTTCAAAGCACTTTGATGAATAAACCTTGCTGCAGAGTGTTCCATCAAGGTAAACAGGCATCTCCATTAAAAATGTTAAGCCATTTTAAAGCCAGGTAAAATTAGACAGAGAGGACATGCAACTGACTGCAAGTCACATAAGAACTTTGTGGCAGAGTTCAGAAAAAAAAGATCAGTTCTCATAGTTCCCCATCTTAAGGCCTCAATTCTCCTTTCCCACCAACCCTGTCATCCACAAATGTGTATGGTAATTGCACTTGTACATACCTGCTGAATATACAGAGTAGTCATTGTGATGACATGGTTTATGTAGGAGCACATCCCAATCTCCTCCACATTAGCCAAATTTCTGTAGGAGCAATATCAAACTCAGTCATTTTTATGCTGTAATGCTTTTTAAAACTAGCCTCTAATGCTTATCTTAGCTTTTAAGAATAAATTATAAAGAGTGTGTCCATATTTCAAGAAAACATCTACAACAATATTTTTTAATATTGAAAAGTTTATTCACCTCACTTTAATATACTATAAGTATTTCAGAGCTGGAAGACAACTTAAGTACAGCCAGAGCTCTGACCACATCACTGTAAGCCAGTTTTAGCTGGATGCCTGGATTTCAGGTTAAGCTGATTTACAGAGCATTCCAGATACAGCGCTCAGAACCTGATACAGAAAATAACTTCTATTTCTCCCACATTGTTAGACACCACAAGAAAACTAATGACTTAACTACTAATGGTTTCTAGACCTTGAGCCATGTCCATTATCAGTTTCCATTTTTTTAAAGGAAGAAAGGCAACTATAAAAATATTTTTAGAACACTAAATAAATCATGAAGATAACAGGAAACCACATTCAATACGGATGATATACAAACATTTCTCAACCTAAATAACAAGCCACTAAAATCAGGAACTCAAAATGAAACGCTTCAGAAGATGTTCCCTCTTTTTTTGAGGGCCATTTTTAAATAGCTTCAAAGGCCCCTGAAGCACTTCAAACAGAAGCTCTGTCCATGGTATTTGTTGGGAGAAAAGCAAGACCAAGGGGGGTGAATACCCCCACAAAAGAAGATTTTTTGCCTAGACTATCTTAGCCCCTCAACAGGTTCCAATCATGGGGAGATACTGGAGGCAACAAAGAACCTGGCCAAAGCGACTTCTGATCTGGTAAATATCCCAGGCCTAAGCAGTGTGGCCATATGCCTAATTTTCAACAGGTCAGTCCTGTTTTAAACAGCTGGTCCAGGAATCTTATCAAAGGAATGCTTTTGTTTCATTTTCAGTGGAGCACCCAGGACTAGTGTTTTAAAACAGGAATGTTTCATTAACCCCATGTTCTCCAGCCTGCTAAGCTGAAGAAAGCTCAGAGAAAGCTGAGCATCCCAGACAATACGGTATCCTCTGTTGAAACCAGGGAAGGGAAATATGGTCACCCTGTCCCTAAGGGAGTGTGCAAATTAAAAGAACTCTGTGTCAGTAAGCACTATTAGAAATAACTATGTCCACTAACATAATTTAAGTATAACAATTTACAATTTAGGAGGAGGGGACTCTTAAAACTTTATCAACACCGACATGTCTATACTAGAGAAGGACTGCACTAAAATACACCACAGTGATACTCAGCCTGCCCTGTCCACACATGCTATACCCCAAAATAATAAAGCATAGGTACTATTGAACATATATCAACAACTCTCCATGTCAGGTATATTTACTGACATGTGACCAAGTACTGCACTAAAGGCATCTGCATTATAACTTTTCAGGTGTGGCATATAGAGCATGCATGCCAGGTAATACTCCCTAGTCCAGTCCTCTGATGGCACATACATGCCCCGTACATGCGTTGAAACCTGTATCTATGCATGTGCAATAAATCAAGATTTCCCCAACCAAAATTACAGTCCAGTCAAAACAGCCACCAAACCAAACAGATACCTGCAAAGGATGATGAAGAATTTGACAAGCAAAAGTGACAGAGCTTGTTGCTGCTCCTCTAGTCCATCTGACATTTTTTGGACACATTGTAGCAGCTGGAGCCTCAGGACCTGCAGAATGTTATCAGGAAGTAGCGATATTCCCGGAGGAACGTCATCTACCCTAAAAAAAAAATATAAAAAATGTTAAACATGTCAATGGAATTTGTTATTTGTGCATTCTTTGTGTCATTGTGTACTGTTCCACAAGCACAGCAGGACAGGAACTCACCAAACTGCAATGACTGGTCATCCACAAGCATTTGCTGATAATCCACATAGAGCTAAATGACTACACAGTACTTACTGGCTGGCTCCTCCTTATTCCCAGCTGTTGACCTTAATGGAAAGACAGCTAAAAATACATGAAAATCATTTCCCCAAGGGGCTTTCCTAATATTCCTTTTCCATGTAGTTAACTGCTGGAGTTGCAACAGGAAAGCTGCATCAAGGGAGGTTGTCAGTAAAGCCCAAAATCAAGGTGAATGTAATCCCCAGTATATTTTCTGTAATAAGATATGGACCCCATTGTGAACAGTTTTGGAATGCCTGTTGAAAATCAAAAGAAACCTAATTAGATATTAGTTACAGAATGCTACTGAAGACCAGAAATGTAATGTCTACAACTCACCCCTGGTCCTCTTGGGAAGAACGTTTCTGAGCACACCCCAGCGACCTGTTCCTGCTCCAGCCCAGATATGAAGTGGGAATGCCCCACATAGTTGCTCTCAAGCATGCTGGAATCAGACATTTCAAAAGCAGCTATGTGGGGCATCCCTGGAGCAGTCCCACTGCCATACTTCCCTGTTTAAATTTGCCTGAGCAAAAACAAGCAGGCAAAGCATGCTTGAGAGGGTCTCTCCACAAAAGTACTGAGGATGTAGTGTAGCTCTACGTTAACTATCCAATGAACATGGTCTCCCCTACTTGTACATGATGCAAAAATAAGTTTTATGTTAATACTACATCACTGAATATTGGAAAATAAAGGGTCTAGCACACACAAAGCTCCAACAATCCATTTGACTCTTGGCATTTGACCAATTAATAACTGCTACCCCATCATTGCTATTTTCTGGGTATCATTAAGACAGGAAATAGATTTGCTCCTCTAATTAGTTTTACAAAACAAAGAAAAGAAACAGAAAATCTCAGTACTGTGGTGCTGGCACAAAGTACAAGGTGTTCTGTTATGCCCAGGACTCACCACAGAGCACGTTAAGCATGATCACCAATTGGTCTTTCTATGCAGAAAGACTTCTGGAGAGTATCAAAGAAAATCAGAAGCAGAAGGAAACGACAAAAATAGCAGCTACACCAGAGGACAAAATACTAACATGGAGAAAACTTTGGTTCAAAAGCATCTTAGAAATGTTTAGGTGGGCTGAAGCAGTAATGCATTCCAAGGTTAAAAATGGAGCTCCTTTTGGCACCATATAATGGCAGAGAGAGCAGTTTTCTGTACAAGAGCCACTCTTGTCTACTCTTCCAGCTGGTGAAAAGGCACTATTTTGGTGTCAGCTGTTTGACTATGATAGGACAATTCAGGAAAACATGGTAAATCATTACAAGAAAAACAGAGGGTGGGAACAACCAAAGGACCCAGTCCGTCACAGCCTTTAGTTAAATCCAAATGAAGAAGGGATAGAAACCATCATTATCCAAAACCAAAATGAAATCCTGAAGCGTGAAACAGCATGAAGGAAAAACAACCCACATTTAGCTCAAAACTGCAATACTTAAAAACAAAATGTAGCACTATTTCAGGGAAAAACAATTATCAATTTTATTTCCTAACACTGAAAAGTTACCTTCTGTTGAGGAAAACTGTATGTGTATATACACACACACACACACACACACACACACACACATACGTATGTATACATATCATCCCCCCACCCTCCCCTGCGCGTGTGCGTGCGTATATAAGTGGGTAGCGGTGTCCCGCGGGGTCAGTGTTTGGTCCAGTACTTTTCAACATCTTTATTAACTATTTGGATGTGGGGGTGAAGAGCTCACTGCTCAAGTTTTCAGATGACACCAAAGATAGGCAACAGATACAGGCAAACCTAAACAGGCTAGCAAACTGAGTGGATCAGAACTTGATGAAGTTCAGTACCAAGAAATGTAAAGTGCTCCACCTAGGGACGAGCAACCCCTAACACACCTACAGGCTTGGCAGCACCAAACTGATTAGCACCACAAATAAAAGGGTCCTGGGGGTAATAATAGACCACAGTATGAATTTGAGTTGGCAGTCCGATGCTGTAGCCAGTAGGGCAAATAATACTCTGGCATGCATCAATCGACGCATTTACAGCAAAACCACAGAGGCGATTCCTCCACTCTGCTCAGCACTGGTGAGACCGCAGCTGGAGTGCTGCATCCAGTTCTGGGCACTGCACTTTAACAAGGACGTGGACTAGCTTGAGAGAGTCCGAAGAAGAGCCACCCATATGATCAGAGTCTTAAAAGGCAAGTCATATGAGGAAAGGCAGAGGGATCTGGGACTCTTCAGCCTGAGAAAAGCAAGGCTGAGAGGGGACCTGGTAGCAGCTTACCACTACACTAGGGGAGTACATCAAGGGCTCAGTGAACAACTGTTCACCAGGGCACCCAGGGGAAAACCATAAGTAATGGCCACAAACTCCTGGAAGATTAAGGTTCAACATTAGGAAAAACTTCTTCGCAGTCAGGTGTCCACACTACACCACCTCTGGAGAGAGCTTATTCTACAATCACCTACCCTGGAAATCTTCAAGAGGAGACTAGACAGTCACCTTGCTGGGGTCACCTGACCCCCAGTTATCTTTCCTGCTTGGTGCAGGGAGCTGGACCCGATGATCTTTCAAGGTCCCCTCTGGCCTCACACACACACACACACACACACACACTCTAATATTATAAAAGCCTACGTATGTCTTTCTGTACGTAACACTTTATTCGCGCTCTGATTGGCTGTCTCAGCAGCCAATCAGAGTGCCTTACACAGACACGGGCAGACAGTGGAGTGGGGTCTGAGGGGCCAGAGGGGACAAAAAGTATTCCACAATGAAGCTATGACAAAGTAATTTTTTGGTAAATTTCACAACAGAATTCATGGAATGGTCACCAAGCATGCTTGCTATATGCTTACAAGCAACTAAACAATAACCATACTAATTGCATTTTCCTACTGTGAAACACTGGCCCACGTGAGCTATAGCTTGGAGAGCTAATGACTTTCATTCTTTCCAACTGGTCAACACCCCTGGCTGAACTACATCTTCCATGATCCAGTGTACTCCTTCCCTTTTGTGGAGTGACAAGATGCAGTGTGGGATGACTGGAGGACAGACCAGACCCACCACACAGAATGCTTGGTGTCCACATGTAACACATACCTGGTTCACAATACACTGGTACAAAAGAATAACTGGCTTTCCAGGTATATTTTACAACTGTTCCAGGAGGCTTTAAACCAGTATAATATGCTTGTATGTCTGCCCATTTCAGGTTTAAAATGCATATAGACCAGTCTACATGTGTCCATGTTATAGTAAAGCACTGTCTGTAAGGTGCTAAGGTAAAGACTGCAAACTTTTTAGCTGCTCAAACTGAACACGAAGAACAGGTTCATTTAAAACTTACAAGATTCCACCCCCCAACAATTATAAAGCAAGTACTTAGCATATCACTACAACAAATTCAACCTTCACATCTGTGGAAATGCTGTACCAGCTTTTACCAAAAGAATTATCTCTGTAAACAACATATTCCAAACAGTAATTGGAAAATATTTTTTAAATCTAATGTTGGCTTAGAAATGGCAATTAAAGGGTTGTTTTTTTGGGAATTGGCTTATAGGTATGGATATATACATTATAATGGTTCACGATGGGCAGCAGGGACTAACTGATTTCTAAAGAGCTTGGGTCTCATGCATAATGTTACTCACAGCCCTGGAAGCAGACAGGGTGTCTAACACAACAAGGCCAACAGATGGACACACGGCCTGAGAACTCTGAGGAGGAATGCCGTAACACAAGATCATAGCCTTCAAGCAAACAGGTTGTCTCAAACAGGTTCAAGCAACAAGGACATACAGTCTGGGAACCTAGGGGGTATGTACCATACTGCTCATAACACAAGGTAAGTGCCACCAGCTAACAAGGCCCAAAGCAAGGGGGGGTGGGAGGGGTGAGTCCCGGTTTTGGGGGAACAGACCAAATTAGGGGAAGGCCTGGAAGACTACGTGGATGTGTGACCACAGAGAGAGACAATCAGCCAGCAAACAGCCATGGATGAAGTCATCAGGAGTCATCAAGAGGGAAGGAGAACACAAAAGCAGAGACTTGAGAGTAAGAAAGGGTCTCACCCCAGGTCCCTTCCTCTCTGTCTCGCCCTGTCTCTCCCCATCCCTTCTCCTCCCTGTCCCAGTCCCCGGGAAGGATCCCCAACACCATGGATAGAGGGCAAACACCAACAGCCCATCTCATCCACCCCACTGGAAAGGGGGTGTGGGCCTCTGCATCCCACCTCCAGAATCCTGATGTCTGACACCTAAGAAACAGCCTCAGCGTGAAGACTGCATCCTGTCCATGTACTTTGACTCAGATGACAGGCCTAGGATTTGATAGATATATGGCATTGCTTAATTGTTTGTAATGCTTCTTTTCTGTTATCACTGTGTATCAATAAATTTGCCTATTATCAAATGGAAAGGTCATGGTCAGTCTGAGGGATAAGGCCTCAGGGTCCTAAATCCAAAGCCAATATCTAATATTAGCTGAGGGGTTTTTATTCATAATTCTGTAATCACAAGTCAAAAATACAATAGGCACTTCAATCTAAAGTAGTTCTTAGGGCTGTGTGAAATGGCTGTATTTCGATTTAGTTTCAGATCTGGCCATTTCAGAGGACAGTGATTTGTTTCGGTGTTTCGGATCACTGTCCTGGTTCATACCTCCGAATCTGTTTCAAATGGGCTGCAAGGGAAGCTTTGCACAGCCCTACCCAGCTGGGCAAGACTCGGCCAGGGGCTGCAGGGCCCCAGTGGGGAGCAGGATGGGGCCATGGGTGGCTCATCCAGGGGAGCGGGAGGGCCGTTGCCCTCCATGCAGGTGAGGAGACCCCCACACAGACCTCTGATCCCTGTTGCGCCAGGTCACAGGGCAGGGAAGCAGCATAGAGCAGCGAGCAAGCCTGCTGGTCCCTGCCATGCAACTCTGTTCCTCAGGTAGCAGAGATCCACACCACGGGTCTCCTCGCTGCCGCTGCCCACCCCGTGCTGCCCCAGCAATGTGGGGCTGTGTGGAGTGGGCAGCGGTGGCAAGGAGACCCCAATGCAGATCGCTGCTCCTTGCAGAGCCAGGTTGTGTGGCAGGGATTCCCCAGCCCCCGGTTCGATTCTCCAGCTCTCTGATCATTCCCCTGGCTCTTCCCACGGGGGCCTGAGCCCCCGGATCTGCGCTCTGGGTTTTAGCAGGCTGCCGCTTCAGGCTGGGGCCAGCGGCAGCACCGCAGTCTTCCCAATGCTCAGCACAGGCTGTGCCAACCAGCTGCCACTGGCCCCAACCCGCAGCGACAGCTTGCTGAAATTTTGCACACAGATCAGGGGCCTGCACCGCTTGGAAAGAGCTGGGGAAATTATCAGACCGCTGGGGAAACCGAACTGGGAGCTAGATGTCAATATCAGAGAAGTACTTCCCCTCCTCTTTTCCCTCCCTCTTCTTCGTTTCTGTTTCCATGCAAGCCCAGCTCCAAAACTTCGAAATTCTCTGAAACATTTCCAAAATGTTTTGGAGCCTTCTGTTTCGATTCAGATTTGGCGTTTCAGGTGCCAAAACGGCCCAAAACATCTCCAAAATGAAATGGCTGCTGAAATGTTGCACAGCCCCAGTAGTTCTTTCATTAAGAATCTTTTCGGTCTTTGCTTTAAGACAGGCAAGTAGCTATAACCCATCTCACTTATTATTTGAATGGAGGGCAAGCTAGTTTCAAATTATGTTCATCCCACTGCAACTTAAACAAAAGCATTATGATTTTTAAAAAGGAATTTTGAATTTAAAAATCAACAGCTATGGAAACAAACAGATTTCACCAGTTATCCATTTATTTCCACTAAATATGCAATATTTGTAATTTTTACATAATTTTATGTGGGTTGTAACACCAACATAAAAATAGCCAAAAACAGACTGCCTGAGTTACTTTGCAAGGACTTCCCCTAAGCCCTTTTATTTTATAGTTAAGACAAAAAACTAACAAAGGAATGCCAGAATGGTCTTTGTAACAAAAGCATTTATTAAATGAGGTGAAAATGGCTTCCTTCTTCAGTGGGGAAAATAACTTCTCACCAGCTGGTAAAGCTTTAGCCTTTCAATTGTAAATAGAGCAGAGATGCCATAGATGCTTATGGGAAATGCAAAACAGAGGAGTGGATTAATCCTTGACACGATGTGCGCAGCTGTCAACATATCAATTATATGTAAAAGAATTATATGAAGAGTGTTGGTCTTTCTAAATAAAGTGGTATAAATCCTGTTGCTGTGACATTTAAATCTAAACTAGGGAAAAAATAGCCCTCAAACCAGAAGGCAGGGCAAGGTGGCACATTATAAATAGGGAAGGCGCAGGTCAGATTGAGGTAGAGAGTGAAAAAATGATTTGCGGGCACACCTCCCCAGCAGGTAAGTCCCACCCTGCCAGGGTCTCACTCAACCTATCCCTGCTCCTGCCTCTGCAGCACTGTCCCCCACCATGGGGGCCTCGATCTAGCCCCTCCCCTACAGATTGACCTGCTAGGCTGGGGTGTGCACATGCAAGCACGTGGGCACTCAGCCCCCCATCCCAGCCTCAGATTGACTCCAGGAGGCTCTGAGATCTACTGATGAATCAAGATCCATAGTAACCACTGCTCTAACATTACCATGGCATTTATCATAAGGGGGTCTTGCCCTGCTGTCTGTGCACAAATGCCTCTTTTGCCATTTTACAGCTGTTCCCTTCACTCAGAAGCATCTTTCAGGGGTGCTGCATGTAAATGCAATAGCTGTAAAACAATTTGAGACTTTGTAACATGAAAAATTCATGTATTCACCCACTAAACAATTACTTATTTCAGCTTGCAACACACGCTGACTTCCAAGATCAAAGCAAAAATATCTTTAGAAAAAGAAAGAAAAGTAAAGGAAATTCTGGCACACTGTTAGAGAAAAGCTTTGATATCAATGACAGTCACACTAATACACAGGTTCCAGAGGAAGATACTTCCATATATATTTTGAATCCTTTATTTTTGATTTTTTCATGTTTTTAAAAATGTTTGCAGCTTTGGTAATACTGTACTGAATTTAAAAGAATAAATAAGTAACAAAACTAACTAAACCAGAATTAGGTCACTTTTCAGATGGAAGTGCTGTAAGAAATGGAATCAACCATTTATTATTAAAATAAGCACACACCATCTAACAGTATGACATTAAATTTATGCCATCAAAACACAGTTGTTATCAATCTACAGCCTTTAGTTGTTGAGTCACTTCTCATACCTGATATAAAATTTGTCCAATACTATAGTTACCTACTCTTTCAGACTGCAACACTAATCATGTTATTAATCTCACCTGTATATTGGATTTTATATGGGGCTTTTGAAACCATCACTCAACACAATGAAAATGCTGCCATGGTTCTTGCATGCTAAGCTTTGTGTTTATGGATTTTTCCTTTTAATCTTTTGCCATGCTGCTATTAAAATGCAACTGTTCTAAAAATACAACCACCTAACATATCCAAATATTATGAACTTCTAATTTTGTCAAATCTTTCCAACATTAGTGTTTCTCAAATTAAAGTATGTGCTCCTGGGGGATTGTTCAGGCACGGACAATCCTGAGCCTGGCTTATCTGCTTATCTCCTCACACCTCACTTATCTTCTCACACCTTGTGGCACCTATCAAAAAATTTGGCAGCACCCCAGGGTGCCCTGGCACCCTGGTTGAGA
>NW_017729031.1:105054020-105061830 GCF_001723915.1 Gavialis gangeticus
GCACGGACAAGCCTGAGCCTGGCTTATCTGCTTATCTCCTCACACCTCACTTATCTTCTCACACCTTGTGGCACCTATCAAAAAATTTGGCAGCACCCCAGGGTGCCCTGGCACCCTGGTTGAGAATCACTGGACTAGTCTATAATTTGGAAAAAATATAATCCTGGGAGGAGGCATTTTGACTCACTACAATTATAGACTAGTCCAGTGATTCTCAACCAGGGTGCCAAGGCACCCTAGGATGCTGCCAGATCTTTGGTAGGTGCCACAAAGTGTGAGGATGTAAGTGAGGTATGAGGAAATAAACTAAACAGATACGCCAGGCTCAGGCTTGTCCCTGCCTGGACAATCCCCCACACCTACTGCCTAGCCCCTGTGCAAGGTAAGCACTAATACATATATGAGTTTTGAAATTGGGTGACACTCTCAGTTCACAAAAAGTTCTGGAGGGGTGCCTCAAGTCCAGCAAGTCCATGTGCCTTGTATCCAGAAAAGTTGAGAACTGCTTGAGTAGTCAATCTGGACTCAACACCAGAAAGATTATGAAGCAGACCATCAAAGAGTATTTCTACGTACCCGAAGGAAAACAAGGGGGTTAGGGTGGCACAGGCACTAAGGTTCACAACTGATAGCCTAAGAGGTCGCAAGTTCAAGGCCATAGCAGAAGTGTTCACAGTACAGCCCATCAGATTCCAACAAAATCAGTAAATTCTGCTTAATAGCTTGTCACAAGGACATAAAAAAGCAAGCAAGGAAGGACAGCAAAACTAAAAGATGATGGAATTGGTTGAGGTCATTTCAGAGCCATTTGCTATCCTCTCTGAGAACTTGTGAAGGTTAGATGATTCTAGAAGAACAAATATAGTGCCCGTCCTTAAAAAAGGGAAGAACGAAGGTCCAGCAAATTACAGGTCAGTCAGCCTGACCTCAACACCCTGAATAATCATGGAGCAAGTTCTCAAAGAATTTATTGTGAAGCACTTCTTAGAGAATAAGGTGATCAAGAACAGCCAGCATTGATTCACCAAGAGCAAGCCATATCTGACTGACCTGATTTCCTTCTATGATAAGGTGACAAGCTCTGTGGGTTGGGGGCAGAGTAGTGAATGTGATGTACACCTTGACCCTAGTAGTAAGATTTTTGACAGAGGTGCACCAATATCAGATTGGCACCAACATAAAGAAAATTGACCATTTCAGAAATCAACTTGATGTGACTAATAAATGCCCCATGCATGTGCACAGCTGCAGCACAGCACATAGGCAGCAAGGTGCACAGCCTGCGAGCTGGTAAGTCTGTTGTAGTGGAAGAAGAGAAGGGGAGGGGCAGATCAAAGTCCCCTCGGTGAGGGAGGGAGTGGGGCTGGGCAGGGTGCAGGACAGAGCCACAGACTGTCTGGCTGGCATGGGGAGAGAGGGGTGGCTCCCACTGCTGCGCGCACCCTGGGAGGGGACATGGAAGGGGTGGAAAACATGTGCCCATGGATCTGTGCACGGTGAGATGGGGTGGACAGTGGCGAGGGGGTTGGGGAGGCTATGGCAAATTTTGGGATGACTGCAGCCCCCCTGTAGCTGCCTCCCAGCACCACCACCACCTACCCTGAACACAGCCCAGCCCAGCCCCCACTAGGAAGAGCCCCACCACAGCCCCAGCCACAGCAAGCCCTGCCCTGTGCAGATCCATGGGTATATGCCCCCCCATGCTCTCCTGGAGTGTGCACAGCAGCAAAAAACTGCCCTCCCCCTTCCTGCACCCCCTGGATGAGCCATGGCTCCATCCTGCATGCTGCACTGCCCTGGCTGGGCAGCACCTGCCCCAGCCCCACCCCTCCCACACTGCGAGGACCTCGATCTATGCTCCCACATATACCCCTTCCCTTCCACCACAACAAATTTACCAGCCAGACGCTGCCCTTCAATCTGCTGAGCTGCATATTAGAAACTGGATCGGTATCAACCGTTACACCTCCTTAAAAATCAGCTATCGGTATCAGCCCCAAAAATTTCTATTCGTGCACCCCTAGTTTTTGACACTTTCCCATGTCATTCTAATTAACAAACTAAGGAAATGCAGCCTAAATGAAGGTACGGTACAGCAGATGCATAACTGGTTGGATCATCATGCTTCCAGTTAAACATCCAGTTGTGCAGAGGTATCAAGCAGGTGGGGTCCTCAGGGGTCTGTCCTGGGTGTGGACCTGTTTAACATCTTCATTAAAGATTGGGATGTGAAACTGAGTGCACACTTAGCAGATTGGTGTATTGCACCAAACTGGGTATAGACGCAGGCACTCTAGAGGGTAGGGATAGGATCCAGAATAACCTGGATTAACTGGAGAAATGGTACAAAATCATCGGATGAGACTCAGCAAGGAAAATTGCAAAGTCCTGCATTAGGGACAGAATAATTGTATGCACAAATACAGATGGGCTAGGCAGCAATACTGCAGAGAAGGACCTTGGGGTTACAGTGGACCACAAAACCTGAACAGGAGCTAACAGCATGTTCTTGTTGCAAAAAAAGTCAATAGCATGCTGGATTGTATCAACATTTGTCACTGGCAAAACAAGGGAGAAGCAATTTCTTCTGTTCTACTCAGCACTAGTGAGGCCTCACCTGGAGTTGCGTGTCCAGTTTTGGGCCCCACACTTCAAGAAGAATGTAGACAGATTGGAAAGAGTCAAGCATAGAGCAACAAAAATTATTTGGGGCCTGGAAAGAAAGACTTATGAGGAAAGCCTGAAAGAACAAGGGCTATTTAGCCTAGAGAAGAAAAAGACTGAGGTGGGTTTTGATAACAGCCTTCAAATACCCGAAATGTGGTTAGAGAGGATGGTGATGGGCTTTTATCTGTGCCCATAAGAGATAGAAGCAAAGGCCTCAAGCTACAGCAGAGGAAATTTACACTGGAGATTGGGAGGAACTTTGATCATGGGGGTGGTAAAGCATTGGAACAGGCATCCTAGGGAAGCTGCAGAATCTTCGTCCTTGGAAATTCTCAAGAGTAGGACTGGATAGACAGTTAGGATGGTCTAGTCAGGGATGATCCTGCCTTGAGCAGAGGGCTGGACTAAATGACCTTGTGAGGTCCCTTCCAGCCCTCCTGTCTTAGGATCTTATGATGCAAGACAAAACAGAATGAAATCGTAGCTTTTGTTATCAGCTGCATATTAGCAATTTCACTATATATTATTTGTAAGCTAATATGTTCATTAAAATGTTATTATTTATGACATATTGCCAACTTATTTTGCCTTCTGACTTAAGAAGTATTTGAAGGTTCAATATTTTCTTGCAAAAATCGGTGCTGAAGATATCACCAAAACCTCAAATAGGACCTGATCCAAGACCCTTTCAGACAATTTCCATTGACTCAATGAGCATTAGAACAGAATCATAGTGCACAGAGCATGAAAAGCTTCATTCCCTGCATTCATTATACAGACAAAGATCTCAACTGTGGTACAGTTAAACACTCACAATTTCTTCACGAGTCTAATAATACTCTATTTTTCTGAAAGCCCCAGCTCCTGGAGTTGTGTGATTACATAACCTCAGCTTTCATTTAAAAAAAAAATAAAAAAGGGAGGGGGGGGGCACACATGGAGGAGGAGAGGGAGTTTCAAGCCCACATGACTACAAAGAAAAGCTTGAAAACATAACCCCTAAAGATTTTAAAAAATAAAATAAAAAAAAAGAGAAAGAAACAAAAGAAAGCAAACAAGAACTCAATATGGATTATTTTCATACCATTTCTTTTAATCAGACTTATGATATTCCAATATATGAGGCTGGAAACACTACCATAGCAAAGAAAAATTAATTTTGCCCCTATATGCACACATTTATTTTACAATATAATCACTACTATTATTCCACTTTTCACAATTACTGCAAAAATATTTATTTTAGCAACATATAAAGTACTGTAATATATACATTTCTGTTAACGAAAACAAGCGTTTATTAACACCATTTCCTGGTTGAACAGAAATTCTTTTGTTTTATCATTACCAGTCCAAACCCAACCTCCAAAGAACAGGATGATGAGAGCTGGTCAAGCAATATTGTGGTTGAACAAGGGGATGAACTTATTTTAAAAAAAGGTCTGGGAGCTCAGCTAAGTTCTATCCTCACACCAAACACAACAATGAGCAGGTCTGTACTTTGACATACCTAGTGGGAAGCTTCTCAAAGTCCACATCCAGAAACTGTTCATAGCTAGAAACAAAACTGTCCAACCAGAGCTTCAAGTAATCTGGGTCTTTCTGTAAAGAGAGAAAAATATTAGGAAAGTTTATATTGTATGCTTGTAGTCAGCATTGCATGAGAAATGGTCTCATCTACATGACAAAGTTGCTTATTTAAAAATTAACTTAAAAAATTGATCAAAAGAGAGTAATTTTAGTGCTAGAATAAATTGGCTCTGCTGAAATTATCAGACATATTATACAGATGTAATTCCTTGGCATTAGGTAAAGATCCAGCTTAGTACTTCTCTACTTCCTGGAATCAATGCCAACCAAAATATTTCACATAGTCTCTTTATAACAAGTTTCAGTTACTCTCCAGAGGTTACCAACTTCCTAATAGAGGCTTAAAAAACAACAACAACAACAAAAAAACAACAACACACTTACAACAGGAAATAGATACAAGATTATATTTTGGAGTACAAAGTTCACTAGAATGTTTGCTGGCTTATTATTTTAAGCAATGTATTTGTCTCATACATTATTGTGAAACGGGAAACAGGGTAAGATTTACGTTGCCCTGTGTTCCAGCAATAACCAAGTAAAGAATTATATACGGTTTACAAGTGTATGTTTGCACTGTGCATGGCTGTGCCACTGAACATCACACTAAGGAGTGAAATCTATTAAGAACACATTTTCCTGAAGTCTTCATAGTAATACTTTATTTCCTCATCATACAGGAGGTCAACACTATTATGAATTACTATCCTGTCAGAATCAACAGTGCAGTGCGCAAGACATAATGGAACCTTAACAGACCCTACACTCAACTACAATTTAGACAAGACAGGCAAAGATCAAGGGTAAATCATAGGGACGTTTGATCTCATGTTATTTTAGTCCTAAATTACAAACAACAGCCAGCCATTACTCATGCAATAGAGAGATATCTATGGGTTATGAAGATGCTGGCTGGCTCCTTTGCCCTGTTGTTGCTACCGTTGCTTCCACAGTTTCCCACTTGAGAAAGAGCATCTGTGCACTCAGGAAGTGCTAGTCTCCATGGACCCTGCTATTTTTTTCCCACACTTTCCTCACCCATGTATGTGGCTTGAGTTTGTCTGCACTATGGACACGGTGAACCAAATGACTGTTTTCTTTTAGGATGTCTCCACTGTGTCCCTGGTATTGCCAGGGACATATTCTGGAGCATGTCCCACTCCCACAAGCCCAATTCAGAAATTCAGCAGTGAAGCCATTTTGGGGGTTTCCCCCAAAGCTGTCATCACAACATACCAGTAACCAAGACACACATTTATCAGCAATGCCACCAAATTCCAGAATTTAGTGGCATTAGGCGCTTGCCCCCAAGTTGACTTCACCACTACATTTTGAGGTTTGGTGCGTGAGAATGGGAGCATGACCATGCCTAGACTCCCGGTGGCCCCAGGCAAATTTTTAGTATCAGACCCCCCTTCAGCAGAGATAATAATCATCAAAAAATTACCATTTTCAGTCCCCCTTTCTGTCTGGGCCCCGGGCGGCCGCCCAGTTTGCCCATGTCTGTGTCCAGCCCTTAATGTGAGTGGGTAGATAAGGTAAGTTTTTAGCTTGTGCCCCAGCAGGGGCAGGAACACAGGACAAACCTACCTACAGTGACTTTAATTTAAAAGAACTTAAGTGACCTTAGTAACTTACTCTGAGGTAAAAATATAAATTAAAAACCAGTGCTGCTCAACCTTTTGGCCTTGAGTAGCGTGGGGCCAGTCCATGGGCTGGCTGGACTGAGCCCTGCACACCATAATCAGGCCCTGGAACCCAGTGCTGTCCCCAGCCCTGCCCTACACACTGGGATTGGATCCTGGAGCCAGGGACCTAGCATCTCCTCCTCCCAAACCCCCACACCAAGATTGGGCCCTGGGCCCCAGTGCTGCCCCTGCCCAGCCCTGCACACTAGGATCAGGTGCCCAATCCAGCGCACAGGGCTCAGGGCTCCTCATGGGTCTAGAAATTTGGCAGCAGGGGAATGGCACCACTTTCCCACCACCAAATTTCTGGACCCATGTGAGCCTTGTAGGCTGGATTATACAGTGCTGTAGGCTGGATGTTGCTTGCGGGTTAGGGGTTGAGCACCCCTGCTACGAACCAACACAGAGGACAAGTTGCTTATCAAAAACCAAGGAGCACATGGAATTATTGGTTTTTCTTTTTAGTATATTTAATTACATGCAATTAAATAACCACAAAGCATAAAACTGATTACATTCTAAGGGGGGGAAAAAACTTCCTGAGATGGAACATGCTGCCAAGGGAAGTTATGGCATCTCTTTCATTGGAGGTTTTCAAGATGAGGCTAGACAGGCATTTATCAAAGTTGATTTAGGAACAAAGAACCTTGCACAAGTACAGAAGATGGGGAGATTGGACTAGATGACTGACAAGGTTCCTTCCTTCCAAGCCTATGATTCTACCTAGGAAGATACATGTCTGCCACAACCTGCACAACAGCATGGGAGCAAAAAGTAAACCTCTGGACTATCAGAAAAACAAGCCTGTTTCAAGAATAGAAAGAAAGAAGCTTATGACCCATTTGACCAATTTCTCATTAGAGTGTATTAGTGACATTCTATTGCCACTCGCTATCTTTTCACAGGGGGCCCAACTCCCACATCAGTTCACTACTAAGGACTATATTAGTGAGCACTGGCATTTCACACTGTAAAGCAACTGAACTAGTCTCATGCATTCCTCTCTTCTCGTCTACATTCCTCACTTCAATTACAGTTTAAAGAGAGCAGTTTGCAGCCAAAGGGAGAAAATAGTGGAAGTCATCTCCTTTACACACAATGAAAGAAGTCTGCCTAACCTCATTTCAAAAGGCAAAAAAAGTTTTGGGTTTTTTTTAGAAATAAACTGACAAAACAAATTTAAGTCTTTGCCTGGTAAGGATGGCTTGGCAGTAATCAGAGATGAACAGTTAATGTCCATTCAGATATTCACATCTGCATCTTTATATTTTTACATTCAACTTATTTTTGTTCTGTGGTCTCTTTCCCTGTTTCCATGCTCTACTCCAGGGGTGGGCAAAATGGCGGATCCAGTCAGTGGCTGGACTCCATTTCCCAGCAACCCCTGCTCGCATGGCTGGGGCTGGTTTCCATGGAGAGCCCAGCAGCCGCAAGGCCAGGGTTTCCGTGGAGACCAGCTGCAGCAGTGCTGGCAGGGCACGCAGCATGGTGCAGAGCTGCTCTGGGATCTTGCCATAGTGACGGCATGGTCCAGAGCTGGGGCAGAGCCATGATCTGCAGCCTGAAAATGAAAATGTTTCCCTGTTTTTTCCTTTCAGCTATTTTTAGTTTTTTGCCACCAACATAACATACTTCATGCCTCCTTTTTAACATTTTCTTAATGAAATAGTACTTACCATTCATTAGGGTTTAAAATGCTCCCACAACATAAAATACAGTGATTCCATAGTTTCACAGTTTCTAGGATCAGAAGGGACCTGAGAAGATCATCTAGTCCAACCCCCTGCCATGGCAGGAAAGAGTACTGGGGTCAAACGACCCCAGCAAGGTGTTCATCTAACCTCTTCTTAAAAACCCCCAGGGTG
>NW_017729031.1:105062537-105070113 GCF_001723915.1 Gavialis gangeticus
CCTTTTTTGAAAATTGGAACCACATTGGCCCTCTTCCAGTCCTCCGGCACCTCTCCAGTGCACCACGAGTGCTCGTAAAGCTGTGCCAGGGGACCTGCAATGACCTCGGCCAGTTCCTTTAGAACTCTAGGGTGGAGATCATCCATTCCAACCAGTGTCCTGTCACATTTACCAGGACAGCCATTATAAAACTCCAAGGACAGCTTAACCTGCATGTTTTATATAGAGTTACACAGCAATATTTAGTCACTGTATAATTAACACATATATTCTAAGATCTATGAGCTGTGCAGTGAATTTTAGCTCTAGAAGAGCTATCTGTAAACTAAAAGAGCACTGCCAAACTCTGCCACCCCTGTAGGTCAGATTCACTTCACAGGGTCTGCTCCATGGGTCATATCTTGACGCAAAGGTGGCAACAGGGTGAACAGCGGCACAACAATTAGTGCAGCTATCGTTTGTCCCACTGCCTCCAACACGCACGTGCCCTTTAGGACTGTCACTGGGAATTCAGTGTCAGACCCTGGCTCACTTGCCCCACCCCTGTACTAGCTCCACGGGCTGGGTGAAATGGCCCCCAGTCCACACACTGAATCTTGCACACCCCTGGAATAAGACAATGCAACATGGAAATAAGCTTTCAGTTAGAACACACAAATTCAAATAAAGATTAAAGGGACTAAAATTACTAGATTGTATCTCTTCAAAGGGCTACAAAAATCAGCTGTAAAAGAAAGAAACATCACATGACAGTTTGGCACATCAATGATGGGTGCCTACTTAACAATTTTCTTCTCTACTACTTATAAAAACAATGATAAAGTATGTACCAGAAAGTATCTCAACTAAATCACCTTTTTGTTTTTAGTCACCGATTTATTTGCCTGGGCAAATGAAAGACCAAAAGAACAAAGAGTGCTTTGTTTGTAATAAGCATTTTGAAAACCCTGGTGATCAGTATCAAACTATTGCTTTTAATTAGCTAAGAGTAAAGATAAGTGCCTACGGAGCTTAAGCCTTCTCGTTAAAAGTCAGCGGGACTTGGGCTCAGTGCAATTGGATATTCCGGAAAAATTTGACCCCGATTTCAAAACAACTGTCTCTTGAAAACTCTGGGGGTTTTTTCATCTACTCACAAATCTGTTACTTTCTAGCTAACAAATAGTTTATATTTCTCTGATTTCTTCATTATAATTGCAGGGGTTGGAAACAGAATTGGAGTCAGAATTAGAAGAACAAAGTTCAGTACAGCTTTTATAGCTACAGGAAATATTAGCTGCTATAAACAAAAGTTTGGTCTGCCTGGGGCTATTTTCAGTGTTACATCTCATGCTCTAAAGGCAAAAATTCCCAACGTTGCAATTCAAAATGCTTGTCAGACTTGCCCAACTGGACAGTTGTTTGAAGGCATTAAGTTTGCATGTTATCACAAAGCATCCAGGCAGGGTTAATTTAAATAATATGTGTAGTTTTCCAATCAGTCAACCTTCCAAGATTGACTTCAGTTGACTCAGCCAGCAAGTTCCTCTACATCTAATTTTTCCTGAGTACTATTTCAAAATAAAAAAACCCCAGACAGTGTTAAGACTGAAGTATGCTTATGACAAAAATAATACATTTAGAATTAACTATGAAACTCTGTCCTTAATTCACCAGGGATATCTAAACAGCCTGAACTCCGGTTGAACTATTCCATCTAAAGCAGAACTTACAATATTTTGACAGTTTTGCATATATTATTATTATTTTTGAGGAATGCTTTCCCCTTTTAGACTAGTCAAAAAGATAGCAAGGCGCACACACGCAAAATGACAGTTTCATTCTGAGACGCTTCTATGGCCTTTCTTTTGCTATCTCAGGCTTATTTTAAAAATTTTCAAAGCTGTAAACTTCAGCTGTAAGCCTGAAAACTTCTATTACAACATCAACAGCATAATTATGAGTTGACGTAAATGTGTATAGAAGAACCTCTTATTTCTGATCAATTTTAAGTAGCAAAATAACCATCCCTAGCTACAACATTTCATACTTAGTCTAAGATGGAATATAAAGTTATTTGTCCAAGTTCGAAATGAACAGCAGCTCAAGATGACTACTGAGGATGTCATCAGCTGTAGAAGAAAAAAAATCTCAAGGATATAGCACATATTTGGACAGGTAAGGGAAAACAAATTAAATTTATGACATCTGATCAGCATGTGTTGGTTTGAATTTTTTTAAATTGCATTTTTAAAGTATTCTGGGCAACTTTTAGAATTTAAACATTTAATTTTTAACAGCATACCTGTGAAGCATATTACAAGTAAATCTGTCCATGTAGCAAGTATAAAACATGCACCATAAAACACACAAAAATAACAAAACGCAGCTTAGTAATCTATCTTCTCCTTTAAGAACAAGGCAAAAAACCTTGAGAGCTGGCAATACTATTAATCTGTGGCACGCCTGCCAAAAAGGTTGGTTCCCACAAATGTATAAGCTATGCCAGGTATGGTGATCATTAATTTAAGCACCATGGGCGCCTATACACAAGCAGCAAGACTGCTCCAATGTGCTGTAATTACAACGCATTGAAGCAGACTCAGTTATATCCAGTCTGCTGGAGCGTGGTAATTATTGCGTTCCAGCAGACTCCAGTGTCTCACCTATTAGTGTCCCCACAGTTAAAAATGGGCGGTGGGGGTGCTTTCACACATTGAATGAGCTTTAGACAAAATGCCCCCACCGCCCATTTTTAAGTGGGGGGACACAGACACAAGACTCTCCGGGTGCTTTAATTAGAGTGGCTCCTGAAGCGGATCTAATTAAAGTGCCCTCCCCCACACCCACCCCACTCCCAGAGCATGCATATAAATGCCCCACGTTGCCCAGACCTTCTCAGGGTAGATCTAGATGACAGGTGTACTAGACATCATGAGAGCAATCATCACCTAGTTCAGGAATGACTCACCTGCACCACAAGTGCTACAAGTAGCATGGGCAGCCTCTGTGGCATGCAGCAGATCGGGGAGAGGGAACAGGCAATGCAGCAGACAGGGCAAGAAGGAGAAAGCAGAGCAGTGGATCAAGTAGGGAAAACAAGGTATGAAGCAGAAAGGACAGGAGATCAGGCAGGGAACAGGGAGCAGAAAACAGGGCAGCAGATTGGACAGAGAGGAAGGACCTCCACTGACTATGCAAAACAGATTTGAATGACGTCCCTACATTTAAAATTACAAATTACCTACACTGCTTCCTCTGAATGACTGGAAAAGTATTATGTACAGCTGACACACAGCTTTCTGTTCTGCCAGAGTCTATTGCTCAGTCGACTATGAAACGAGACAAAAAAAATTAGGATTTACCATACTATTGCATTAGATGTAAAGATTTTTACGTTGCTATCCAAGCTGATATAACAACCCAGTAGTAGTAAGAACTGAAAGACACATTTAATGATATGGCGACCGGAAACAGTCTGAGCAATTCCCAGGCCAACTAGAACAAACGTGTGGAGCAGAAGTCTGAAGTCACAGGACACTAGGTTAATGGAAATTTTGACCAGCATTTCAAAGGAAAGTTTATGGTTCAGATTCTTCTCCCTTATGAACTCATAAGAATTTTGACACCAATTCAAAATAAGAAAAAGAATAACTTATTATTTCTATTGTAGAAGACAAGCAATTTCTATACCTTTCCTCACATTAACCGTGTCCCAACACCAGAGAAGTCTGTACTCATGAGCCATATAACATAGCAAAGAAAAATATTAGAACACAAATAGATCACAACGTTATAAAAACAGAAGTGTAGTAATAAACAAACTCATTTTGTAGATTAATGACTAGCAATTGGAATCTCAGACATGGACCAGGACCTCATTGTACCAGGCACTATTACACGCACAGAACAAAAAGACCTCCTGTGGCCCAAAGAATTTATAATCCAAGTACAGAAGAGACAAGAGATGGATGCAGGCTGACTCATAGGAATGCACACTGAAATAATAATAGTCTGTGTAAGGGCCAGTGGTCTTGGGCCTGGGCGGTCTAATTATTTTCAAAGGATGTTTTAGGCATTGTGGCAAAGGTGTGTTCCGAGTAGAATACTGGCACATTTTTTCTTTTTCACATCCTTGTTGCAAAAAGTTTCACCTACTTTGATTACGATGCATCAAACTTCTCCAAATGTTGACTGTGATGTGTTTAATCAAGTATTTAATAGTTTTTGTGACTACTTAGTATGCCCAGTTCTTCAGTTATGGCCTATTGCAACCAATTAATATGTGCATTGTTACACTAGATGGCATTAAAAAGCTATGTTAAAAAATTACATAATTAAGTATTCAAAAGTTAGAAAAGAGCATGTTTACAGTCGCTTGTGCAATCCTAATTTGGCCTCCTTGTGCTTAGTGTACTAATCATTAATTATATCATCACAGGCAGCAAATGAGACTGAGGTCCTACAAATAATAGCTTAATTCAGTGTACAAGCCTGATTAACTGTTTGATGTGCCTAGACACAATAAATTAAAATCAATGAGAAATGTTTTTGATTCCTAGATTCTCCCTGCATTTATAGCTTATACTTGTAATGATGATTAATGTCCTGCATCCGATCTTGTGATAATTCTAACAAAGACTTAAAGGCAAAGTCCTTACTTTGCTCTTTGATTTCTATAAATGTTCCTGACATTATTGCCAAGGTCAGATTGGTTGTATTCCATTGCTTTCCTTTTTTTCCAGTAACTTCTGCCATTTGTTGCCCATTTCTACCATTTTCAGTTTTTATACTTCTGCATTTGCATGAGAAGCATTTTAAAATAAAGCTGCACTGTGCCCAGACTTCTTGGATATGCCATCCTTAAAAAAACTGCTCTTTATTCAACATAAATAAAAGTCTGGCTCCAGGATTTAGGTTAACTAAAATTATATTACCTACCTCCATTTACACTTAAGTAGCTACTTAAAGGTTTGTCATTTGTCTCAACTGCATTACTTTTCACTCCTGGATAAATGGAGGAATATATTAACCATTAAGAGACGTTGTTGTTTTGTCCATACCTCTCTAAATATTCAAAAATTTTCTAAACTTGAGTTCCTATGTCACTTAGTGGCTCTTGAAAAAGTTATCCATTTTGAGAGAGTAAGTAGGAATAATTCTCATGTCTACACAAAGTTACTTTTGGTTCTTTATGTCAAAGATTTTTCAAAATAACGGCAAAATATAAATTCTATTCTTTTTATTACAATAATATAAAAAATAAAAAATTAACTGCAAACAGATTGAGCATTTGAAACAAGTATAATAAATTATTTGTGTCTACTAACTTAATCTCTGAATCAGTTTTAAGTGCAAGAATTCAAAAGAACACTACGTCACTATTAAAGTAAGTAAAACAGTAGTGTCTTAGCCCTTAGTAAAAAGCTAAACTTGAATACTGTTTGTCTGAGGAAGGCAGTCGGGCTTTTTTTCTCCGGACATACTTCTGAATGCTTGCTACTATATCTTCTCCCTTTGTAAGAACTCTCTTACGTAGAACGAAGCTGGTTTTAAAGAAAGTGGAATAAGCTGTTTTCTTGCTTGACCTCTTTTCCAAGTTCTTTTAAAAATAATTAATATGCATTTGGGGTTGTTTTATGGCAGTGATTTTGAACCAGGGTGACATAGGATCCTCTGAAGAGTGTCACGGGGTGCCACTCAATATTAGCACTTTCCCATGCGCAAATATCTGCACATAATAATTTACAAGATACACAAGTCCTAGCCCCCTAACATGGGCTTCTCAGCAAGTGAGATTCTACATTGTAGAGATCAGTGGCATAAATACACATTACCCAACTCACAATACCAAATGTTTTATATTTATATAAATGATGGTTATATTAGACACTGAAAAATCTCTAAGTAGTGAACAGTGATGTTTTGTCTCATGTATCTAGATCTGAAAGACAATTTATGTAAATATCTACAGAGTGTTATTTGTGGAACCACTGTCACAAAATTAGTAGAGGTACAGACAGAACTTTTACAACTAAGTCAAATTTCCTCCACTCACAGTTGCAGATACCTTTAAAAGAAAAAGAGTATTCAAAAATCTTTTCCACAATACAACAGATTGCCTTTAATTAAAATGCAAGGAAACCAAATTTATTTAGAAAAATATATATATTTAAGTAATTTAAACAAATCAAAATTCTCTAGGAAGGGAAAGACATGAAAGATTAGGACTGTTAGGTATAACTATTTCAAGCAACCAAATACTTAGTTTTACCACTGTACATATATTCTGACTGCAAGTATATAGAATGATTTGATGTGGCAAAGAGCAATAATTGTACTTAGTGTGTTTTTACATGAATCACTTGGACAAATCAACAATTAAACAACAGCGAAGAGCAGTGCACACTGTAGTCAGCATGATCTCATGGGAGAGAGGAGTACAAAGTTCAGTGTTCCCAGACTTCAAAGCTCAACATCTAAAAAAGATTGTGTGCTGGTTAAATTGCATGCCTCTCACTACAGCTAAACATTATTTTGAGCACGCTAAGTTTGTTTTAGAAATGAGACTACAAGATCATGTGTGTAAATTAATTCATGTCAATTATGTGGCTTGCCTTTGCTCTACAATACCATGCTCATGTTGGTCTGACCCAAATCCATTTTATTCTGTTAATAAAACACACTACATTTCAACACATACATACACACTTATATAAAGTTACCCAAGCTTATTTTAGCATCATGCAATATGAAAAAGGATTTACAAGTATAAACATTAGATTCAATCATCTGAGAGGAAGCCATACAAAACTCTCACTTTTGCATTGGTGCATATGAATCCAATTAAATTATGTTTCTTTTGTTTTTATTACAGATCACTTTGACAGTAGATTAAGCTGTAAAATACTCAGTGGAGGATGACAACGTCTGAAAATGAGTAGCTAAGATTGACATATTAAATTCTGCTCCAATTCATTTTACAGCCACAATTTACAAGCTATATACTTGGCTACACATCATTTTTCATGAGAAGCATATTCTTAATGCTCAGAAGCAGCAAAAGGTAAGTAGGAGTGTTCCCTTATCTCAAGAACAACTTAATCTTTGTTTTCTATAGTACTGATATTTCAAAGACAAAATCACTACTAATGAATGACTGCTTTCTTACAAATGCAATCCAGCTTGAACTCACTACCATAATTTAGGCATATCACCAGGCACACAGGTTTGCTCAAATGAACTATTTTGTTCTAGTGAAGACTGCCAGATGGACAGTTATGAATAATAAGGTCCTATTCATTAGGGCTGTGCAAAGCTTCGGGTAGTGATTTGATTCAGAGGAGATTCGGCCTTATTTGGATTTGGAGATTTGGCCGCCATATCAAATCAGGGGACCAATTTAAAAGGTCCAAATAGATTCAAAGCTCTCTGAATCTTCGGAAAAGATTCAGAGAGCTTTGATGATCTGGGCAGTCCCCAGTGGCTGCAGCAGGGAGCTGCAGCTGACTGCAAGCTGGTAAGTAAGGGGCAAGGGAGGGAGGGGGGAGGGGACCCCTGCCAGCCCCCCCATCCCGCTCAGTACTTTAAAAACAAA
>NW_017729031.1:105070494-105074060 GCF_001723915.1 Gavialis gangeticus
CACTGAGTCAGGACTTTTTAAAAAACAAACAAGTGCCAGGAGCTGTGGCAGGCAGGGCAGCCATTGCAGGGCTGGAAGAGCAGACGGGGGATGGACCTGGCCTGGCAGATTCACAGATTCGGCATCAGCCAAATCTCCAAATCAGATTCAGCCGAATCAAATCCGGACAGTGATTCAAATCCCCGAATCAAATCACTGTCCCCGGAATCGGCCGAATCCAAATTCAAAGTGAATATTAGCCACTTTGCACAGGTCTACTATTCATCCACAAAGCAAATGAGGAAGAAGTCAAATTAATATTAGACAGAACTTTAATACAAATAGTCACATCATAGAGACTATTCTAAGGTATGAAGAACATTCAACTGGCACATAGATGCATTAAAAAAAAAGAAAGTGCAGAATAGAAAGAGCTATTACACGTAGATCTCAGTGTATAGCATTTGAGTGCCTACAATGCTCTGATAAATGGAAGATGTAGGAAGGAGTTGAACTGGTGCCTCAAGGGCACTTAAGGCTGTACTTCCTGATCCAAATCTGTTTATTAGGACTTTGCAAAAGAGTGTTAGAGACTTGCTGGGGATTCCCCTCCTACAGGGGAAAAAAAACTAATTAAAAAAAAAAAAAAAACCCTTTCAGAGAATAGTGTTTTAGCCATTTTTAGGCTAAGACACCATTCCCCAGTACAATCACTGGGCCACTGGGACTCCACTTAAGCTTAAACATCATCCACCAGTTATAATTTTAAAGCCACAATTCTCTGTCCACACTTCAACAATTGAGAACAAGAGAAAAAACACTGTAGTCCAGTAGTTATTTATGGACTTTTTAAGACATAAGTAGGGATGAGTTCGCTTGTCTCAATTAATATGGTCTTATCTGCCATCAGAATTTTACCATAACCTTAAGATTTTCTCTACTCTGGGGGCCTACAGGTAGAAATAATACAATGATAGTATTCAGTCTCATTAAGGCAGAATGTTTAACATATAAACTAGCAGCAGGCTCAAGAACAAAGAATGTAGGCTTCAAACCAGTAACTGACCTACCAGCTACACAAGGGCATGAGTGAAACCCAGAACAAACTAGCTGGTGAAAACCTGTTTGGACAGAACTAAGTTCCTTACATAGTTGGGACTTGTTTCCTGGTTTCGGCTAGTGCAGAAAGCAGGCTCACTGGCCTAAGTGGTTGTGGTACATGTCATCCTGAAATCCTTGTGAGCTGTTCATAACAAGGCAGACTGATTTTTAAAGGTGACCCTCTCTATTTTCAAAGCCTTTAACAGAGTGTGACCCTGCACAGTTACAAACAATGACAAAAGCCTTACCCTGACAGCCATTTGGGCTCCAACACTTCCAGGCTAACCAGATAAACCTTCCTCCCCACCCCAAAATGGAGTTTCCAGTAGTAGTTTAGGTTAAGCAAATCACCTAGGGATAGTTGGGGCCCCTGCAATTAGAACCACTTTTACTACCTCTGGTCCGCCCCACCTTATAAACGGCAACTGAAAATGTAAACCAAGTTGCAAGGATTTATTTAGATTAATAAAAGGAACACAGGAGCAGAGCAGAAGTTGTTTCCAACTCAAAACGTTTAAATACTGACTCATGTGACTTCAACTTTTAAGTACACCAACACGTTGGTGAAGACCTCCAGCTTCTAGAAAGAAGAAGAGATAGGATCTATCTAAATAGAAGAAAGAAAATTTAATTAAGAGATTTCAAATATATGATGACATAGACAACACACAAGTGCTGACAATGGGAGAGGGCAGAGGTGGGGAGGCACAACTCTGCACCAATGCCCCCCGTGCTGCTACCAGGCCCTGAGTCCAGCCAAGCTATAGCCCTGTGCCCTGCACCCTGCTGTTGGCACAGAAATCTGGGGGGGGACACATGCCCCCCTTTGCCTCCCCTGACATTTGCCTATGTATGAAGACTCTCTCTAACAAAGCAGTCAGCCCTCCCAAAGACTAGAAGTCAAGTGGTGGTTGACAGAATTCAATCATTGTGGTGCCCTGTGACCAGTGGGGTCCCTCAAGGCTCTGTCCTTGGGCCTATGCTATTCAATATCTTCATTAATGATGTGGACATTGGTGTCAGAAGCAGACTGGCCAAGTTTGCCAACAACACCAAACTTCGGGGTAAAGCGTCCACACCTGGGGACAGGAGGGCAATCTGGGCTGACCCTGACAGGTTGAGGAAATGGGCGGACAAGAACCTGACTGTTTAACACCGAAAAATGCAAGGTTCTCCACCTTGAGAAGAAAAACCCACAGCATACTTATAGGCTCGGCAGTGCTATGCCGGCTAGCACGATGGATGAAAGGGACTTGGGGGTCATGACTGACCACAAGATGAACATGAGCCTTCAATGCGATGCCATGGCCAGTAAAGCAAGCAAAACGCTGGCTTGCATGGACAGATGCTTCTCAAGCAAATCCCAGGACATCATTCTGCCATTATACTCAGCCTTGGTGAGGCCGCAGCCAGAGTACTGCATCCAGTTTTGGGCTCCACAATTCAGAAAGGATATGGAGAAGCTTGAGAGAGTGCAAAGGAGAGCCACGCACATGATCAGGTCAGGAAAACAGACCTTATGATGGACAGGCTGAGAGCTATGGGACTCTTCAGCTTGAAAAAACACAGGCTCAGGGGCGATCTGGTGGCTGCCTATAAGTTTATCAGGGGTGCTCACCAGGATCTTGGGGAATGTCTGTTCACCAGAGCACCCCAAGGGGTGACAAGGTCGAATGGTCACAAACTCCTCCATGACCATTTCAGGCTGGACATAGGGAAGAACTTCTTTACTGTCCAAGTCCCCAAGGTCTGGAATACCCTGCTGCCGGAGGTGGTTCAAGCACCTACTTTGAATGCCTTCAAGACAAATTTGGATTTTTATCTTGCTGGGATCCTATGATCCCTGCTGACTTCCTACCCCTGGGGCAGGGGGCTGGACTCGAAGTTCTTACAGGGTCCCTTCCAACCCTAATGTCTATGAAACTCTATCTTTCCTCTCTCAATGCTAATTATTTCTATTAAACATTAACATTTGCTTTATTAACATTACGTATTTTACATGCTTAAGCAATAGTGAAAGAACAGTTTTATGAACAGAACAGTGAAAGGTGAAAGTTCTCAAAAGCACCTACAAGAGCTAGGGGACTACTATTTATGCATCTGAAAGCCTCCTCTGAAGACACGAGTTTCTTTCCTCATAAAATTTTCTGAGTATTTTTTAGACAATGGTTATCAGTGATATCTTCTGTTGGACCAATGATAAAGTTCAGAGAGAAACTAGGATTGAAGAAGCGTGCCTTGTGCCCAAAAGCTTGTCAAACTTCTCTCCCCACTATAGAGGTAGTCCAATGAAAGATATTACAAAACACACACATGCCTCATACTTTTCCTGGCCCATAACAGCTACAACATTCCAGCCCCACCATATTTTTTGTAATTGTTTATAAAAAAAAAAATCATAGTATGATATCACTTAAATCAGTATCAGATACAAGAATTAGCCTATTAAACGGGGGGGGGGGGGGGGGGGAAAAAAAAAAAAAAAA
>NW_017729031.1:105074073-105077284 GCF_001723915.1 Gavialis gangeticus
GGGGGGGGGGGAACGACATAGATCAAATACACATAGCCAAAAGCTTTCAAAGGGATATCAGATTCTGGTAGGCTGCACAAAGGCAAAATACCTAGTGAAGGAAAATCATTTCAACAGGGTTACGCGTCATACATTAATTATACTTCTTAAGCTATTAACCAAGCAATGAATATTTAAGAAAGTTGCTAAACTTAGAACAGTAGGTAATTTCAGATGTCATTTTTGCCCCCACCGATCAATGTTTTCATATTGCTTCAGGTCACCTGAAGCTCTCTTTTGATGGTACCATACATGTAAGTAATGCCTAGTGTTATCATCCTCTGTAGTCTGTTGCTGCAGAAATTGTTTCCACCACTGGCTTCTTTGGAACAGGATCAAGTTCTTAAATTACATGAGTTAGCTATACTACTTGATATAGCTTAGCTCTCTTTAACAAGCTTGTATTCCTTCTTTTAGATGAGTAGGGTCAGCACTAACAGTAAGAAGCACTAGACAATAGTACCGTGCACTCATTAAAATTTAAAAATGCATGTTGCTGAAAAGTGTTCACTCTGAATAAAGAGGTCTCATTTTACATTGAAAGCCACCAAGAAAGATCAAACCAGCAATTTGCATCCTGAACAATGCTTTCTTTAAAAAGAATCACAAGTCAGAAACAGCACAGCTGATGAACAATACAATGCCGTGACTCAAACCTGAATGTCACTAAAATTAATTCAATTAATTTTAAAACCACCTCCTAGCAGCAGCCAAAGTGCCACAGAACATTTGTGGCTATTACAGTCATTAGACTTTTTAAAAAGATGACCAGCAGCTAGTAGCTTCTGGGATGAGAAGTTGATACACTCAGAAATGTGTTCTTAATGGGATATCAGCTGAACTAGATCAAAAGCCTTGTGTCAATGCAAAATTGCAACATAAGAGCTATTTTTAATAACCAAATATAAAGATAAAAGAAGTTTTTAGACTCATGCATAAGCAAGGTTGTGAAAAAAAGAAAAAATGGAGGGAGGACCAAACAGAGATGGAGAATGTACTGTTAACAGAGAAATTCCTAATAATATCTGCAGAGAGTTGGCTGCTCATATAGTACTCCCTGTCCTTGTTTCCAATTGCTAAACTGCATTAAAGCCATCTAAAAATACCTAACTGTTTTCCTAACATTGCATTGCCAGTAAGTAGTTGCTCTGCTTGCCACAGGATTGTTAAGTGATCACACGAGCCAGAAGACACGATCCATGAAATCATAAGCAGATAGTCAAAGAGACACAGTCCCAGTATAATCCACACTGAAGGTAAATTTAGTTTAAAACACCCCACTTCTGTAGAATACTGGCATTACTGCTATACTTAATATGACAAACCCAAGCACCTGTTCATCTCAAAGAAGAAAAACTAAACAGGACTGACATACTAGCAATAACCTGAAATGCCACACAATGGCTAAGTTTGAGTTTCGCTCTCCTCTATTCAGAATGCAGGAAACCCCTCTGTGCAATTTTGTGGCAATGGGGGACTGCGTTCCTGCTTCCTCCATGGCTTGCTCCTCAGCCTTTTGGCTAGGAGCAAGCAAGACTAGAGGTCATCTGAACCCCAAGGCCTCCAGGCTTGGGGCTTGCACACAGGTTGCCTGCCAAAAACAAACAAACAAACAAACAAAAAAACCCCACCCCAAAACAACAATAAAAGGTTCCATCAACACATTTGCCCAATGTGCCATGTGTTTTATAATCATGCTCAGTGTTGGCAACATTTAATTCACTTCATATTTGGTTTCCATTGCTGAGCACATGTTGCTTTTGGCAGCAGTTTAACGATAGACAGTGTATTTAGTGAGATTTCCTTGTACATAATTATAAGATATGGGGCTTCCCCCCCACCGCCATGACAACTGGGGGCAGAAAACCTTGTCTTGGAATCAAATAATACAATATTAAATTTTAGCAGCTAAAACTTCCTGAGAGTCCATCCCTTGCCACTTCTCATCTCCCCCAAGTTGCCATTGCTGATCAGACTGCAAAAGGCATTCCCAAAAAAATAACTCATCATCCTTTCTCCAGGCCTTCGCAGCTAGAGAGGTGAAGGCAGTCTTTCCCTAGAAAGACTGACTCCTCCAAGATGTTCCAGGCCTGACAGTGGAACTAAGAGCAGAGAGCCTGTCTCTCCTTTGCTCTCAGTAACTCTGTTGCTGGCATCAGACAGCATAATTTGTCTGATTTTAATGCAAAGGAGACAAATGCCAAACCAGAGAAGAGCGGAAAAAAAAAAAAAAAAGAGTAGGCTGGGACAAAACAGGCTGGTATGACTGGTACTGACGTGGGTGGAAGAGACGATGGGACAGACATGGGCTCAAAATTACTAACAGCCTGGAAAGTAGGGGAACACCTGCAAAAAGCTGAGTTCAAAGAGAAGGCACTAAAGTTGAAACATGAACTGGAGTGCAGAGGAAGAACTGGGTCTTGTAGGTCAACTGGAGTGGGACCGAGAGGAAAAGCCAAAGGAGCAGAAACTGAGACCAGCAAGGGAAGAAGAACCGAGCTGCAGCAGGGTAAGAGCAGTGAAGCGAGAGGAGACTGAGGCAGGCTGGAAGAGGCAAGGCAGAAAAATGTAAAATCCAACAGAGCTCACCTCAATTTAGAGCATGGAAAGGAGCTCAAGACTCCTAATCTCACCATTCACTCTTATAAGAACAAATATCTGTGAAACCAACTGGCAAAGCACACTTCTCAGCCTCATAGTGTCAGGACACAAAGCAGAAAACAACCTATAACTGCTAGTGTTACTCCATCAGCTCAAGAAGCAGAAGTCTGTGAGCTGCATTTACAGGTTCCAGCAAGGCAATAAACTACTTGTTTATCATTAACATAACATTAGATAGGTTTTTTGTTTTGGTTTTATTTCTTTAAAGCTAGTAAAATATGCACACGTACAAAACTGTCAGAGAAACATTGTGGGAGTAATGCGAGGCATTCCAGACTAGGAAATGCCCATTACCCATGTAATCTTAATTCAATTCTCCTGTTCATATGTATTTTCATACAGTCTTTGACTACACAGTACTTTTTCTGCAGGATGCCTGCCCCATTCAGGCCATGGTCTGGACCTGTCCTCGGGTTGAGAGAAAGAAACCATTGTTTACAGGACCCCTGCTGCCTCTTTTGTTGCAGAAGCTGGAAACTGAACAGCAAGTGGGGGGGGGGGGGGGGGAGGG
>NW_017729031.1:105077363-105100243 GCF_001723915.1 Gavialis gangeticus
GAGTATTCCTTATAGTAAACTGAGTGGGATCTGTAGTTTGAATAAATTAATTGCTATAAACAATAGGGAGAATACCACCCCTTCACATGGAACAACTGTTAATTTTTTGAAAGTATTCAGATACTATAATAACAAGCATCACAGAAAGGCTTATAAGGAAATTAATAAATCTTCCGAAGAATCATAGAGAAGTAGGGCTGGAAGAGACCTCCACAGGTCACCGAATACAACCCCCAGCTTAAGGCAGAATCATCCCTATCCAAACTATCCTATACAAATCCGTTGTCTAATCTCTTAACAAAACTACACAATCAACCCTGACAACACCAAATATAACACCGTAACCTGCCACAGGTAAAGCAGGGGGACCATATCAGCCAACAAACATCCTACTTCTATAAGATGTCAATATATGCTCAAGAGGTCCCAGGTAAAAGGCTTCCTTTGCTAGAGGAAGTCAAAACCCCTCACAGTCCATACCAATCTAACTATGGGGTAAAATTCCTTCCTGACCCAAAATACAGCAATCAATCTGACCCTAAGTGGAGGGGCAAGACCCTCCAGCCAGTAACCTCTGGGCTTTGGTCCCAGAAGGAGCACTGGCATATCCCAGTAAAAATCCTCAGCTTTGGCTGCAGCCAACACCCAGTGCCTCTGAGGGAGGCTCGGAAAAAATCCTGACTGCAAGTATCAAGAGGAGGGGGGAAGGGGGAAGGAGACAAGGAATTACCACCCAGCCCCCATGCAGCAACCAGTAAAGCATGGGGAATACCCACAGTAGAACATACACCTAGATCATCCCCAACCAGTGGCTGTCCAACCTCTTGGAGAAGTGGCTGTACAACCTCCAACATGGGAAAACAGGGTTTGAATAATGCGCTGTAAGCAAGGCCTAATGCCATACACAGAACAATAAGATATAACAAAGCACTGGACAGCTGCTAACTGAAGGAACACTGGCCAACCTGAGCCAGAGGTCCTGTGGAAAAAAAAACACCTGACCCTGTAGTTAGACATTTTTTTAAACTTTTGAATGCTTGACTTGGCTGCCGTAACAACAAATCTTTTAAAATGTGTGTTACACATGCAAAAGTTAAATGAAACACAAAAATAAAGAGGTGAAACAAAGTCATAAATAATGTGATTCTATTTTTGGTCACCTATAACCTTGCTTCACAAACCACTCAAAATATTAGACATCTAGGAAAACAGAAAAGCATGTCAGCCTAAGGCAGTGATTCCCACACTTTTCCTCAGCATGACCCCATTCATGGCCCATTTCCTCAGCATGGCCCCTCACTCCGAAACTGCAGCCGCCCACCTCTGCAACCCCATCCGCTGATGTTGTGACCCCATTTGGGGTCATAACCCACAGTTTGGGAACCACTGGCTTAAGATATAGAAAGAGTTTACAGGCACATTGCAGGGAGGGAGAAAGAAGACCAAGAAAACCATTACCTTGTTGCAATAAAGCATCCAAAGTTCATAGAGCCGCTCTCTGGATGCCATTCCTTTGCCTCTTCTGTTTCCAATGTGAGTTCAAGATCCTACCATGCTCAGCTATAATCCAAGGTCCCTTTGTACGATTTTGTTTTACAGTCAAACGTTACCATAACCCAGGGAAACCAGAAATCAAGGATGAAAGCAAATGGTCTCAGACTCTTCCCTGGGTAAAGTAAACGTCGCACAGCTCAAACAGTTAAAGGCAACTACTGGGCACGACCTTTTTCATCGATAATCAATGGCACATTAGCATTCATCTCAAAGTCCAAAAAAAAAAAAAAAAAGAAAGAAATCCCTTCAGCGTGACAATGGAAGACAGAGAAAAAAATCCCTAGTAGCTCGTGAGGTCGCCGGTGGTTTCTACACGGAGACCATCATCACTTCTCAGACGTGACCCCTCAGGAGTCAGCCTGCGCCGCACCAGGATGGTGTCAGATGAAACGGGAGACTCCTCCAAATCCAGCCCCGGGCCGGGAAGAAGCGGCCTCGGCAGCGCAGGTAAGAGGCAAATGAATGGGGGCGAGTCACCTGCGGGTGCAAAAGGAGAAAACACAAAAATAATAAGGGCGAGAGCCACGAGAGGAGCAATGAGCCAGCGAAGACCCAGTGCCCAAGAAAGCAGCACCCCCCACATCGCAGCCGGGACCGGGCGAGCAGGGCGGGCCGAGCACGGCAGCCGCCGCGGGGGAGCGGGGCAAGGCCTCCGCGCTATAGGGGGGTCCCCCCTCCCCAGCTCCGCGTCCCCTTCTCCTGGCCCAAGAACCGACCGGGACGCTGCCGGGAGCCCTGTCCGCACAGCCGCCGCCGCCGCCCCAGGGCCCAGCTCGGCTTGGGGGGGCGGGGCGCGGCCGGGCCCGTCCACATCGCCTCCCTCCAGGCCCCGCCCACATTCCAGCGCAGCCGCGCCCGCCCCCGCCATGGCGACCGAGGCCGGGAAGGGCGGCGGCCATCTTAAGTGCTGGCAGCACCTTCCAGAGCTGAAGGGGCTCAGGGCCGCTTCTCCCGTCCGCTCCTCACACAGCGCCTCCCAGCCCGCTCCGCGGGTTCGTCCCTCCCTCCCTGTATGCCGAGGCGTAGGGCTGGCCCTGAGCATAGCGGGCGCACAGCCAGCTGCAAACTGGTGCCTTCCTCGCTGCTGTCCGCGCGACTGGGCGAGGGGGGGGGAAGAGCTCCAGCCATCACTCCTGGCCACAGCTGGGGAGCCAGCAGAGAGTCCAGTCCGTTTGCCCCTCAGAAAGCCCTGTGGCATTTAGATGCACCTTATAGATCAGTGGTGCTCAACCTGTTTTGGCCAGCAGGCTGGATGGGCAGTGCCCGTGGGGCAGACCCAGCCACGTGGAGCCAGCCGGACTCCAGCCTGGCTCCAACCTGGGATTTAGGAATTTGGCACTGGGGGAGGTGTCCATAGCTATGGCCACCGCCTCTCGCCACCAAATTTTGCAACAGATGGGGAGCCTCATGGGCTGGAGACCATGGCTCCACAGGCCACATTTGGGCCGCAGGCTGGAGGTTGAGCAGCCTCATTATGGACAAACTGGATCAACCAGGGTCTAAAAATCAGGCTGAGCTAGAAAAAATGAAAAATTTCTGTAAGACATATGCATCTCCCAAGCTGCCTGAAGAAGTGGTTGCAAAAAAATGTCATCACACCAAACAAAAGGAGCAGAGAGATGGCATATACATGGGTGGTCAGCCAGCTCTGAGTGTTAAACTCCCCATTACTCCTGCTGAGTATGAGGGGGCCTGAAGACGCAGGACCCCTTTGGGAAGAGAAACTGGGTGGGACTGTCCTGAAATGGAAACATCAAGTCCTGATCCTGGGCTCCATGACTCTTAAGACAGTATTTATCTTGGATTCCCAGTATCGGAGGGATCTGGGTTTTCCATTCACTGTGGAAAAATGTGGGAAACGGTCGGTTTCCCCTTGTAGGCTGGCAGAGTTCCAGCCTGTAAGGGGCGGCAGGGAGCTGGATGCAGGGGGCACCACATGCATGTCTACATGCGCACACATACACGTGGCCAGGAATACAGCCCCAGGCTGCAGTGAAGAGCAGCTCCCCTAGCTGCCTACAGGTAAGTCTATGGCGGGGGGCGCAGATTGAGGCCCCCATAGTGAGGGAGGGAGTGGGGCAGGGGCTGGGCCTGGGGCTGCTGCACAGCTAAGGTGGTACGTGGGGACCAGGGCTGGGGCAGGGAGCAGGACAGAGCCATGGGTGGCTTGTCCAGAGGGCTGGTGGGGGGTGCTGCCTGCTGCTGCGCATACTTCCAGAGAGGGGCATGAGGGGCACATGCCCCGCAAATTTGTATGCAGGGTAGGGGCAGATGTGGGCTGCCCGCTGCAGCCTTGGGGCTCCCCACCATGCTGCCCTCCCTCCAGGAGCCCTGTGCCAGCTGTGCCACCATGGCAAGGTTCCCCGTGCCCACCCAGCCACAGCACAGGGCAGCAGTGCAGAGTTGTGCTCCCCACTGCTGCAGGTTAGGCAGGAGGTGTCTTGCCATAGTGCTGTGCAGGGCTCCCAGAGGGAGAGTAGCACGTCAGGGAGCCCTGACCCCACAGCAGGCAACCTGCATCTGCCCCTGCCCCTCCCCTTCACTCAGCTTGGCTCTGGACATGCAGGGGGGGGAGGGTCATTTAGCTTGCCACCACCATCTCCCTCCCAGCAAAAATAAAAGTTGGCACCTATGCCTGGTACAGCATGCAGTGATCCACTAGCCTAACTCGAATCCCTTTGATCTGTTGCTGGGAGGATGAGGAGTATGATCTGTATAATTCCCTTCCACTTCCTTCCCTCCTGACTTGTTCTCTGACACCTACTGGATATGGGGAGGATACAGATTCCTTCCCTTTGCTAACATAACTTACGTAGCTGTTGTTTTCCAAACAGCTGCACCCTTATAGGCAGTGTCTGCTGCCTGACCCCTGCTGATGACCTACAAATAATTCTCAGCAGGGCACAGAGCTTTCAGGGGGAAAAGAATGAGGCACCAAAGACCTGAACGCTAACACATCTTTTTTTAAAGACTGGTAATATATTCACTTTGCCACATAAATAAAAGCACTGACACTGACATGTCTATGCAATAAATAATTTGCTTCCATCTTTAATAAATGTTTGCTCCTGATCAGCAGCCTTTGAACATATAAAGGAATTATCATTGCATATCGGACCACTTGTCAATATAATTGTTTACTATCCTCCTTCTGATATCACTAGTACCAGATGCTTCTGAAGCGCAAAGACCCACCACTGACACTGCCCACATACAATTCTGGAATAACCTACTATTCAGGCTTCGCTTAGTGAGCAGCTGTGCCCTGAGGCATGAACGTTTATATCCCTTCTCAATAAAAATTATAATATTTAAAATAACTGGAAGTTCAACTCCTGATGTAGGTAATTTTTTTAATTGTTTTAAATCCTTAATGTCAATAACATCTTATAGCAACGAGTTCTCCAGATTACTGATATACTACACAAAATATTTCCTTTATTTGGTTTTAAATTTGGTGTTTTAATTTTTCCTTTCAGGTCATTTTCTTATTATTAAAACAAATCGCACACAGGAGCACTCAATTTACCTTCTCTATAGTAATCATTGGTTTGGATACCCTTGTCATAGTGCCTCGTATCAATTAACTAGATAGTCCCAATCTTTTAAATCTCTTTTCAGAAATACTTCCATATTTCTAACAGTGCCTATAAACTATTCTAGTTTCTTTTGAGATGCAGCATTTCAGGTGAGGTACATTTAGCTCATCTCATGGCATTATATTTTCAGACCCTTCTCTTGTAAGTCCTAACAATTTTTTGACTGTTGCTGCACATCATGTGAGATTGTTGACAGATGTAATACTAAACCTCCTGGTTATCCAGAGAACAAATACAGCATAGAAAACAATAGTACATACTTTCCCAAATTTCCTAGCGGTCTGCCTTCATCCTGTCCTGGTGAGCTCTTATGGAAGCAAGACTGACAAGGATATTAATTATTAATTATTTTTGTCTTGGTGACTCTTCACCCTTAATTCAAAACTACCACCTCATTTTGCAGGAGTAAACAAATAATCAGATATCAGTAACTTCAAGTCATTACCATCCTGGGTTGGATGTGAACCAATAACCTGGCCTAATTAATGAACTAGAGAACTGGATTGTTGGAGACTAAGCTGATGGAATATGTTTATGTAAATATAAGGAAATGTATTAAATATACATGTACTTTAGAATTAAAATTGTCCGAGTTCTTTTTCAAAGCTGCACTGAGCTACAGAAAAAATACGCTAAGTTAGAGAAGTTAATTCTTTAGAAAGAACATCCATCATGACTATCCTGCAGTTCTGAAAACTTAAGCCCAGAATTTCTTGCACTCTCATCACAGTGCATATATGCTCTTGACATTTGTATTCTGTCATCTCATTTTCTCTTTATTGTTATGATAATTCACATTGTCAGTAAAGAGATGTCAGTACCATACTGGCTGATTATTTAAAATCATGTCTATGGATTAGTACTCTCAGACAACAGCATGTCTGAAGTATATTAATTGTTTATGCACATATCTGGGTCAAATAACATGCAGAGAACTCCAAAGCCTACATGAAAAGATTTTACATCCTACTGCACTCATCATGATTAATATTCTTCAGTAAACACTGTTTCAGACCATGAAGTATAGAGCTCTGTGGGATAGATAGCAGCTACAGTTTTCCAAGCCCATTTTCTAGGTTCTCTTCAATACCCGCTCCCCTATCAGTATAAGTTATTCCACAACAACTTTTAATAAGTTGCTATATAATTTCTATGTGTGTATCACTTCCAGTCCTGAAGTCTTCATGCATGTGACACACTATATGCATAAGGAAGAAAATTAGATCCCATGCATTTTCTATTTCAAGTAACTTACGTTTTGCGAGAACAGAAATTATGTTTTCCCTAACATATAATCTGTTTATACTTTTGATTGTTCTAATGAACTTGGAAATACAACTATTACCCAAAGATTTAAATTTGATTCACTCATCCAGGTCCTTTAGGATAAAGATCTGTTTTATCATTGTCATCCTAAAGCACAGAGGTGTAGCTAGCTCTTTCTGCACTGTGGGTAAGGGGGCCAGGGGTGGCTTATACTGAGCACAGGAGAATTGGGATGGAAGGGTTAGCTCAAAGGACTAGAGCAGGGTTGGGCAAAATATGGCTTGCAGGCTGGATCCGGCCTGCCAGCTGACTGGATTTGGCCCACAGCTGCCTCTGTGGTGCTCTGCATGGGGCAGAGCCCCAACCCACTCCCATCAGGGCAGCCTGCACCATGCTCCCTTCCACACCCACTGGCCAGGCCCTGACCAGCGTGCACAGCTTCTGGCAGGGCTGTTCCCAGTGCTGCTCTGCTCCCCTCACCTTCAGCAGGTGCTGCCCAACTAAAGCTTCCCCACCCCCATGCCCACTTGCACACCCAAAGCAGCACAGCAGGGGCAGGAGTGGGAGGAGAAGCTACCACTGGAGGTGGAGGGAACACAGCAGCACCTGGCCAGCTGCAGCCACACCAGGAATAGCCCTGCCAGAAGCTACAAGTGCTGGCCGGGGCCCAGGCTGGCGGGGCTGTTGTGTTCCCCTTGTCTCCAGTGGTGGTTCCTCCTTCTGCTTCTTTCCCTGCTGCATCACTCCAGCTGGGAGGGGAGGGGGGATTCAGGTAGGTGGCTCCTGCCTCAGCATGCAGGACTCCAGCTACCAACTGCCTTCCACTGGTTCTGCCCACCCAGCCAATTATCCACCACCTGCAGGCAGGCAAAGTGGGTAAAAGGCAGCTGGGAGCTTGAGCAGGGGGCAAAGCCCAGCGTGCTGGGGCAGGAGCTGCCCAAATTAAGCTCCCCCACCTACCTGCCCACCTGGAGCAGCAGCAAGAGGAGGAGCCACCACTGAAGGCAAGGGGAGCAGAACCACTCCACTGACCCAGGCTCCAGCGGGGCTGTTCCTGGTGTGGCTACAGCCAGCCAGGTGCTGCTCTGTAACCCCTTGCCTCCAGTGGTGGCTTCTCCTCCCACTCCTGTCCTTGCTGTGCCATTTCAGGTGGCTGGGCACACAGTAGAGAAGCTTCAGCAGGCCAGCTCCTGCTGGAGGCAAGGGAAGCAGAGCAGCACCTGGCTGCCTGCAGCTGTACCAGGAACAGCCCCACCAGAAGGTGTGCACTGGCCAGGGCTGGAGCTGGGACCAGGCAGGCAGGAACAGGCTTGGCCCCACGTAGAGCACCATGGGGGTAGCTGTGGACCACACTGCCTGGGCAAGTTCTGCTGCATGTGCCCCTTCCCCTTTCCTCCCATTACCCCTAGCTGGCTCCCGAGACCTAGGACCCAGGCAACCTCCCCCCACCCCCATACACTCCTCACAGGGCAGGGCATGCAGGGAGTGGATCACAGCTCAGCCTGGGCCCCAGCCCCAAGGTGTCACCACCTCACAATGCGGCCTCATGATCCCAGCCTCACCCACCCATCCTGTTCCTGAAAACTGCTCCCTGTCTGCCCAAAGCCCCACAGGGAGTTTTGGTGAATTGCTGCATGGGAGGTTGGGGGGGAAGCGTTATCCAGCGCAAGATAAATCATTAAAATTCCCTGTGGGTCCCTTGGGCCCAAATAATTGCCATCCCCTGGACTAAAGGGAGATTGGGGGTGGATTCCCCCCATTAGTCTCACTCCCCCAGCCCCCATGGAAGATGCCACTGCTGCAACAGCTACAGGGTTAAACTTTTCACAGCTGCCACTGAATTGTATACAGTATGACACTGTAAAAGCCTTAATTCTACAGTGGCTGTGAGACAGTTAACTCAGTAGTTGTTGGCCTCCCAGCATGAGAGAGGGAGGCTGATGAGGGAAATACTGCCTGTGGTCTGCATGGCTGGAGGTTACACCATTGAGGTGACCCTGTGCCAAGGCTAGTCACTACAATGTTCCACTGGTGACATCCCCCACCCCCCAACCCTGAGTCCATTTTGGCCCTTTACAACATAGCAACCAGGGCTCATGACACGATTGCCCAGCTCTGGTTAAGCTACTGCTAAATAGGGGTGCACAAATGGAGATTTTTTGGGGCTGATACCAATAACCAATTTTTAAGGAGGCATATCGGCCAATATCGATCCAATTTTTGATACAGCTGCATCCAACTGGTAAGTCTGTTGTGGTGGAAGGGGAGCGGGGAGGGAAAGGGTGTGGGAGGCCAGATCAACACCCCCCATAGTGAGGGAGGGAGTGGGGCTGGGGTAGGTGCTGCCCGGCTGGGGCAGGGCAGGGCAGGCACAGGATGGAGTCGCAGCTAATCCAGGGGGCATGGGGACAGGGGGCAGCTCCCGCTGCTGTGCACACCTTATCCTGTTCCCGCCGCTTGTCCTGGAGGGCATGGGGGGTGGGGGGTGTACCCCTGGATCTGCGCAGGGTGGGCTGCAGCTGTGGGCTGAGACCAGGATCTGCGCTGTGCTCGGGGCAGGCAGCAGCGGTGCTGAGAGGGGTTTATGGGAGGGTGCTGCAGCCATCCCAAATTTCACCATAGGCCCCACTCTCAGTGCTGCTGCCACCCACCCCAAGCTCCAGCCCCACTCCCTCCCTGACCATGGAGGGCGTTGATCTGTCCCCTCCGCCCCTTCCCTCCCCCTGTCCCCTTCTACCACAACAGGCTTACCAGCTGCATTCAGCTCTCCATGCTGCTGGGCTGTGCTCCTTGCTGCCTGTGTGCTGTGCTGTGGCTGCATGCACACACAGGCATTTATCAGCCAAATTATTGGCCACTTCAGGCTGATTTCCAGTATAGTCAATTTTCTTTATATCAGTGCTGATCGACTATTGGACCAATGTATCGGTGCACTGGTACTACTGCTAAAGTATCTATCTATTTTAATGCATTGTTTTGTATAATTAGCATGGAGAAATATTGGAAAAAAAACAACAATTTTGACTCCAATCCTCCAAAATATTTATCTTTGTGGACCCTCAACAGTCTTAGTAACTTTATGAGTACTAAGTATAGTGCATGAAGTTAAGCAGGTATACTAGTAGGATCATGGCATCTCTCTTTTCCATACTGTCTAGTGATTCTCAACCAGGATGCCATAGCACCCTGGGGCTCCTTGAGATCCTTCCAAGGATGACGTAGTGTGTCACACAATGTTAGCACTGTTAGGTGTGCAGACATGATTCATAAGATAAACCCAGAGGAATCCACAGTATTAAAAACATTCTAACCTGTTGTGGTCTTTCTAAGTTCTTTGCAACAGAAAAATTGTTCTAATATTTTTCTGAAGTCAAAAAATGTGTGAGAAAAATTAAAAGCTGGCATTTTCAGACAGGGTAACTTGAATCTAACAAGACTGAGTGCGTCTACACCTGCATTTATGCCAGCTTAAATTTACTATGCAGTAAGTGGGAATAAGCCAGCGTCTACACGTGCAGGTATTAAAGCACATTAACACTGTATGTGGACTGACTTGGTACTAAAATTAATCCCAAATTAGTCCACACACACAGTGTTACTGTGCAGTAAGGCATCTACATGTGCATTACTGCGCAGTAACTAATCGGGCGTAAGTGTGATACCTGCATGATGCAGGTATCAAATTTATGCTCAAGTTGGCTTAAGTCACCATACTTCCTGTGTGGTATGGGCACGCACGTGTAGATGTGCACCTGTACTGTGCAGTAATTTCAGTTACTGAGCAGTAAATGTGCATGTGTAGATGCATCCACTGAGAACCACTGGTCTAATGAGGTATCAAAACTCTCTTTCATGCAAGCCTAATATGAAGGATGGACAATTCTCAGAACTGCTTGGAGAAAAGCATTTTTTGTGGTCTAATTATTTACTTTTAAATTCTATATTAAAGATACTCCTTATTATAAGGACTGTGACATAAGGTTTTACCCAAAAAAATTAGATAATTTTTTTTCAATATTTTGTAATTCATAGAAAACTTTTTAAAATAAAATGTTACCTGCAGTATTGGAAACTCTAATATGTAGATCTGTCTTGAGCACATCTCAGTGGTCTAACTATGAAATGCTAGAGCAATGTCACATCTCCCTGGGCATTTGTACACGGCGCATACATTTGTATAAATGTCAAAATGTGCATCAGTACTGGGAAAATGGCAGCGGCACACTTTTGAACTAAAACACTTTGAAGGTATTTTAGTTCAAAAGCACACTGCTGCCATTTTCCCAGCGCTGACACACATTTCACTGTTTATATGAATATGTATGTTACGCAGCGCTGGGCACATAAATGTGAAGGAGAGAGAAAAGTCCCTTGTGCACCCACAGTGGGAAGAAACCTACCTACAGTGCCTGAGCCAGCAACAACAAAGGATTGCTAGTTGCTGTGGGAGCCCTGCTTTATTAGCAGTTGCTCAGTCTGGATTGGACGTGCCTGCAGCTGCACCGGTATTTCTGGCCCAGTGCCAAGGCAGGAGGAGTGACAGGACAGGTGGGAAGGAGACACGGATGCTGCAACATTGAATGCCACAGCCAGAACCCCAAGGGATGGAGAGAGGGCTGATTTCCCAGCCCAGGAGCTTGGAGGAGCTCTGATAGTCTGGGATGCCGCAGCCAAGCCCACAGCAGCACAAGAGCTGTTAGAGGGGCTGGTAGGAAACCATATTAGGGAACGAGCCAGCCAGAGAGCTGACAATGCTCCAGGTGAGGTCTTTTTATTTCAGTTATTTTTACTTTCATTTCGGCTAGGGGTGGGGGGAGAAGAGAAAAGAAGAGCTTATTAGGCTGGGTCCTGACCATCCAGAAAAGAACAAAGAAGAGCAGCCAGCAATGGCCCAAGCTGGAAGGATGCTGGGAAAGGATCCTCCTTGGCTATTTGGACAGAGCCAAGTTAGTAAGGGCTGTAGAGGACCCATCTCATGTGGTGAACTGACACATGCTGCGACAGCACAGAGGAATGACACTGAGGCATCTAAGGCAGATAGAAAGGTCCACCATGTAAGGGAGACCAACTGGAGATTTTCCTGTGTTCCTTTTTTTTTTTTTTTTTTAATTATTATTGCTTTTACTTGATAGGGCTGGGTCTGAGAGAAAGAGCCCCCTTCCCCCTTTGGGGATGTAGGGGAGGTAAGAGCCCCAGACAAGAAGCAGATCCTGTGCAGCCAGGCCAACATGCAGCAGGCTCAACCACCTCCTACCAAACAGACCTTCAGCAACAAGACATGGCAGGAGAGAATTAGGTGACCCTTTTGCTGAGTGATCAAACGGAGGGAATCCGCACCCTCACAGCCCAGTCTCACTGGGTGCAGGGCTGCAGGGGCCTGCAGCCTTATTCTGTACTGTGCCAACAGGCAGCTCGCATGCAGAGCAGACTCAATCAATTAAGTCTGCTCTGACATGCCAGATCTCCAGTGTGTCAGAGCAGACAAATGTATGTGTACAAATGTCCCCTGAAAACTGAACCACAGCAAAGATTATAGCTGTGTATCTACATACCATTTAAAAATACATTAATAATTTCGTTAAGTTTGCTAGTCATGTGGAATGAGAAAGATATTACATTCTCTATTCAACTTTATTTCATTTGTAATTAGGATGTGAATAATATGAAAGTATTTCAGTATCAAAAAATAAATCAAAATACCTTAATTTTGTATATAAAGATGCATCCTTCAAAGTTCAACATGGACTGAAAAGGTGTTTCACAGTGAAAATGGGTTTTCTTATCACAGGTAAATGAAATACAAATTACCACATAGAAAATAAGGTATACTTCATAGTTCAAAGAAAAGATCCAAGGTGAAAACATCCATAAGAATCTGTGTGAAGTTTGGGAAACACCACCGTTCTTCCACAGAAACTGTGGAAAAAGCTAAAATTAAAAAGCTCAACAACAGCAACAACAAAATATATTTTAATTTATTTTTAACATTTTTTAACAAATAAAAATACCGTTTCACTTTTTGTTTTGTTAAGCTGCATTTGTACTTTTCAACCTGCTGGTCTGACTGACTTTTTTACGCTCACTAAAACAATCCTTTCAAACTAGGCCGTGGTAAAGCAATGCCATGAATCAACCTTAACTCTATATTGGGAAGGGCCTGAGAATCCTGTCTTTGTTGTGTTTGGACCGGGACAAATTTGTGTTGTTGTTGTCTAGTACCTGAAGAAGCAGGATGGCGAAGAGCAGCCAAGTCCAGAACACCTGCTCGATTCACACTCCAGGAACTATTAGCATCTTCCTTGGGCTTTGCAGATGGAGGGCTTGCCATCATCATGAATTTTTGGTTCAATATAAAATTCACCAGATCTTTCCTGAACATTTTCCAGTTGTTTTGTTTTAGGAACTTCTGACAAAGCTCATCATCACTGAAAAGAACCAAAGATACTTAGCGGTGAAAGTCGGGCTCTACTGAAGTCACCCACTAACATTAGGAAGGCCAGTTTTTATCCTTAATTTCTAGTGAAATTAAGATGAAGTTGTATAAATTGAGGCCAACCACCTCAATTTTTGTTGAGTACCAGTCCACTGATTTATGGGTCAATTCTCTCCCCAAATATATTCATTCACTTACCTGGGGTATGTGGTCTTTATTTTGTGTAATTTCATTATTGTTGTATCATCTGCTAACTCCTCAAACCTGTCTTTTTTCAACCGTATTATCTCAGCTCCTTGGCTAACCAAAACGAAGCATCGCTTATCTTGCATATATTCTGGTAAGAGATGCTGACTGATCCCCTGAGAGGAAAACAAAACAAAGAACGCTATCTGCACATCACTGAGTCTCTGTTGACTTCTGTACACATGTATCTGAATGCTGCTGTTGTTTGCATTGAGTAATGCAGAATAAGAGTTAAGTATGGTTTATGAGATATGATTTAGAAGGTTAAATTAGAGCAGGGCTGTCCAACTTCTAAGTGGCTGGGGGCCACATGCCCACAGGTTGCACCAGGACTAACTATGGATCCCTCAGGTCATACTACATACATACTACTGTACCACGTATGCTCCCTCCACTGGTGTACCTCATGAGCCATTGTCTGCTCCCTACCCCCTGCTGCAGTATGTACCCTAGTCTCCCCTGACTGTGCCATGCTATACTGCCCTGTCCCTGGGGCAAGAGCAGGTAGTGAAAGCTGGAGGAGGAATAGGGTCTCCAGAAACTCCAGCTGCTGTTGCAACCAAAGCAATGTAGGGGTGTGGTGGCTGTGCAGGAGTCTAGGGGCTGTCATCTGGACAACCCTGCTTTAGAATGTGTCACTGTGGAAACTCCTTGCTGTAACTGATATTTTATAGCAAGAGATTTTGTTACTTTTAAAAAGTCCATACAAGCAAGCACAGGAAGGTTTCAGTTGCACAACCCTGCAGCAGCCTAGACACCTGCTCCCTAGAGGAAATCCATCATGAAGAAGGGCAATCAGTAGTAGTACTGCCTGCACTCCTTTTTGACCTGTACCAGACAGGGAGCACCTATAAAAGTTTGTAGTTGGACTCCCCATCAGAAAAGAATATTGAAGCAATACCCTAAATTAATGTATCTCTTTTTGCTTCTGTTTTGTACCCTCTATGGCTGTCTTAATGAACAGAACACAGCAACCCAGAATTGTGACTGAACACAAACTTGTATTAGGTCTTTGGGCATCATCCTTCACTCTGCACTAAAAATACAATTTAATATGACAGGACCTATTTCACATTATCTTTTATGTTAAATAATTATCCCATTGACTTGAATTGGCTGAAATCAGCTTCTATGGCAAGGTGGGCAATTATTTTGGTTGGTAGCCCACTTAAGTTTTGGTGAGCTGTTGAGGGATGCATACATAAAATCTTTCAGAATTTTTACAAATTATAAATAAAAAAAATTCATATACTAAAAATCAAACATCTATGACAACATATTTTAATCTTATTTCAAAAAATATCTGTGTCCTGATTTATGTTTTGAGTAGTGTATATAGAGGTGATTGCATAATAGCTCAAAATAAAATCTTACTCTTGTATACTATGTGGGTGAGAGGAGGGGGTGAGGGTGTGGAGTGTGTGGCAGGATATGGGGGGGGCTGCCCACATGCTAGGTCTCAGAAGCTGCTGGGGGGTGGGCAGGGGGCAGCTCACTGGGCAGTGTGGTGCAGGTGTGTTTTGCTCCCCCCCCTCATTTGGCCCATGGCTGCCCGGGCAGTGCTCTGCATGGGGCTGAGCCCTACCTGCTCCCTGTCAGGCCAGCTTATGCTCACACCTGCCCTATACCTGCTGATGTCACTGCCCTGGCCCTAGCCCCAGCCACCATGTGCAGCTTCCTGATGGAGCTGCTCTCACTGCCACCATAGCTGCTTGGCTCCTCCTGCTGCCCCACTCCAGGTGTGGGGAAGCTGCAGTGAGGCAAACGGAGCTGAGCAGTACCTGCCCAGGTGGCTGCACCAGCAGCTGGAGTAGCCTCAAAGGGAAGTTGTGCATGCTGGCTGGGGCCAGGGCAGTGCTATTAGCAGGCATGGGCATGAGGCAGGTGTGGGTGGGAGCATGGCACAAGCTGCCTCAGGTGGGAGCGGGCAGGGCACGGCCCCATGCGGAGTGCCATGAGGGCAGCCAAGGGGCAGATACAATCAACTGGTTGGCCAGATCCTGCCTGGAAGCCATATTTTGCCCACCCCTATTCTATGGCTATCAGCCTTGGATGCAGGGAGGGTTGTTTTGTGATCCACAGACTTGGAGACTATATAATTCTTCTGGGAAAATGCTCCCTTCACCAGGCACAGAATTTGCACAGAACAAAGCATTTAATGTCCTCTCCTCTGCAGAGGAATTCTCTATTATAAAACTGACCACTAAATACATGGGCCATAGGGTATGGAAAGCTGATTTGCATAAGCTCTCCATCTCAGAACACTCTGAGGTATGAGGATATGATGCCTCTTGGTTTTTCTGGGACGCTGAAGATTTGTTGCTTGCCACATAGAATTCAAGTTTGTTAAAGTAACCTTTCTCTCTAAATGTACGCACCAAGAATTCTCCCGCATGGACTTCATCCACTCTTGTATAAACTGCTGCAGCAAGAGCTGTGGGTAGTTCTCCACACGGTGTGAGAATGGTTAGCTTCTTTCGTATAAGCCCCAATACTTCGTTCTGAACAACTTCTCTCTCACCTTCATCCCCAATGAAGCTGTTGTCAAATCTACAAAGCCTTTAAAAATGTTAGAAATTTGAACCCATCTTTTCAGGCATTTATTGTGACACCATATCAAGCAATGTAACTATTGTTTGTATCAAACAAAATATTAGAAGTTCTACACTTTTGTTATGTGTATTCAAACCTAATAGCCTCTTCTCTACCCTCATTCTCCTTGATTTCTCTGTCACAAGTGGAAGTTCCCATCTCCTTTAGCACTTTTGGCCTCCTCTCCTTTTTTCTCCTTTCCCTGTCTGATCTCCCACAGGTTCTGAAGGTTCTTCTTCATCTAGGCCAGTGTTTCTCAACCCGTGGGTCACAATCCAAAAGTGGGTTGGAAGAATTTTTTAAAGGGTCGCAAACAAACTTTAAAAAAGGATCAACAAAATGGATTCTCCTTTTAAGGAATAAAATGTGGGAAACCATGGCTTTTCGCTTGCAGGCTGTCAGAGTTCCAGCCTGCAACAGGCTACCTGGGGCCACCCATGCCCCGCACACACACCCTGCCCCACACACAGGGGGGCTAGGGCCTGGGGGCAGAGGGTCAGGAGTGAGGGGTGCGGGGTCAGGACTGACCAATGTTTACAAATGGGTCCTGGTACAAAAAAGTTTGAGAACCATTGATTTAGACTCCCCCCTTGGGTGATACTCCTTCAAGCACATAGCTTTAACTAGGGGTGCACTGATAAAGATTTTCTTGGCTGATATTGATGGCTGATTATTAACCAGCCATACTGGCCGATATTGATCTGATAGCCAACTTACAGGAATGCGGCTGAGCAGCTTGGAGAGCAGCGTTCAGCCAGTAAGTCTGTTGGGGGAAAGGGGGGGGGGTAGGGAAGGGGTTTTGGAGGAGGGGTGATGGAGGCCCCCATGGTGAGGGAGGGAGTGGGGCAGGGGCAGGCACTGTCCATCCAGGGTGGTGAATGCAACCCTGGGGCCAGGACGGAGCATACCTAAAATTGAGCTTAATAGCTACTTTCCTACACTTATCCCCCACTTGTGTCGTTGTCAATATCATCACAACTATTCTTTCTTTCTCTTCTTCTCTCTTCTTAGCCCTACATATATATCTTATTATTAACTCTTTTTTGTATATACGACCTTACATTACAATAAATAAAGGGAGTTAACGTCTTTCTGTAAAAGTTGCAATGCTGGGTCCAGATCTTATTTAATTTTACACCATTGCCATTCCATGGTTTTCAGTAGAATTGTTCCAGCAGAACTGGTAGAACTGGGCAAAAAAGCTGAACTGGTCAAAAGATAAAAATCTAATTTTGTGATAAAACTTGAAATGTTCTTTACTTTAATTTGGAAGCATAAAAAATGCACTGCTTTTACTGAAATGTCATGAAAATATTCTGATATTTTTATTGTAAACCTTATTTTTTGTTTCTGTAAAAAAAAGTTTAATAATGTTTAGATAAAAATTTCACAAATCACAGAAGAATTCCAAAAACGAAAAATGGGTACCGCCCTCAATTATTCACAAAGAAATTGCTTATGACAAGGCTGGCTTTGAAAATACTTGAAAAAATATAAAAATAATTACTATTTATTAGCTAAGGAACAGACTTACTACCATAGTTTCTTTCATACAACATGCCCCGGAATATAATAAGCACCTTGTTTTTGAAAGGCAGAATAAAGGAAAAAAAAGATTTTCCCAGAGCTATGGCTGCCTAGAAGAGGGACAAGGCCTAATCTTCAGCTCACTCACCCTCCCTTTCCTGCTTCACTAATACTGAAACCCTACCTGCTGCTGAAGACTGGTCTTCATGGGTGGATCTACGAGTTTGAAAAGAGCTAGAGTCTCCAAGGCTCTAAAATAGGAGAAAAGTCTGGGAATAGCTATCAGACAACAATACTGGCCTTAAAAAGATTAGCTTGAATAGTGGAACATCAAGACCATTAAAAAGGAGAGCGAATTGTTAACATCTCTGGAGTGAAGAACAATGACGCATTAAGGCAATTAGGTATATGCTATATGTGAAAAAACATAGTATATCTCAGAAATACTTTGTAAAAAATAAAAATGTCTTTATATAAATATCAGCCATAAAATGAAAGCATGGGATAGTTACTTCTAATGTCCTAGATCAGCAAGATATGAAGGAACACTTATTTCGTTCTACCTGTTTTTGTCATCTCTCTTTCGTTTCTCCAGCTTTCTGTTTATATTTTCATGTTTGCCATTTATAAAATGGATAGGTTTTTTAAAACATTCATCTCTGTGGTGCTTCAAAGGCAGGATATACAGAGATTTCAGATTACTCATGTCTTGTACAGGAAAGGATTTCCACATAAAATCATTGAATTTTTTTCTTCCTGTGGCACCTGCAAAGAAAGGAAGTTACATCTCCTTTGTAAGTAGAGAGCTAAATTAGCCTACTAAAAGATCGTCCCTGTAAATGGATTCATCTACACAGACTTTTACACTTGACTGGAGCTCTGTAGAAGTCAAGGGGACATGATGTAAGCATAAACATTTACCTGGGCAGCTCCTTTGCAGGACTAATTAATCATTACAAGCTAATTATTTTTAATGACTGCTAGACCCTCTCATAAACATAATTCTCAGACACTTAGTGGACAATTAAACCTGCACGAATTTTCCAGTATCCCAGGAATGAAACAAGGTGTGACTATAATAAAAAAGCTCTTTCCTCAAAAAAACAGATTGGGGGAGAGAAGGCTGAAAAAAGAGGACTTTGACCATTTGTGTGGTGTACCCATGAGTTTCCACACTGAGCACAGGACTGAGGTCAAGTTTATCTTTGAATGCTTCTAGGGCTAAACATTCTTGTTGTTGAGTGTGGCAGGGCACCTTTGGTGCCTACCACTTTTTAAGAGGCTTGAACAGGCTATGGATCAGCCAGCAGGTTGGGTGTGGTTTAACAAGACAGTCACATGACTGCAAGAGGGCTCCTGGATTGGAGGATGGGGCCAGGCCACTTCAGTATAAAACCAGGCCCTCAGAGCTAAGTGGGCAGTTGCAGTAGGGATGGCACTGAAGTAACATTGCCCAGCCAGCAATCTGCTGCTCCCAGAACATCTGGAGGTCAAAGATAGGAACTATGGGGATGGAGGAGGTTCCTGGTCTTGGGGAATGACCTACAGCTACACCCTGCTAGGGCTGGATGTTGTGGTGGGGCTCCCTGTGGCAGGATGGTCCCCAGGAAATGCCACATCAGTGCCTTCCTAGTGAAAAATGAGTATGGGGTACCCTATAGCCTCAGCCCCCACAATCTGGTGGGTTACCCTGGAAAGGGGACAGGCAAAGGGTTCAGGCATGTCATTAGGCTTGAGATCTAAGAGGCATAAGGCCTACAGCCCCCAGTGAGGGGGCAGAGTAGTGGGCCAAGGGCATTGGCAACACATAGCGGGTGCACACAGGTACACATGCACCCCCTAAGAAATGTGCCACCAATGCTGCTGGTGGCACCTGCAGGCAGTAGCTGCTCACCCCTCCCCCGCTTCACCACTGATGGCATCTGCAGGCAGTCGCTGATTGCCGCTGGCCACCGCCAACACTGCTGGTGGCATCTGTGGCTGGTCACTGACTGCTGGTCAGTATTCACCACCCTCCCCCTCTCCCCCACCTCTGACACCACTGCAGTCACCTGTGGGAGCTCCCTGCTCACCACTGCCATGCCCCCACCACCACTGCTTCTGCCTGGAGGCAGTCGCTGTGCCCCACCACCCTCTGGGGGCATGCATCTTTCATGGCCCAGGGAGAGGGCAATGTGAGAAAGCAGTAGACTCAAGTGAGTAGGCTGTGTAGAGAAGGGTCCACATGGGTGGGCCTGAAGGACTGTGTGTGGGCCATGTAGAGTAGGGTCTGCATGGGTGGGCCTGAAGGAGTGCTCATAGGCTGGGCCTTAGAGATTGAGTGAGCTGTGTCTGGAGGGGCCCAAGAAGGCGGACGCATATGAAAGGAAGAGGGCTAGCTGCTCAAGAACCTAGCCAGGAAACCCTTGACTGGTCAATGCTGGGGCCAGGACCAGAACAGTCAAAGGGCAAGGATGCCCACTGCAAGGGACAGCCAGAGTCAGGGGCCTGGAGTTCTGACTGGTCTAGAGGCAGGACCAGGGCCTCCGAGGCCAAAGGTCCCAGAGGAGGCCACTGCCGAGAGGAAAAGGGGTCTAGGGAGTTTGCAACCCAGAATGAAGGTGGCTATTAGACTGTCTGAGGAGAAGGGATCAAGGTGGGGTCCAAACATCATAGAGTGAGGTCCATTGTGGGGTGAAGCCATTTAGTGATACCATCTGCAAAGTACGGGACATGGTATAAGGGGAGGTTCAGAGCAGAGTATTATACCCTTGGCATCAGGCATTAAATGGGCAGCCTCCCGCTTTATAAACAACTTCTCTGAGTTACATCAAAGGCGTGGCAGGAAAGGCAGGTGGGCGGACTGCTCTGGACAGGTGGGCTGGCCAACAGTTAGAATGGCCGCATGACAGCCCCCTGTCACACTGTGTTTTAACTGGCTTGTGTTACATACACCAGCTGGTGATGATTCCTTCTACCTTTAAAATCTATTAGGTTATAAATATATATATATATATATATATATATATAGATGAGAAAACAACAGGAAGTTCTGATTCACTAACTACTAAACAACAGAATGGTAGCATGAGAACTTCCCAGATTATATGTTGCTAGAGATCAATATACCATACCAGTCTCCATTGTGGAATGAGGATTATATTTGGGAAGATCCATTTGCTGACAGATCCACTTGTGATAGGATGGACAAGCAGTGAGATCAACCAGATGTAAAACTTCACATGTTCCCTAATAAAGAGCAAGGCATAAGAAAGTTTAACACTGGCACTACCTCTATTGTGGGACATACCTTTGGACATGTCACAACATCACCTGTAATACAGAGATGATGACATTTAATTTGAAACTGTTTGAAGATCTATGTATGAAAAATGCTGTATCACAGGGGTCGGCAACATTTTTGGACAGGGTGACAAAAACACCCACAACCTTGACCTGTAAGCAGTTGGTGTGCCAGGAGCAGATGGCGGGGGAGCTACATGGGGTCCAATCCTTGTGGCAGGGCAGCTCCAGCTCCTTCCCCGAGATGCCTGTGCCAAGCAAAATGCCTTTGTGTGCCACACTCTGGCATGCGTGCTGTGTTGCCTACTCCTGCTATAGCAACTAGTATGTAGCATTACATCCACAGTTTATTAACTTTCAGTAATTATATTATTGTTCTACCTGTACTGTAAGTTATCTAGGCAAGAGTAACAAATCTGTTCTAAATCAATGAGGAATCAATCCTACAACTCTGAGTCAAATGTATAATTTCATTGGAGAAAGAGAGGTGACTTTTGTGAATAGAGTACTTGCTTGCAAAAGATTCATAAAATTGTGCGTTTTTCCATCAACCTGAGTGGGCTTTCAATAGATCCTTTATACCAGAGTTTCTCAACCAGGGTGCTGCGAGATCCTTTTAAGGGTCGCACAGAGTATCACTCATTGGTAGCACTATGGTGTGCTAAAGCTTACACATGATTCACTACCTAAACCCAGAGATTTCAAATAGGGATCCACTCAAATAGAAAAATATTCTGACCTGTTGTGGCCTGAGTAGTCTACAACAGAAGTGTAGGCTGTAGATATGGTCAGTGACTGACAGACCACACTGACTAGTGCAGACTACAGCCCTAGCAAAAGCCCAAGTTATGAATGATACATACTTAAACTGGTATACACTCAACAATCAATAAGCTTGCATTCAAATCACAATAGTCTGCGAAAGTAAAATAAGAAACTGTTTATTCAGCCTTTAATATTAGATTAACCCAAAAATCAATAACTGCATTTTGAAAAGGTGTGTAACAATAGCTAGAAGTAACAACCAATGTTTTGTTTCATTAACCTGTTGTACACTATAATTGGTCTATTCAGCAAAGCAGAAGAAACAAAACATGGCAAGTAGCATTCCCAGATGGTGAGGGAAAGAGACAAAAAGTCTTCCCTCCCATAACTCTACTCTGTTCAAGACCACAGATCCCAGCTAATTGGCATCATCCAAGACCACAGGAAAACTAGTTCAGTACAGGCCAAAGTTTCAGTTAAACAAATTTGAATAATGCCAATCAGAATATTTATTTAGGTAACCCACATAAAAATATTGGGTGGAAACAGGGAATCTTTGGGAAGATCTCTGCAAAGTGAAAACAACCTTCTGCCAGCCTGCATGCCAGCTCCTTCCTCTTGAGTCTCCCCCAGCCAGATAAAAATCTGTATTGTGCTGTTGCAGGTAGCTAAATAGGCATAGAAACAAGGGTTTATGCTTATGGATTGAGTTGTAATGAATAAAAAGTTGGGTTATAGACCTGTCTCTTGACTCTTTGTCTGACTTGGGTAGTAGCAATGCTTTACCTGCTAAAAGGAAATGAAAAATCATTGAAAAATGTGATTGTATCTTAACTTGGTTTACAAAAGGAGTAATCAGTAAGAAAATTGTAACTGTTCCTGAATTCTGAGTCTAAGCTTGCAAAGAAGTCGTAATCATAGACATGATGTAGCCTTGTCTCTGGAAAGACCATTTACCTCATTGTTGTTAACAAATTTTGTTACCTCATTTTTGGTAACAGAAGAATTGCTCAATATTTTTTCTGTAGTCAAAAAAATGAGTGAAAGTGAAGAGCTGGCACTTTCCAAGGGGTGCTTTTGAGTCTAACAAGCAATACCCTGAATCTAAGAAAGATTGAGAACCACTGCTTCATACCATAAATGCTAAGCAACAAAAAAGTGAATTGGGACAGTTGGGTCTTAGAAAGTCCTCTCAGCATATTTAACATATAATTTTTTGTTGCCAGATAACAACCCTGAAAATAAACCATTAATTCAAACCTCAACCATCTCAAAACAGTTCATTTATGTAAAGACTACAATTATACCAATTATTCTGTCTTGTTTTGGATTTCCACAGGATGACCAAGCAAAAAATATCACTGCTATATCATTATGCTCTGTTTAATTTTCTTGGCATCTTTTTGAGTTGGTGTCTCAGTTAGTGTAATACTGTTGTTATATATTTTAGCAAATCCAAAAGAAAGCTAGGCATCTCTCAGAAATATGTTATTGACTCAAATCTGTGGTCTAATGAGCTTTCTACAAACTTTTATATGCGACTCAACAAAGGTCAAAATGATAAGAACAGAAACGTAAATAGGAAAAAACAAGGGTTAGAATAAACTGATTGCATT
>NW_017729031.1:105105243-105107877 GCF_001723915.1 Gavialis gangeticus
TACCAATTATTCTGTCTTGTTTTGGATTTCCACAGGATGACCAAGCAAAAAATATCACTGCTATATCATTATGCTCTGTTTAATTTTCTTGGCATCTTTTTGAGTTGGTGTCTCAGTTAGTGTAATACTGTTGTTATATATTTTAGCAAATCCAAAAGAAAGCTAGGCATCTCTCAGAAATATGTTATTGACTCAAATCTGTGGTCTAATGAGCTTTCTACAAACTTTTATATGCGACCCAACAAAGGTCAAAATGATAAGAACAGAAACGTAAATAGGAAAAAACAAGGGTTAGAATAAACTGATTGCATTGCTTTTTCATATCTTTGGGTTTTCAGTACCTTTGGCAAGATGGCAGAAATTATTTAATTTAAATTAAAATTTCATAAAACCCCTTATTTTTTTAAATTTCACCTGTAGTACTATGCACACACATACATCATGCCAGTGTAACCCATCTAGATGACCATAAGAGTAATGAAAGTTTGTGGAGTATTTAGTGAGATTATAAGCAAATATAGTGCCTGCTTTCTTAAGAAGCAAGGGTGCTCTTTAAAATTAAATAAGTTTCTGACTGCCTACCTAGCTCAGACATTTCTACTGTAGCCAATATTCTAATAGCAAGTTGTTAACTATTTTAGTGCGAACAAATGGTCCCGTGAAAGCAATAAGAATGAATCCAAAGGAAAGGGACAAGACCAGGAATAAGGAAGAAATCTGTGGTAGCAGAGTTGTTTTTTCCCCATAATACCTCCTGATAACTACTGTTAACATTTGTTTAGCACTGAAAATGAACTAGGTGCTTTACAGAGCATATCGGAGATATACGTCTTGCTCTGAAGAGATTATGAGTTAAATTCTGATTGCGGTATTCATGTTGTCTAGTAATTGGCTCAGCACAAAAGAAAAGCCCTTATGCAAAGACAAGACAAAAGTTGTCTATTTGAAGAAGCCGTTCATTTCCCTGTTGTATCTGTCATAACCTATGGTCAATATTTTTTTCTGCTGGCCTGAGATGAACATTAGGTCTTTCAGTACTGGAATAATCTCTGAGGGATCATACCTTTGTAATGAATATTATGCTGGTTGACTCCACAATGTCCCTAACAATCACTTGTCCATCATGAAACTTCTCTGCTCTGCAGTGATTAGCTATTTTCTCTATTGAGTACTCGGGCCATGTTCGAAAGAGATCTAAACCTCTGAAAAGGAAATATATGCAGATAATTTTTCATATGACCACTGTATCCTATCAAGAGAACTACTTTCACCAAGGAAAATGTGTTCTTTTTGCTGTTGTAACTGATAGGAGAAAGCAGCATTAGTGGCTTTGGTTTACTGGCTTAGACTTTAGCTTTACTGGCTTAAGCCTTGGTTCTGTAAGTTACACTAGGCAGACAAACTCCTGAACATGCTTGAAACCTCAGTAAATTAACTAGGGCCCCACCTACACATTATATTTAAGGCATGGTTAACCAATTGTGACCGAGCTACTTAGTCAATTAATTAATGGTATGATAAAACAAGGAATAAGCTACAAACTTATGCCACAAAAACAGGGAATAACTTTGTGGCTTGTTCTTATCATGCCATTAATTGAATGTGTGGCCATCTGATGGGGCTCCCAGCCATAGAGGAGTACCACCCACTGCAAGTCCCGCAGCTGATGGGGCTCACAGCAGGACCAGTGTTTTCTGTTGGAGTCCATGTGGAACGCTGGCCCTGTTGCAAACCTCTTCAGCTGACGGGGCTCACAGCAGGGCCAGTGCTTGGAACCCATGTGGATCACTCACCCCACTGTGAGCCTCATGAGGTGACAGGGCTTGCAGTGGGGGCAGTGCATTAAATGCTGGTCCTGCTGCAAGCCCCATCAGTTGATGAGGCTCACAGCAGTGGCAGTGCATGGAATGCTGCCCCCACTGTGAGCCCGTCAGCTGTGGGCCTTGCAGCAGTGGGAGCCAGTGCAGGGGAAGACCAGGATCATGATCCTGGGCTTTGCCTACACTGGCAATAAGGTGTGACTGGATCTGATGCTCAATCCCACAATCACACCTCCTGCTATTCACAAGTAACACAGCAGGAGGTGTGACTGTGTGGATTGTCTGTCAGATCCTATCACCTAAACACCTGCAGGAGCCCTAGGATTGAGATCCTTAAAAGCGATATCCTTTTAAGGGGGCCAGAGGGTGCCACACAATATTAGCACTGTTAGATATGCAAACATCTACACAGAATTCACAAGACAAATCCAGATATTTCAAATAGGAATCCATAGTGTCAAAAACCTTCTGGCTTGTTATAGTCTTCATGAGCAATTTGCAACAGAAGGACTGCTCTTTTATTTTTCCTCAGTCCAAAATCAGTGAAAGCTAAGAGCTGACATTTTCCAAGGGGTGCCTTGAATCTAATGAGAGTTGTCTTGAGTCTAAAAAGATTGAGAACCACTGCCTTGGAGTGTTCTAAAATTGCATATAGAGTGGATGTCAGGACGATTATGTACATTAGAAAAGAATAAAAGCAAACTCATCCTTACATTGATAAAAAAACTACAGACTTATTGTTCTATGACAACATTCACTGTAATTCTCAAGTGTTTTTTTTCCCCGCTTCTTTCTCGGTATGATGAAAAACTTG
>NW_017729031.1:105117978-105141943 GCF_001723915.1 Gavialis gangeticus
CATTGATAAAAAAACTACAGACTTATTGTTCTATGACAACATTCACTGTAATTCTCAAGTGTTTTTTTTCCCCGCTTCTTTCTCGGTATGATGAAAAACTTGCATGTTACAATATTTCTCCCTACCACTGTATTATTATGAGTGGGTGTAGTCACTACCATTTTTAGATATCCATAAGAAGCCATTAAAATCTTTTATACACCAAGGCCACACCCAAAGTACTTGACATTAGGTGTGTGCAAAACAGGCCATATTCGATTCAGATTCAGCCCAAACTGGGGACAGTGATTCAATTAGTTGATTTGGATCACTGTCCTGATTCAATTTGGCCGAATCCAAATCTGGAGATTTGATGCTGATTCGGAGAATCAGCGATTCGACCATAGACACAGCTTTAAATGTTTTTTCTACATACCTCGAGGTACCAGGCATGGCTTGTGAACGCTGCGATGGTAGGGCAGATGGAGTGTTCCACTGGAGCACAGGGGGTCCCCTGCATGCTCGGTGGTGGAAGTACTTCCGGTCGACTTCCGTGTCTGCCGCCGAGCATGCAGGGTATCCCCCGCCACTCCCACCCAGCTCAGCAATCGGCCACGGGAGGACCCTGGGTGCCTCCATAGACCCAGGAGGCACCAGTTGCTGAGCTGGGGGATGAGAGGGGTCCTTCGCGTGCTCTGCAGCAGATCCAGAAGTCGACCGAAAGTGCTTCTAGTCCACTTCTGGGTCCGCCACCAAGTGTGCTGGGGACCCCCCACACACACTCCCATGGGTCGCTCCATCCACCCCAGCATCTCAGCATTCACAGGCCACCTGGTACCTTGAGGTATGCAGAAAAAACATTTAAACCTGTGTCTATGTCTGAATCATCGAATCAATTCAAAGTGTTCCAATTTGATTTGGAGATATTCCAGGGTTTCCTGATTCGATTCAGATTCGGAGATTCAGTTGCTGAATTGATCCAAATCTCCACCGAATCGAATCAGCGACTGAAGCTTCATACAGCCCCACTTGACAGTCTCACAAAACAAAGGCACATGGTAAAGCACACTTTATTCTTCCTGTGTTCACATATAAAGGATTTATTAGTGTCAATTTCTCTTCCTAATGAAAACACCCCACAACGCCTACATTTTTGATGACACTTGGGGCAAAAAGGGGAGAGAATATACAGTACCATGTCAGATTAAATTGTAGAAGTGTTATCACCTACAGAAAGTATGTATTAAACCTGCATCACCTTAAAAGGGGTATGATATTTCATCTTCAGTGAAAGCAGGACAATACTGCATGTAACAATATACCTTACCGTCTAGGCACTTAGTGGTTATCCTAGAATAAACATACTGTACTTGAACAGTCAAATCGTGAAGCAAGTAATAAAAATGCAGTGGCAGAGCCAGATACAAGTTATCTCATTGAAAGTAATTACTTGAAAAAGGTGTAACGATACTGTAATTCTTTCTGAAGCTCTTCATCTAGTCTATTAGCAAAGAAGTCTTCTTTATCTACCACCAGCAGTTCAGTTTCTTCCATGCAGACAACCGTAGCAACTCTCCTTGTTCCCTTTAAAAGAGCAATCTCCTTTCATACAGAGAAGGAAGATGAACTGAGTTAGTATTAGCAATTGATCTTCCACTGTTACACTCCAAATGCCGACTTGGAAGATTTGAAGTCTATCTTATTTTGTATCCTGTCACCAACAGTAGCCAACACTAGACCTTCAGAAGAAGGTACAAGAAACCCTATAAAGGGCAGTTGAAAGATACCTTGTCTTCAGTGAAAATTTCTCCCTACTCCTCCATAATTTAAATATCATAGCCCAGAAACTTGAGGATTTATACACCTTCCAAAATGCTCAACTATTTATTTTGCCATTTAATAACTTTTCCTATGTCTCAACTGATGGGAGTTATACTAAAAACACCACTTACTCCAAATGCAGCACCCTTCCGAAGCAAAGTTGGATCTCCATCCAGAAAGGCACTGTTACCATCCTCATCCTCAGTAACAGCAACAGTACCAAAATAGATGAAGTAAAAAGTGTTTCCATAGTGCCCCTTCTTGATGATGACTCTTCTGCGTCCAAAGCTGGAAAACAGGAATGCAGCTTCTATTCCCTCCTAGCAGTAATGAGCCTGAACTAGAACCTCTTCTAATCAGACTCCCTATCCATTACTAATTATTGATCTCAGATCTCTCTGAAACGTGCTGAACTGCACTGAACTGAAGCACCAAATCAGGGTGCTCCCAGAAATGTGTGAAAGGTCAGTTTAAAACTTCAGAACACTATTTTCGATCCACAGAATGGTATTGACTGAAAAGTATTTTGCTTGAGCATAAACAATCAGGGATATACTTACTTGTCTTGGTCAAAGAGATTGCTCAAAAAGTTATTGGCATTTGCTTCTGAGACTTGCGTTTTGTTCTCATTTCCAGTTATTTACTTGGCAAGGACAGAAGGCAGCCTTGCAGAACTAGCAGCTTCAGAATCTAAGGAGTGTCTCAGCTTATTCAACAGTAATAACTGCCAGCAAAGTAGAGTCAAATTTAGTTCATATATGGTCCTGCTAGGCTGGGATATGTGACTGGGAGAGAGGAGATAATACTGAAGTGGGAAAAATGGAATGATTTCTAGAGCTGAGAGAGAAAAATACACCTCCATCTCCAGACCTTTAATAGAAACAAAAGGTCATGTGATCTTGTATTTCAGTCAAGCAATGAAATAAAGCCACCATAACACAGAAAAGTTTAAGATATTGGAAGAAAACTTAGTATCTTACAATGAAACAAGGATGATGGGTGAAGATGAAAAGTGAAAGATGCAGCACTGATATAGTGGTGGGGATTTCTTATAAGCCACCAAAGTCAGGAAGAGAAGGTAAATGAGGCACTCTTTAAGCAGGTGACAAATCTATCCAAAAGCTATGGGATGGTACTGATAGGAAACTTAAATTTTCCATACATCTGCTAGAAGAACAATGCAGCCACGGCCATCCCTAGGGGGGGACGAATTGGTGAGACTGCCCTGGGCCCCATGCTTTGGGGGCCCCACGGAGCCAAGTGGAGTGGCACAGCAACTCCGTGCCACCTCTGGCTTCACATCCGGCTGCTCAGCACGTGTCCCCCCCACTTCCCTTGCTGCCAAATCTGCTGCTGAATCCAAGGCATCCAGCCGCTTCCCACCCCCCTCCACTCCCACTGCCTAATCTGCTGCTGGCTTCCGCACGTCCAGGGGCAGGGTCCTGCACAGGCTGATTTGCCCCGGGCCCCGCACCCTGCTCGGATCATCTCTGAATGCAGCCAAACACAAAATGTCAAGCCATGTCCTAAATTGTGTGGAGGACAACTTCCTGTTCCAGAAGGTGGAGGATTACAACTAGGGTATCATCTAGGGAATCCTGTCCTAACCAAAAGGGAAGAACTGGTGGAGGGTGTTAAGGTGATGGGCAACTTGGGAGAAAGTGATCACAATATGATAGAATTCCAGATCCTGAGATAGGGAAAGCACGAGGTCAGCAAAATTAGGGCGTTAGATTTCAAAAAGGCAGATTTCATCCAACTCAAGGAGTTAATAAGCATAGTGCCATGGAAAGACAGACTGAAGGATAAAGGCAGGAGAGCTGGGAGCTTCTAATGGGCACAGTACTGGAAGCCCAACAAGAAACTGTCCCCACACAATAAAAGCACAAGAAGAACAGCAAGAGACCAATGTGGCTGTACAAGGAGCTTTTAGGATTTCACAAATGCAAAAGGAAAGCATACAGGCAATGGAAGAATGGGCAGATCACCAAGGAAGCATACGAGGAAATAGCAAGAACCTTCAGGGACACAATCAGGAAGGCAAAGATAAAAACTGAGCTGCACCTGGCAAAGGCGGTTAAGGACAAGAAGAAGAGGTTCTGTAGTATGTTGGCCAGAAAAGAAGGACTAAGGAAGCTGTGAGTCCTTTGTTAACAAGCCAGGGGGGACTCCTAACAGAAGAGGCTAAGAAGGTGGAGCTATTCAACAACTATGTTGCCTCAGTCTTCATAACAATATTAAGCTGAGGCCGGAAACCTAATAAGGGTTATCTGGATAAGGAAGGGAGCAAGCTGAGGGAGGAGATAACAAAAGAGATAGTCAAAGAGCTTTTGATAGCTCTGAATGAATTCGAGTCAGCAGGACTTGATGCCAGGGTACTGAAGGAACTGGCACAGGAGATCTTGGAACCCTTGGCAATGATCTTCATAAAGTCATGGGAGACAGTCCAGGTGCCAGAGGACTGGAAAAGGGCCAACATAGAGCCCTTCTTTTAAAAAAAGCAAAAAGGAGGAGCTGGGAAACTACAGACTGGTTAGCCTCACCTTAATATGAGGGAAGTTACCAGAGCATATCTTAAGGAAGGACATTTGCAAACATCTTAAGGAGGAAAGTCTGATCACAAACAGCCAGCATGGATCTATGAAAAAACAAATCATGTCAAACAAACTTGGTCTCCTTTGACAAAGTAACTACTTGGGTGGATGAAGGGAATGCTGTGGATATAATATATCTGGACTTCAGCAAGGCTTTTGACAAAGTCACCCACAACCTTCTCATAAACAAATTGGAGAAATGTGGGGTAGACAAAACTATTGTAAGGTGGATAGGTAACTGGCTCAATAGCTGCAAACAAAAGGTAATTATTAACAGGTCCATGTCAGAATTGCAGGAGCTTTTGACCAGGGGTCTGTCCTGGGCCCAGTGCTGTCAAGGTGTTTATTAATGGTTTGGATGTTGGCAGATAAAGCTTCTTGAGCAAGTTTGCAGATGACATGAAACTGGGAAGGATTGTGAACACATTGGAGGATGTGAGTGCAATTCAGAAGGATCTCAACAGATTGGACAGCTGGGCTAGAGCTAACAGGATGATGTTCAATATGGACAAATGCAAGGTGTTACACCTTGGGAAGAATAATCAAAAAAGCAAATGAAAAAATGAGTGACACCTAGTTACACAGCAGCACTACGGAAAAGGAGTCTTGGCAGAACACAGACTCAATCTAAGTCTGCAGTGTGATGCAGCTGCACAAATAGAAAATGTGGTTTTGGAATGCATCAATAGAAGCATTAGGTGCAAGACATGGGAGGTGAGAGTGCCTTTCTACTTGGCACTGGTTAGGTCTCATTTGAAGTAGTGTGTGCAGTTCTAGGCTACACATTTTTTAAAAGATGTGGAGAAACTAGAGAGGGTCCAGAGGTGGGCAACAGAGATGATAAAGGGCTTAGAAAGCAAATCACATGAGAAGAGGCTGAAACAGTTAGGTATGTTCAGCTTATGAAAAAGGTGCTTAAGAGGGGACATGATAGCAGTCTTTAAATACCTGAAAGGCTGCCATAAAGAAAAGGGAAATCACCTTTTCTTTCCTGCTGCAGAGAGGAGGAAATGGATCAATGGCTTGAAGTTGCAGCAAAGTAAGTTTAGATTGGATATCAGGAAACACTTCTTCACAGTTAGAACAGTAAGGCAGTGGAATAAACTACCTAGGGAAGTTGTGGACTCTCCGTCACTGGAGGTGGTCTAGAAGAGGTTACATTGGGGATGATCCAGGCATTATTATACTTGTGTTCTACTATGGGTATTTCCCATGCTTCTAGGCTTTGCTGGTTGCCCCTGCCCATTCTTTCTGCTACCTGTGTCAGGGTATTTTTTAAGTCTCCCTCAAAGGCTTTGGGTGTTGACTACGGCCAAGGCTGGGGATTTTGACTGAGGTATGCCAGTGCTAATGCTGGGACCAAAGCCAGAGGTTCCTGTCTGGATGATCTTGCCCTTCTGCTTAGGGTCCTGTACAGTGTTGGGTCCTGTATTTCAAGAAAGATTTGGCCTATTGGAAAGAGTTCAGAGTAAAGCAACAACAATTAGAAGTTTAGAAAACATGATGTCAGGTGGTAGGTTGGAAGAACTGGATTTATTTAGTTTGGAGAAGATAAGATTTTTCTTCTTTTAAACAGCCTTCCTATATATAAAAAAAGATTCTTATAAAGAGATTGTTATAATGATCAACTATTCTTCAGGTCTACAGGGAATAGGACAAGTAATTCTGGGCTTTAATTTCAACACAGGACATGTAGGTTAGAATTTTCTAACCATGAGTGGGGTTAAGTAGGGGAACAGATTACCCTAGAATGGGTTGGCAATGTTTTGCTGCTCTGCTGCAGGACACAAATCTCTGCTCCTTAGAGAGCTGCCTGCACCTTCCCCTCACTGCAGATACTTGGCACTTCTTCAGCAAGAGTAACTGTAGGCAGGAGATAGTAAGGGTGCGCTTTGGAGGAAAGTGCTGTTATGAGGAACGATGACTCAGCACAACTCTGTACCACCTAATTCCTCATGCCACCACAGACCAGCTCGGACTTTCCTGGATCTAAACTCTTTGTGAGCTAGATTCAGCCCAGAAGCCATAGGTTGCCAGCCCCTGACCTAGAAAGTTTGTGGAATCTCCATCATTATATGCTTTTAAGTTAAGTTGAAGAAATAATGGGATAGTTTAGAGAGGGATGTTCCAGCCTTGAGCAGAAGATTGAACTAAATGAACTGCTGATGTCCGTTCCAGAACTATTTTTCTATGGTTCTATAACTACATTTATACCCAATGTAAACTCCTAATATGATTTTTTAGTTGAGATTTCAAGTCTCCAAGGAGACTTTGATACCTAATTCTTATTAATTTTAATGGAAATTGAATATCTAAATCCTTTAGTCTGTTTGAAAAATGTCAAGCTTTGGGATGGCTCTAGGCTTTAAGAGGCATAACAGTATGTCATTATACATACAGAACAAATTAGATGACTGCATGTTCTTGCTGTCATTTATTGTACTCATTTACAGTCATTAGATGTCTAATAGATTGAAAATAAATGGAGAGATAACAATGTAGTTTTTTTTCTAAATTTAGGCTAAGATTCATATAATTTTTAATTTTGGACTATTGAGTTTTAAAAGCCAGCTTTAAACATTATTACCCATCCTTGAAAGAATATTTACCTTTCAAAGCGAATCACCTTAGCCAGAAGATGCTGTAGATTTGGGCTATAATTTCGGTAGCTTTCTAGCAACTGCAAGCAGTTTTGTAACAGCTTAATTTCCTTCTCAGTCCTCCATTCTGGTTTCTTCTTGGTTATCTGGATTGCTCTGAGAGGAAGGTGATCCTGAGAAAGCATCCAACACATTAACTAATGGAGCCTCAAATGAAACAAAGCCAAAAAGGAAACATCTGCATGCTCCAGAAGACTAATCAGCATCATCTTCCAGAGATGTAAGGGAAATAATTCCAAATAGGTTTTTTTTCCCTCTTTCATTTTAGCTTCAAGGAAAGGAATTTGTGCAAAATGGTTAAAACTTAAGTTTGTTTGATAATGCTCACATTAGTTCGTTTTTTAAAACAATTCTGAAATAAAACATTGGTTGCTCAGTTGTATGCCAGTGGATCTATTATTAGGCAAGTTTGCTGCTAATAAGATGAGTCATTACTGCTCAGGTTTTCAATGTCAAAATGGCTCAAAAGCTTCTTTTTTAAAAAGTAAAGTAAAATTAAGTTAAAAAAAAGAAAGCTTTCTTAAAAATGTCAAAAGCATTTAGTGTTACTTATGCCCAGTGAAGAAGGCCTACCTTTTCCATAATGGAGTCTCTAATACTTCAATTGCTTATTCCCATGACTCCAGCTCCCCCTAAATATGCACCGTAGAGTCTGCAGACTCCATGCTTAATACTGTTACTGTTGTAATCTCTAGGTTCATACAGCCTGAGAACACTGCAGGCCAAGTTTTCAGAAAGGGCCTGACACCAGCCTAATGATGAAAAGCAGAGTTCCACACATCATTCCTGAAACAGTGAAAGAACAGCATGTGGAGCAAGCCAGAGCAAGGAACTTGCAAAGCTGGCATCCTCCTTGGTAGCATGCACTAGATTAAGCTATTTCTTCAGTGCTATGCAAGAGAAGGCCTGCAACACAATGTCAAGACTTGTCTACAGCTTGTACAGGGCCCACAGTGAGGAAGCTAAAATCCTTTGCTTTCCTTTCACAGTGCTCTGCAAAGAATCCAATTTCTCTGAGGTTTTTTCAGTACTTGGGACTTGGCCATCCATGGTCAGAAACAAGTTATCAGCACCAGTGTTTGCATTAATGGAACCATCCTCCTTTTTCCATGTAGGTGCTTTAGGCCAAACAAAAAAAGTCTGTGTATATGAAATCTTCTTGGAAGAAAATATATGATTAAAAAGTTTGTGCTTCTGTCACATGTCTTAATTTATAGATTAAACAGAGGAAAAGGAAAATGCTCTCATGTGAAATAAGTGACAAAGCAAGGGATCTGGAATGAGTTACACAGTGGTTTTGTTGGAAAACCCAGTTCCAACTCCTGCCTTGGAGATGGCCTTAAAACATTTTAAGGACTGGCACAGTAGATGGAAAGAGACTTGGCTCAAAGCAAAAAAGAAGGGCAATCAGACCTTTCTGATCTTGAACTCATTGTAGTTGAAGGACAGTTTGGTACACTTCTCGCCCTGAATAAAAAAAAAAGGAGAGAGGAAAGAAAAGACAAAAAAAGAATTGGTTGAATTAGAAATGTCATTGAGTTAGCAGATAGGGACATTGCAACATGGCATTTTTTAACAATAGTGTTAATTTTTTTCGGTTCTTTAAAACACACACACGCATACACACCCACATACACTAGAGAGGACTTCAAATAAAAGTCTTAATTCACTTCAGTGAGAAATAAACACACTATTCATGTTATAAAAATATGTTAGCTAGTACAAGACCAAAGATTCTGCTGGGCTACAGGGACCTCCAACTCCATTTGGGAATAGCTGTGAACTGAGCATTGGTAAGTCATTACATTTAAGGTAACTGCTTATAGCACCTAGGTAACAGGCACACTTAAATGCGTGCACAAAGCCAACTAATAATTGATACTGCTATAATGAAGGAGAGGCCTGCTTTATGTAAAAAAAATTCCTTACTTCCACACCAAAGGTCTGGCATGCTTCAGTAGTCACGTAAATGAACTGAAATTCTTTGAATCTTCTCAGTCCCTGCCAAAAGATTTTGCACACCCTGCTCTTGATCATGATGTCCAACGTAACCTTGTACAAACTCTTAAAAGGACAAGCACGGGAAATAATGAAGTCTAATGTAAGTATTCTAATATTATAAAAGCCTAAGTCTGTCTGTCTGTAACGCTTTATTCGCAAACGGCCAATCAGAGTGTGAACAAGTGTTCGAATAGGGGCTGGCGGCGGTGGAGCACTGCCATGATGGTCTGGACACAGGGGATGGAGGGGGAGTGGCAAGACCATGGGAGCTGGCCTCGCCTCCCCCCCTTACTCCTTATAGGTGGCGGCAGTGCGGGGGGGAGCAACCACTTCTCCCCCCACCACCTCCCCGTCAGTGGGCCTGCTCCTCCTGTTCCCCGCCCCTGCCGCTGGGCTGGCCCAGGCCCACTGCTTCCCCCATCGCAGTGGGCTGGCTTCTCCCCACCCTTGGGCCCCCGCCTCCTGTGCATCGGGCCCAGATCCACTCCTCCCCTCCCCTCCCCCCGGCACTGTGGCATGGAGGCAGGGAGCAGGCCTGGACCCCAAGCAGCAAGGGGTAAAGGGGGAGTGGGTCCGGACAGTGGGGGAGGGGCACAGGGATCCGTCCCATGCTCCCCACCCGTTATTCCTGATGGGCAATTGGCTAGTAATCATTTATATTTATAATGACTGACAGCAGAATCTTATGGATGATACACCAGCTTGAGAGTTTGGACATCTAGAGTCTATTCCTCGGTTTTGCCATTCATCGACTTTGAGACTTTGGACAAGTCACCTTCCTTCTCTAGGCCTGTTTCCCTCCCCTACCTTTGTCTGTCATAGCTTTTTAGATGGTAAGTAACATAGAACAGACTTTCTCATGGTGTATACAGTACAATGTGGCCCTGATCTCCATAGGAGCCACTAAATATTGAACTCATTAAGCTTTAATTTAAGAACATAACAGACATTCCAGCTCATTAATATTTTAGTGATATGAATAACTGTACAATTGCTGCTGATCTGCAAGATAAAGAACCCACAGGTGCCTTTGGAAGCACAAAGACCAGAAAGTTTTTATGGTCCACTATTGACAGATTTTTACTCAGGCACCTCAAAGTACCTCAAACATAATTAATTATTATGCAATCACAATGTTACTATGAGATTGTTTTTCTTCAAGCTATGTCATTCTTGATCAGAAAAAGGTTCCGGGAAAAGAAGATGGTTAAATGGCTTATTGTAACGTGTTGCTTGGCATTGCTAGGGAATGACAATTATGTTCTATTAGCAATCAGTAAGACTCAGGGATGAATGTCAAGATGCCATTACTATATAAGCAGGTTATAAACCTTAGAGTAGGGCAAAATCATGCTCTGCTTATGTTACTACTATTATATCAAACAAAAGGGGAAGTGCAAGTGTTAAACATCTTAAGTTGCTGGTTGAATAGGGATCTGGAGAACTCTGCATTTTTAGAGTATTAACCAATCACCTCACCTTACTGAAACAAAGCACGCTACGGCATCTTTACGGAAAACAGAAAAAGGTCATTCCAGGAGAAAAAAAGATACATTAGTCCACAGGCTGAATGGTTGCCTCAACCCACATGCACTTTTACACTAGATCAGTGATTCTCAACCTTTTTAGACTTGAGAAATCCTTTGGAAAATATCAGCTCCTAGCTTTCACTCATTTTTTGACCACACAAAAACAATAGAGCAATTCTTCTGGCGCAAAGAATTCAGAAAGACCACAGCAGGTCAGCATGTTTTTAGCATTATGGATTTCCATTTGAAATCTTTGGGTTTATCTTGTGGGTCATGTTTGCACATGTAACTGTACTAACATTGCTTGGCACTGTGGCACTCTTGAAAGGATCTCAAGGCACCCCAGGGTGCCACGGCACATCAGTTCAGAGTCACTTCATTAGACATAAGAAACATTTGAAAGAACTATCGCAAACTTTGCTAAACAAACTAAACTGTAAAATATTAAATGCAAAATGTACATAGATTCCAATCCAGTTAATCAAAAACAAACTTTGATTCCTGGTTTTTCAAGTATCAAATAAAAAATAACAAATCAATTTTCTTCCTTTCCTAGCTGCTCTAAAAGTGATTTTATTAGAAAACATATCTACCAGGACCCTATAAACCTAATCATATATGTTTCTTGTCCCCCATTCCTCTTATTTTTATTTTATAAAGTACACATTAAAAGCAGGTATGGGCATAGGACAAATGTTCTGAGAGTTTGTCTTTAAATAAAACCTAAAACCTGAGCTTGGACGGTATATGGCACTCCTCCATAGGCTAAGTGTAGGGGGAGCATGGGCAAGGGGCACATGTGCCCCCCTGAGATTAGCCCTCACTGGCTGGGGAGTGGGGGCTTTGAGAGAAGCACCGGCTGGTGCCCCCCTGAGATTGGCGCTGGCCAGGGACCCCAGGAGCTGAGAGAAGTGCCGGCAGCACTTCCAGTTGTGCTGCTGGTTCTTCCTGGATTGGTGATCAGCTGCTGGGGGACCCCCCCTCCCACCCACTCAGTCAGTGATCAGTCACCGGTGCCCTCTCAGACTGAGAAGGCACAAGTCACCCATGCACTCCTCCCCCTTTCAGGGCTTAAAACTTCCTTCAGTTATTGCACATTATGACAGATCTTTCTGCAGGGGGCAGGTTATCCCAAAGTTTCTAACCACAGTGGGCATCTATACACGTGCTCCCGGGTGAAGGGGCGCCTTAATTAAAGAGGCTCTGAAAGCTGCTCTAATTAAAGCGCCTGCAGTGTCACATGTATTCAGCATCCTCCACTTCAAAATGGTGGTGGCAGGCTCACAGCAGACTCAATTAATTAAGTCTGCTTCAACATGTGTCAGTGCAGAGCTCCGTCTCGTGTATAGGTGCCCAGGATTTTTTGTTTCTGGCACAGGTCACTCTTGGTGATTCAGCACTAGATTAGCCAGATGACTCTGATCCAGCTGATTAATTCCTACATTCCTAACTCTGTCAGCCCCTTCACCTTACCATAGGAGCTCTCAAAGCTATGCTAGAGTACCTAAATCTGCTTTGCATTGGGACGGCTTAGGATAAGGCCCTAATATGTCAAAATCCATTACTTTTTTTACTGCTACGGTTTATCCTCCAAAGGGGTTCTGGAAAAACACATCATAACTGAATTATTTAAAGCTAATATACTACTTCAGAAAAGCACTAAATCAACTATCTTATTCAAGAGGAGTTGTTTAACAGGTGATAAAAGTTGGTAAACACTGAGGTATCAGCACAGAAAAGATCATACCTTAAAAGTTCTCTGCTGGTCAAATGAGGTGGCTAACTTCTGATCTAGAAATCAATAATACAGCTTGTTTTAAACACTATTTTTAACACTCATTAATAAGACATACTACTCATGCCGGATAAAAGTTCATTCTTTCTGATCAGGTAATCCAATTTAGTCTGGGTTTATGAAGGCTTTCTGACAACAGGACAGGTGGGTGACATTTCTTAGCCAAATGCCAAACAAGAGCAGTCTATACTCAGCTGCAATCCCAGTAATAGCACGTCCAATCACTAACTGGCAAGGAAGCTAACTTTTCTGGGAGACCAGCTGGCTTGTTATCTGTTATATGGGGGCAGAGAACCTTATTTTATCAGTAGGGAGGGGAGCAGGTTGTTAGCTAGTAATCACTGAAGCATAGCCAAGAGGTGGCAAGGTAAAGAAGATGTTCTCATTACCATGGAAAGAGTAGTTTCTGAATCTAGATCTCTTGAGTATACAGGTTTACTCTGTTGTAGACCTGGGTCAGAAAAGAAAGGCAAAGAGAAGGAAAAGAACTGCCTGACTTTAGATCAAAACTGCCTCCTCCCACCATCACCATAAAAGCAGTTTAGCTGTTGTGAGCACTGTAAGATAAAGTCGAGACCAGGAACTGACAGGTGCTAAGCAACTGCTCCTATGGCAAGGGCAATTCCAAAAACAGAAAGTGGAAAGCAACTAAAACTGTGGAGTCTGAAGTTGGTGGATTTGGATGGGGGGCACTATTAAGTGAGCAGACTGAAGGAGGCCTAGGAGTATCAATGGAGATTATACATTTAGAGTAGAGGGCCATGGTGGAGGCCTATAAAAGGAACTATAGAGTAATGAGGGATATTAAGCCTAGGAAAATAGCTATAGCCTCTTGGTAAGACTAAAGGGAGGCTTCAAAGCAAAAGTTTCTCCCCCGCACATTAAGAGAAGCATGAATCTAGAGAAGGGCCATTATTTGACCCCGGTACCAACCGAACCAGGAACAATGTTGCTGGTTTCTGGGAAGCATACGCCATTTCATCTGGTACATGGTTATGGCTCCCTGTACTGACCTTCCCCAGTCTCCAACAGCCACAGATTCCACAGGTCTTTGTGACAAGTTCAGAATCCAGCTGCAGAACCCCATGGACATCCCTGTATTGCAGCTCTCAGCAACATACGTACCCCTTTGGGAAACTCACTTCCAAGAACTTATTCCCTCTGGAAACTCTTCTGTGAAAAGCCACCAAGGAGATACCCCAAGTTTTTTCAGAGAGACTCAGTCTCCCATCATAGCTAGCATGTCCCTATGTCATTGACTCTACCATTGTCAAGAACTGCATCTTCCCGCTCTTGCCTTGAATCAGTCCATGCCCTTCTATCTTGGGCAGCAATTCTCAACCAGGGTGCCGCAGTACCCCAGGGTGCTTTGAGATCCGTTTAGGGGTGATACACAATATTTGCAGTTAGACATGCAAACACCTACACTCATGTCAAAAGATAAACCCAGAGATTTCAAATAGGAATCCATAGTGTCAAAAGCCTTCTGACCTCCTGTGTTCTTTGAGTTCCTTGCAACAGAAGAGCGAACACTTAAGAGGTGGCATTTCCTGAAGGATGCCTTGAGTTTAAAAATGTTGAGAAACACTAGTCTTGGCGATGTCCCTTTTGTGCATCCCCTCCTTCCTGTAAAATAATTTAGGAAAACACAGCACAAGGCAGCATTATCTTTTCCACTGAGCCCTCTCAGCCTTGTCCCTTCTGTAGTGTCATCTAGGGGGTATTTTTTGGCAAGTGCAGCCCCAAAGGAGCCACACAGGCAGCAATGAAATAGGCCGTAATGAGCAAATTGCTCAGAGAGATGAGCAACTTCCACAGCGATGTAAATCCTACAGGCTTAAATAGGGTTTAGGACCTACTTTGTGTCAAACTTAATTGCCTGATACAACAATGCGAAAGAATCTCTTCTTTGTAGAAATTTTCAAAAACATCCAGTCCTACCAATGGACTTTTCTTTTTTTTTACAGGATACAGCAAACTTGGGTGCTCTCAATCCAGCTTCAAACATCAAGCTGATTGTTACAGAGAAGTCCTTACATAGGCATGTACAGTAACATGCATACTTACAGTGTTATATAGATAATAAACAGAAAGTATTTGTACTGGGGATCTTTAACCCTCTGTATTTTTGTGGTTTTATTTTGGTGGAGGCCTCTGATTGGCTGAGGGGGCCTAGTGGCCCCACCCCTTGCTGCTAATTAAAGGGACTGTCCATCATGCAGCTCTGCCCCTTGCTGCTGATGGGCCAAGGGCTGTCCATTGCATGGCCCCAACCCTCACTACTGCTTAGCGGAGAAGGGCAGGGCTGCACAACAGGCAGCCCTCAGCCAATCGGGGGGGGGGGGAGGAAGAGGTGGCCACCATCTTGGCTACTCCCCTTCACATTGGCAGTCCTCCCGGCAGGATGCATGGCTGGGCCACAGCAGCCATGAGAACCACTGGCTCCCACAGGGGAGTCAGCATTTTTTTTCTTTTTTGCAGAGTTTGTGGATATTGCCCCATTTCCCAACTATGCCCGAGTTTACAATTTCTGTGAAATCCACAAAATTGAGACTTGAATAGGTCCCTAGTCATGAGCCAGTGTGGGAGGAAACATAAAATGCCCTAGTTCAGGGGTTTTCAACCTAACAAGTGTACCCCTTCTCTCTCACAGTTCCAGCTCATATACCCCTTTATATTTTTTTTATTGTTTTTAAGCATGGGGGGGAGGGGGCAGATTCAGGCCCCAAAAGGTGAGGGAGGGAGTGGGGCTGGGGCTGCACAGCCAGGGCAGAGTGCTGGATGTAGTCAGGAGCGACTCGTCCGGGGGGGGATGCAGAGGGGGTGGTGGCTCCTGCTGGTGCATACACCCCAGGACGGCATGGGGGTGTGCACCCCCAGATCTGCGCAGAGGAGGTGGGTTGCCGCTGCAGGCTGGGGCCAGTGCCAGGCTGTTCCTGGTGGGGGCTGGGTTGGGTTGGGCCAGGCCAGGCCGTGCTTGGGGCAGGTGGCGGTGGTGCTGGGAGGGGGATTTGGGGGGACTATGGCAAATAGTAGGGTAGCTGCAGCCCACCCATAGCCCCCTTCCCAGCACCACCACCGCCAGCCCCAAGCACAGCCCAGCCCAGCCCCCTGGTCGGGAAGAGCCTGGTGTAACCCTGGCCCCAGCCTGCAGCAGCATCTTGCCTTGCATAGATCCAGGGGCACATGTCCCCTGTGCTTTCCTAGGGTGTGCGCAATGGCGGAAACCGCCCCAGCACACTCCTTCCCTTACTGCGGGGGCCTAGATTGAGGCAGCGAGCAGCTCATCTGGTGCGGGGGGGGGGCAGCTTCTGCTGCTGCACGCATTTCGGGAGGGCTTGGGGGAAGGATATGGCCCCTGATCTGTGCTGGGCGGGGCAGGCTGCAGCTGCGGACTGGGCTGTTCAGGGCAGGGGGCTGGGCTGTACCCAGAGCGGACAGTAGTGGCACTGGGAGGGGCTATAGGGGTGCTAAAGCGAATTCTAGAGTGGCTGCAGCCCCCGCATAGTCTCCTCTGAGGGTCACTGCTGTCCGCGCCGAGTGCAACCCAGCCCAGCCCTTGCCCCAGCCCCACTCCCTCCCCTGCCACTAGGACCTTAATCTGTCCTCCCCACTTCTTCCCCCAGGCCCCTTCTCTCACAACACACTTACCAGCTGGACCTGGTTGCTCTTTTGGCTGCCTGCGTGCTGCACTGCAGCTGCACACATACACATGGCATTTATCAGCCACATTAGATCTGCGTACTCCCTTTTTAAGTACCCCTAGGGGTACGTGTACCCCTGGCTGACAACTGCTGCCCTATTTATTTTAGTTTGTGATAAGTGTCCCTAGAAGCCTTTCACTTTAAAGGAGCTAATCTACTGTCATGCTGATAAGGGCCAGTTAGTTCTAGGCTTTTGATCTAAGACTTAGTATTCTTCAAAGTCTGATGAATATACATACTAATGAGTTAGTAGCAACAGTCATATTGAAAATGGTTATTTTATATAATCAGTATTAAGAAATAGCACTTCAACCAGGAAAAATGCAACCAAAACTTAAAGAAAACACAACACACAGCTCTCGTTTAAAAAAAAATTTACAACCAAACAAGGAACACTATACATTAAGTTACAGTATATATATATATGTACACAAATGTATATACACAAACATACAAGTACATTCCTCTCTTTAGACTTTGTACAAGATAAAAGTTTCCTCATAATCACACCATCAGGCTTGTGTCTCAATAGCACAAAAAAGAACAGATGACCAGTTGACTCTGTTGGCTTCCATCTGAGAGGCTTCTAGCTTTGTACAGAAAACAGACTCACATCTCTCAAGTGTCTTTTCTGTATTTTAGCAGAGTTTTTGCGAGCATGCACACACACAAAGCCCTTATGAAACTGACCAATTGCTGCCATTAGCAACTGATACACAAAGGAAAGATCAGTAAAGAATTAGATTGTTTTAAACAAATGTGGAAGCTCAAACATTAGTAGGCATGGAAAGTAAAGGTTTGAACAGGCCAACCTTAAAGAAATGGAGGTAACATTAGAACCACTGCTACTGTAAACTCATAACCAACTGCTTTCAATGTAAACTCAGACCCAAATTTCTATGGATCTTACTGCAACAGTCTCAAAAAAGCACTGGGCTTGATTGGTCTCTCACTCAACCAGTCTGACTGCATTGAAATCAATGCATTTTATTTCTGATTTACACAAGTATACATGAGAGGAGAAAGGTCTCTCCCAACTGTAACCTTCCACTGAAAACTAGTCCATTATCAATCTGAGTACAATGACTGGGCCTATATGCCCAGTTCACTTCAGTTTTTTGTGAAACATGACACAAATTACATAAACATAACTTTGTATGAGGAAGGACTGTGGCATCTCAAAGGATGACACTAGCAAAAAACCTGAGTCTATATTTAAAGGATAGAAAAATTTGAATTTTGAGAAGCTGAAGTTTTTTGCCAACTATGAGTTTCAACAAAAAAAGAACCAGTTCAAAATGAAAAACAAATGATTTTTCATGTTTCTATGAACAAACCAGAGAAATAGGTTTGTAAAATTTTTATTTCTGTTTGTAATTTATTCTACTACATGACTGCCCTTTAATATCTCATGTCCTTTTAATGACAACATTTTTATTCTAGTCTTTTCAGAGTAGTGTGCAACTCCAGGTAGATTATAAAAAGGCACTCAGGCTGCTATTGAAAATGAATGGAAGAAGTATTTCCTTTAACAGCCTGCATCACCCCAGACAGAAGTTTATATCCTTGTTTACTGTAGATCAGATAATTAGTGACTCAAATTAGGGAGAACAGTAACTATTAAATGAGTATCCTGCTCCCTGGAGAAACAAGAATAGTGAGAATTTAGAATTGTTGTGAACCTAGGTTTTTTACTGTAAAAAATCTGTAACCTAACACTGGTAACATATAATTCTAGTTTGCTCTTTTGACTCAAAATTTCAGATTAATAATACTGAAGTATGGAAGAGAGTGTTTTAATTTGGAATATATTGGTTGAAATAAAAAAAAACAAGCAGTAAAAGGTAACTGATACTAAACAGCAGCTGAGGGGGAGGAGGTATCAATTTTTAATGTACTGTTGACTAAATTTGAAAAAAAATAATTCTATATGCTGTGGACTCCAGTGCAGTGAATGAAGCAGGACTGAACATTAATTCATTCTAGATGTGCCACAATTTTAACAGAAATATAAACTGAAAAGCAAGATCTCATTGGATTTACTTATACAGAAATGTATGAGGCATACCACAAAAAGAAATGAGTTTAAACATAATATAGGATACTCCACAGAACTAGAGATTCTCAGTGTACCCACAATGTGCTCTTACCTAAGAAGAGCACAGACCCTGTTTGAAATTTTAGATTAAACTAAACCATGAATATTAAAACAAACTGTGTTAGTAGTATATGTTAAAAACTCACAGAAGTAAAAATATTTGGAGGTATGATTAAGCAGAATACTTACCTAATTGATCTGCAAGTAAAGTAATTTGGAGATCCTAAGTGTAATGGAAGCCTTCAAGGAGTTTTAGCTTAACTTTACAAAAGTAAGGACAGTCAAAAATTATTTCAAATGTCTAATAGTTATTGATTTTTGCACATTCTTTGCATATGTTAAGGGTATCATTTTTTTATCCTTACATCTACAAACACTTACAATTCTTTTTTTTCACATCTGTAGTTAAAATTGACAAGTTGTTTTTTTGGGGATAAATACGTAAATGGAAAAAGTTCTTGGGTCAAGTTCTTGAAAGGCATACGAGTTATAATGATTTATTAAAAATTATTGAGTTATCCATCACTTGAAATAGGGATTAATAGTGGAAATGCTGGTAAAGCTTTACCTATAGTGGTTGAGAATGATAGAATAAAACTCAGTAGCTGAAGCAAACCAATTAGAGTTAACTTGGAAGTTATAATGGACCTTTTTAAAAGTTCACTCAGTGCTTAAACATGATTTGTACATACTTTCTGAAAGTATGAGGCATTTGTTAAGAATGCTGCTTGTCATGCTGACTATGACTATTTTTACTGCTTAATAGGGGCCTAGCTAATGCTGGAATATGATGTAGAAAAAAAATTTCTCTATAATCTTAATTGAATTCGCTCCTTAAATATACCTGTAATCTATTAGAAACTATACAGAACCTTTTTAAGTCCTAAAAGGACTTTTAACTGGTTTCTGGTTAAAATTTGAGACACTCATTTATTCTCTGAATACTGAAAACAGCATACTTATGCATATTGCTTTTATTTCTATTGCTTGTATCAATTCCTCAGGTAGCTAAAGGTCTGGGAGGCTCTTTTGTAGCATGGTACCACTAATACCATCCCTGTAAACATCAATGTGTTAACCTGTATAATGCTTATCTGAATGTATGGTAAAAGTGCAACAAAGTAAAAGAGAAATAAGCTGAAGTAATCATTCACCAAGAGACAGGACTGTTGCTTTTGGTTATTATGACCAGCTGGCAGCTGCCCTTTCAGAGTAAAGACTGCAGGCTGAGAAAATAAACCCCATTGTAAATGCCAGAAGGCTAAAAGTAAGTGGCAAAACATAAAGACTCCTTCACCACTTCAATCCATACACATCTGTTTATTATACATCTTTGCTTTCATGTGGCAACAGCACTTTCCCTTTTTTTCTTTATCTTTACTTCACTAAAACTCCTAGAGTTCTAGTCCACCTTTTTCATATGTCTGCTACCCCTTAGCACTCTAAAGTTTAGCATCTTGGTTTTCAAAGACGTTAGTTTTCCCATAAAACTATTGTCATTGTAGATGCAATTAATATTTCAGGGCAGATTCTGTGTCTTTGGAGCACCAAGACAAGAAAGGGTTTCAAAGAGACTAGCAAGAGCAGCATTTAGACCCACATTATAGAACTCATGGATTTAATTTTGGAAGACCTGCTGAAACACTGACCAGTCTGGATAATATAAGAATTACCCAAATTTGGTAGGAAGAGGGAGGTCGTGCTCCACATGGGAACTGCATGACCTGGAATTGGCAGTGAACCGTATCAGCTGTAAATCAAAGCAGCTGCCTGTCAGAACTAGTGCATGGTGCCTACGCTGAATGTCACAATGCCATTTGGAAGAATGGCATTATTTTGAGAATATCCGCCTTCTTTTCCAAGAAACGTAGAGTCCTCTGAGTTGCAAATCCTTAAAGCATTCACAGATTTAAATAGTGGAGGAGCTGTGGCAGTCTCTGATTTTATCTCCCTCTACAGACAATGCTTGTTCTCTGGGTTCTTGTTTAACTTGGCCCACACATATGGTACCTTCTGGATTTTCGTCAACTTTGAAAACAAAAAAACAAAGGTTAAAATTCTAGTGTGTTAAACGTGTGTTAAAAAGAAGAGAACAAAAGAAACGTTTAGATTCTATGATCTGTAGACATTTAGAAGCAAGATATAATGGTTGCAGTTCAGGAAATCATGGTAATTCAGTAATTTGAGGTAAAAGTTATGTCATCTGTCATGTTAAAAGATGAAACAAGCAGAAATCAATTCATTTCAATAATCAGCTCACAAATACAAAGCTAGAATAGCTTTATCCAGATAAAAGAACAAATAATATGATTAGTTTTTCCTGAAGCGATCCTTTCTTTTGTTAAAAGAATAGTCCATTCTCCAATTAATCCTATCTGAAAAATTTACTAGACTGCAATCAGCCCTGATGTACATAACTGCTTTGACAGCAAAATATTGGAATTGCACTAAATTAAAAAGAGACTGAATGTGGTCCATCCATTTCAGTACATCAGGTTGTCATCTTCACATAGTACTTTGGGGAAACAGGGTGTTACCAAACAGTTTTTTGCAGACTGCTAACACTTAGCTGTTTTATAAGTCCTGTTTTAAAGCAGCTTATACCTCGCCCCGAAACAAAAAAGATAACCATACCTACTTAGTTTGGAATCAGTTAGTTAAAATACTATCATACTTAATGACCATTCACTAAAGGAAGGAGTGGGGGGAAGGATTATACAGGACAATTACAATTGGTTTGCCCAGATATGTATATGGGTGCTTGCACACAGGGGAATGATACCTCAGAATGCATAATGTTAGGATCAGAAAGTTTGCTTATAAAATGTGTCCTCTTGTAAATGAGCTCAGATTGGGTTTGTTCCTTAATAGTCTTTTCCCTTGGATCTAGCCCTAATTTGTCTCCCAACTTCCTACTCTCCAGAGCAGAAGGAGGACTTGGCCCCCTGAGCAGAAGAAACATTTGTTTTGGATAGAGACAACTCTCTCAGACAAAGCAGGAGTAACACTGATATGCTCTGAAAGGGTTTCCTCATAGTTTACAAGTGTCTAACAGGATGGGGATTGTACACAGAAACCTTGCAAACAGAAGTAACAGAACTGTAGCATAAAAATGAATATCCCTCAAGAGTGGTGGAATGGCCTTTAGGAAAACATAAAAGGACTGTTTTGATTTGTTAAAACAGTTTATAGTTTAAATACAGTTTGCACAATTTTACTATCTTATTCAATAAGTGGCTTTTCACACTTGGAAAGGTGTAGGAAGTGATTTGGAATTGCAGAATAAGCAAATTATTCACTGAATATTGCTGCTAAACTGCTCAGTACATATGGTTAAAGACATTCACAGACAAAGAGAAAACTAGGAGTAACTTCCAACTATCATTTCTCAGGCTGTCTGCAGACCCAGAAAGACATGACTGCATTGATTTGTTTGTGGTACACAATCAGAGAGTTTTCTTCACAACTGAAAGACCCAGAAACTTTTTAAATGTAAGTCTGGATTCTTAAAACACAGTTGTCAGTAGAACATGCATTCCGTATCCAATCCTACAGCTGGGGTTTTTCTGACTACACGGGATCCTGAGGATTTTTTAGGGGCTTTCTGTTTTAGGAAAGTATAAGAGTCTGGCTTGATTATGTGATTTTCTTTTTAAAATAATGTTTGACAGCCCCACAAGTAACAATTAAAAAACCTCCAACTTCCAGCATCTCTGGAAGTATTTCAGCACAGTAAAATACAGGAAGCACAAACTGAACCTTTCCAAAGAACAGAACAGGTCTTACACAAAGTAGTAGAGTGAAGGGGAGGGAAAGCCAAAAGAACCTGAAGTTACAGAGTTTGAAATGCATCTATGTTGGTTGATTTCCTTTTAATTGCTAGTTTAGAAAATAAATAAAAATATTATTTACAGCAAATCATAGTACTCAGGGTAAGAAAAATGAGAAATGTTCAATTAAAGGGTTATGAAAAACTGAATAAAGATTTAAAGTTTTAGAAAGTTAAGTTTTTAACAACACCGCTTTTGAACTTTCAACTTAAATAAATATAACTAGTTGCAGTAAAGCCTAAGTAAGATCAGCCAATTCAGTTACTTGAAGCAATAGCTTGGTAGTCACAAACTTCCTGTAGCATCCCAGAACACACTTGGTTACAGAAATTATATTTTCAGTTTATATTTTTTTAATATCATTAATCAGACAAACTTACTAAGAGCTGAGTGGTTGTCCACTATCCGTATTGGAATTGTTTGTACATCTCCCAAAAGAATCTGATGGACACATCCTTCCAAGTTTCCTGTGTCCTCTACACCTCTGACAGTTACCAGTTGGCCCATAGCAACCAAATTTTGATCTGGTACAGGCAGATTTCCAAGACTGGAAGCACTAATGTTGCCCTGCATTAAATTGGCACCTGTTTGAAGGTTATGCCCTTGGCTGAGTACTAGAGAATGGTTAGTTATTGCACTCCCTATGGAATCCAGAAGGCTGGTGGGGCTGGGAAGAGAGTGGCTATTTACAGCTATGAGGGCTGTTGCTCCATCTGTAGAGGCATATGTTGGCTGCAGCTGTAATCCCTAAAAAAAGAAGACAGAAATAATTTAGTATTGACCAGGACTGATTTGACTGAAATCATGATTTAAAATCACTGGTCAGGAAGCCTTGATTTAATCATTGTTTTCTACAAAAAGTTTGAATTCTTGTTTGATATCCTTAATTTAACTTCTTGAAACTTTGCACTTTTAGAGAAAGGTAAGGGCTTGACTGTGTATGCAAACTTGCAGAGAGACAAGAGGGCTGTAATTAGGTCTGTTATCTCTCATATCCATATACTGCTGTTAACAAGGATGTTATCTCTGGGGAGACAAATCCACAGTTTCAGAACTGAAACTAAGCATCACAGAAATGCTTAATGGGATCTTCTAAATCAGTGGTCTCCAACCTTTTTAAGTGGGAGATATTTTTTTTTTTTTTAATTAAAAACCAACCCAAGATCTACAGAGGTGAGGCAGGGACTGGGGCAGTGGCAGGCCCTGCACAGCCAGGATGGAGTGCCAGACAGAGCTGCGAGCAGCTCGCTCGGGAGGCATGGGGCACGCAGTCTGGGAGGGCATGGGGGGGTGTGCCCCCAGACTGGCATGCAGGGTGGGGTGGTGCTGGGCTGTACCTGGCAGGGGTGTTGGGCCAGGCTGTGACTGGGCTGGGTGGTGGCAGCACTGGGAGTAAGGCTATGGGGGGGAGGGAAAAGAGGGGGGCTGCAGCCACCTGAAAATTTGCTGGCAGGAGGCATCAGTGGCACTGGGAGGGACGGCTACAGTGAATTTTCAGGTGGTTGCAGCCAAACCCACTCCCTCTCTCCCCGTAGACCCACTCCCAGGGGTCCCACTTCCCTGTGTGCAGGGAAGAGGCAGCTGCCATTGCAGGCTGGGCTTTACACCCCAAGCTCCGCTGCAGCTGCCCTGGGAGTGGCTCGATGCCACACGTGTCCCACCGCTTGGCTAAGCTTCGTCTGCTGCCTGCCCAGTGGCGGGATGCATGTGACGTTGGGCCAGTCCTGGGCGAGCTGCAGTGGGGCTTAGGGCACAAAGCCCAACCCTCAATGGCAGCCACCTCTGGTGCACATAGATTGGGGGGCCCTCTGCCAGGGTGTGCACAATGGCGGGAGCCCTCCTGTGCCTCTGGACGAGCTGCCCGGGTTCAATCCTCCCATCACCTGTCTGGCTGGGGCCCCACCCACCTTACCTCTGCCGCACTTTGTCCCTCACTGTGGGGGCCTCAATCTGC
>NW_017729031.1:105141991-105144634 GCF_001723915.1 Gavialis gangeticus
CCCATGGTCTGACCTGCTGGGCTGGTGGGGGGTGCATGTGGGCATGCGTGCACTCAACGCCCCCAGCCTCAGATCAACTGCCAGAGGCTCCGTGATCAACCAGTCAGTCGCGATCGACTGGTTGGTGACCATTGTTCTAGACTGAGCACTGAGCCCCATTGGGTACAATGGTTTTCTTTAATCTTTACTAATCTATAAAGGAGGCTCTGGGAACCCTGTAAGATTGGGCTTCTAATTAGTCCATGGCCTGGTGTGACCTATTTACAAAACTTTTCTAAAAAGGTTATATGAATATATGGTCTCAAATAGTATATAATTAAAAGTTATAATCCCTATTCCATGATGCTATCTTTGAGCTTTAACTTATTTTACTTTTTTTAAGTAAACCTATATAAAAACAAACAGTTTTAATGAATCTTAAAAAATAAAAAGATTAAATAAAAAAATCTGATTTAAATTTATAAAAAAAATATTGATTTTTTTTAAATTAAAAAAATAGTTGATTTTTATCCACCTTGGTATTGACTCTCTCAATAACAAAGTGCAAGGACTTTGGCCTTATTAAGTTATACTGTATGCTGGTGTTGGAGGAATCCCTACTCCTAATTTACTGAATACATGAAGAGATTTTATGCAATCCCAGGCTCCTTTCACATGACTTACAAAGAACAGACATCAGTTAGAAGTGTCCAACCTTTTGCCTCATGGCCACTTTCAGCTTTGATGGCTCTTAACTGCAAGCTTAAATTAAAATGTACTGTTTGTGTTTAGTATTAGCATTCCCCCAATAGCGCATATTCCCAGGAGGAGGGTGGGCATAAAGGGCAAAGCAGTCCTGAACTGCTGCTCCATTAAAATGATACAGTTGGCTGGGAAAGAGCAGAGGGCTGGAGCAATGTCATTTCCACAGCATGAAGAGGGGGAAACGAACAATAAAGTGGCTAAGAGCAGAAAAGGCAGGAATTCAGGACACAGAGCACATAGAAGAGGGATATTAATAGGAAGCATCCCACAAAAACAGAGAAGGGGCAGTAATGGTTATTTTAAAGAGTTTTATAAGTTTTTAATGCCTTGAAGGAGCACTGCAGACCCCCAGTACCTGACATTAATGGATTAAGGGGTGAAAGAGGGAGAGAAGAGGAAGCAAGGTTACAAGAGACTGATTGAGGGGGAATGGGAAGAGGAGGCATGGAAAGCATCCCTGAAGAACATGGATAGAGGAAAGGATAGAGATTTGCAATTTTGGATGTTCATGGAAAGACAGATGAGTTCCTGGTAGGGGTGCATTGATAAAGATTTTTTAGGCTGATACCAATGACCCATATTAGCCAATATGGATCTGATTGCCAATATGCAGCCCAGCAGCTTAGGGAGCAGCATCCGACTGGTAAGTCTGTTGTGGGGGGAGAGGAGGGAACGGGTTGAGGGGGGACAGATTGAGGCTTCTGTGGTGAGGGAGTGGGGCTGGGGCAGGCCCTGCCCAGCTGGGACAGGTGGGGCAGAGTGCAGGAGGGAGCCGCAGAGGGAGAGTATCACAGTTTCATAGTAGCTAGGGTCAGGAGGGACCTGAATAGATCATTAAGCCTGACCCCCTGCCACAGGCAGGAATGCATGCTGGGTTCACAAGACCCCAGACAGGTGATCATCCAACCTCCTCTTGAATTTGCCCAAGGTAGGGGCGAGGACTACTTCCCTGGGAAGCTAGTTCCAGATTTTGGCCACCCTAACTGTAAAAAAATTGCTTTCTGATCTCTAACCTAAACCTATTCTCCATCATCTTGTTACCATTGTTCTTCGTCATCCCAGGTCACCACTGGGGAGAAAAGGGCTCTACCTATTTGCTGTTGATCTCCCCTGATGAGTTTGTAGGCAGCCACCAGGTCCCCCCTCAGCCTCCTCTTGCTGAGGCTGAACAGCTTCAGGTCCCTTAGTCTCTCCTAATAGGACCTGTCCTGCTGCCCTCTCACCAAGCAGGTGGCCCTCCTCTGAACCCTCTCCAGGCCGGCCACATCCCTCTTGAAGTGCAGCACCCAGTACTGGATGCAATACTCCAACTGCCGCCTGACCAAAGTCACATAGAGGGAGAGTATCACCTCTCTGGACTGGCTTGAGATGCATGACAAGGTATCGCTGGCCTTGCTGGCTGCGGTCTGGCACTGGTGGCTCATGTTCATCTTGGAGTCAATAACGACTCCAAGATCCTGTTCCACGTCTGTGCTTTCAAGAGGGGAACTCCCCAGCCTGTATATATGCTGTGGATTCCTTCTCCCAAGGTGCAGCACCCTGCATTTGTCTACGTTGAATCCCATCCTATTCTTATCTGCCTACTTTTGTAGTCTGTCTAAAGCTATTTGCAGCCTCTCTCTCCCTTCACGTGTGTCCGCCTTGCCCCACATCTTAGTGTCATCAGCAAAGTTGGACAGCATGCTTTCCACCCCCTCGTCCAAGTTGCTAATGAAGATGTTAGTGCAGGCCTGAGGACTGAGCCCTGGGGTACCCCACTACTCATCTCACCAGGTTGAGTAAAACCTGTCCACCACTACTCTCCCGCCACTGTGCGCACTCCCAGGGAAGGCATGGGGGCATGTGCTCCCCGGATGTGTGTGCATGGTCAGGGTAGGCTGCTGCTGCGGGCGGCACCGG
>NW_017729031.1:105144793-105147643 GCF_001723915.1 Gavialis gangeticus
CACCCCTGGCCCAACCTCCCCCACCAGGAAGTGCCTGGTGTCAGCTCCAGCCCACAGCAGCAGCCTGTCCTGGCCCTGTGCAGATCCAGGAGGCACACCCCCCCATGCCTTCCCCATAGATGCTGCAGGAGATGCCCCCGCAGCCCCAGACAAGCTGTTTATGTCACCCTCCTGGCCCTGCCCCAGCCTCACTCTCTCCCTCACTGCAGGGGCCTTGACCTGCCCCCCCCCCATGCCTCTTCCCACCCCCCCATCCAGGCACGTGGCATTTATTGACAACATTATGGGCCGCATCAACCAAAAAAGCCAATTGACAATAACATCAATTCTCCTTTTATCAGTGCTGATACGATATGGACTGATGCATTGGTGCACCTCTAGTTCCTGAGACATGTCTAAGGTTTCTTTCAGGACTCAGGTATCATTTTAGATATAGCTGTTGCTGCCTTTGAGCAGTGAGGTAGACTAGATGACCTCTCAAGGTCCTTTTCAGTCCTATTTTTAAGGCTTTTTGAGGGTGAAGATAACTATACAGGAGACAGCTTAGGGAAGAAGGCAGACAAGGAAAGGAACACTACAGCCAGGACTTCCTAAAGTCTACCCCTTTTGATGCCCAGATGATAAAATTAACTGGGGAAGGAGGGGGGGCTGAGGGGTTCATCTTTGAACCTAAACTTTCTGTTTCAGTGGAAATGAGTTGCACAGGGAGTGTGCAATAGTGAAGATGAAACTTACAGTCCCCAATCTCTATCAGGATTTCCACAATAAAACATATTGGAATTCTGACTCTTTGGGGGAGAGTGTTTAAGAATGTAATTTTACCTGAAGTTGTGCAAATATCTTGGGCCGGAGTGATGAGAGTGAAGACAATAGCTGAGCTGTCTCCGGAGGCAAGGACTCCTCAGTCTGACTGGGTTCCACTTTGGTGATGACGGATTCTCCTGGTGAGCTCCCTGTAGCAGGAGAACAAACAGGTACAACAAATATTCTCTTTTGGTTTAAAGATTCCTTAAAATAAATCTGATGTTCTAATGCTCAAATACATTATATCACGACACTGAAACACATACAGACTTACATTTAAATAAATGTTTTTATTCTGCAAAGAATTTGAGACTAAAGGAATGAGAAAGGGTTAAGTGAAGGGGGGAGGGGGAGAAGAGAAGTCAATCAGTAGCAAGATGACAGGCATATACATCAAGTCAGAGATAGTAAAATGAAGAAGGAGAAAAGCAACTGCTCTACACCTTGCCTGTCAAATTCTAGGCAATGTAAAAAGTAAAAGAATTACTGTCAAAGCAGAAAGCAAATTGTCTGAATGCATACACACCCTAAAGGAACAGACATTAGGAGAAAAGTGGTATAAAAAGAACAAAAACAAAATGTACTATCCTTTGTAGCTTTCTGCAGTGCAGTTTCTACCTGCTCTGTGGAACTGGGATAACATCAGTACAGGTATACTACTATGCCAACTTGAATTTGAAAGAAATCCCTTTTATCCATAAGCCTTCCTTTGCAGGTTATTGTACAGTATTTCCATATGGGAAGACATATTCTGGGGAAGTTTTATTGCCTCCATCTCCCCAAGCACTATTGTGAAAAAGCAAAACCAAAACAAAGACTTTATTATGACTGTTTCCCCAAAAAGTATCTTCCACTGGATGATCATATTTCCACTGTATAAGACCCAAAACATTTTTAATATATTTAATGACATTACATTTATAGAGGTGTACAATTTAATCCCCAAAAATCAGCAGCAGACACAATCAGCAAGAAAAACACTCATCCAAAGTCTGTAATTATGAGAATTAGCTTGGTAAGTAGAAATAGTGGAAACTGAATAGTCAGAAATCACAAACCTTCTTTCAGCAAATCACGTAAGCTTTTCCACCAATGTTACTATGTAAGGAGAGACCCTTTTACATACCCCGAGTTCAGAACTGGCCACCTATACGATACAGTTCCCATTTCTGTTTAAGTCCAATTACCTTGCTATCCTATAGCTGGTACACTACTGCTGTAGATCAGTGGTTTTCAACCTTTTTCATTTGCAGACCCCCCAAAATTTTTGAATGGAGGTGCAGACCCCTTTGAATTGTAAGTGTGGATAATCACATACCTTTGATTGATCATAGACATCTTTTGCAGATCCCTTAGACAGTTTCAGGGTTCCACAGATGACAGGCTGAAAACCACTGCTCAAAATCTTTATAATACTATATAATGCATCTATGCACATGTCACTGTGTGAAGCTGATTATTACCTCATGTCCCACAGTATAAGAATGGTACACTGTATTTAATACAATGTCTACGTATAAAATGTATGCATACTAGATACAAGAACAGTTTATTGAACTGAACAACACATTGCTAGTTCCAATGTTTTGCCTCCTACTTAAATTAGAGCAATCATTAGCTATCTGGCACATTGGTTAAATGCCTAGCATCCATCAGCACCACTGTCTACTATGAACTCTAACTGTATTCCATTGAATTGTCTAATAATAGGTGCCAGAAATGCTTAAGTGGAAGCAGCTATCAAAGGGCTGTTATAAGAAGCCTTGAAATTGACAGAAGCTAATCAAGGCTTATTTTTCATGATAAATACATACTCTGGTTAAGTGTATAGCCTTTTAACAGTTTCTGAAACTTTTTGCTTAAATAGAGAACACTACTTCACAACAGAGTTGAAAGAACCTCTAGACTTACAAAGCTACAATGCAACATTGATTCTATGCTTTGGAGAGGACAAGCAAAGGGCGCCATACCCTGAAGAACCCAAATGTAAAAAAATAGAATATCTCTAATAGAAAAACAAACCAGCATTTCCTCTGCTGATACTTC
>NW_017729031.1:105152643-105155503 GCF_001723915.1 Gavialis gangeticus
GCATCAGTTGTTCTTTTCCACTTGCCATCATTTCAAATGCGTGGAAGTGACTTGGGTATCCTCTCTTTTTACTTATTTTTTAAGTTAAATTATATACACCTATATTTGCTGTATCATAATCTATTTCTGCAAAAATTAATACAATGTTATAAATACCACAGACTCATTTGAGCAGGATTAAGATGACAAAACAGGCTGGAATAAAAAGTGTTAACTGTTAGACAACTGAGGCATCTAGTTGAGTTGTACAGACACCTGGGTAAACCCATATCTCTGAAACAGCATCTTGCTTCATGAGTTTGTGTTAGTGAGCCATTTCTGGGCTTTGAATAAAATGGGATTTGATCTTTCCACATTACTTCCTACCTTCAGGAACTAAATACCCTAGGACCACCCACTGATGACCTGCTCCTAAAAGCTTCTAAAGGCACAAACACCATGGGCCCAACTATAAAAACTAGTCACTAAGAAGCATGCGTATATAGATAAACAGAAGTGATATGAAACTGATGCTTTCTAGGTTCCCTATGCTCTAAAATAAGCCTTCTTTAGAAGAGAAAAGCTATTCAAATGATTAAATCTAAAACCTGATCTCCTGTATTTTGACAGTTGTCCATCCTGAAATTCTTACCTTAAGAGTTCCAAGCGTAGGGGATGTTTTTCAGTTCAAATTGGTCCATTGCAACAGCAGCTAAAATAAAAATTAAAAACAAAAAACAAAGGCCCAACTTAGTGTGCAACTGGTTGTAAATGCACTGGTGTACACAACCTCTCACCATGAACTACGTTCACCAGGTCATTTATGAAAAATAACACATCACACATTAAGCCAAACTTTTGTTTTTGTACCTTTACTGCTACAATATCAAGAAGGATTAGATTAGGTTATAGGAAGAATCAAACCTATCAGGAATTCTTCAGGCAAGAACTGCAATGCAGGATAACTGTCAATACAGGTAAATCTTTAAGAATAATAACCTTGACAGTGTTCCTTTAATAATCTACAGAATCCTGTATCAAACACCTTTTGTAAGGTACTACAATGCCACATCCCAAAGACATAATGGACCACTGATATTAACTAAATTGCAGATGCTTAGAGTCATTTTAACACACTGAAAATGATCATATATACGAGAGAGGGGAAAGAATAGGGAAGAGCCTTCTTTTGTGCCACAATGTTCTACTTTCAGGGTTAAACAGGTTTAAAATTATGGAAACAGTCAACAGTCTAGATACAAGCCTTATCAGCAGGGATCTGGGTTTTCTGTTTCAGACAGAAAAACCAAGAAAAACACAGATTATTCATTTTAATGAAGAAACACGTGGATTTTGCACTTTTGCAAAGAGTTCTCTGCAGGCTGGCAGAGTTCCAGTGGGAGGAGGGTGGTCAGGCAGGGGGCATGGACATTAGGCCTGCGAGCATAAGGAAGTATTCGATTAGGATTCGGATTCAGGTGATTCAGAGGACAGTGATTCGATTCAGAGATTTAGATCACTGTCTTGAATCAATTTGGCCGAATCAGGTTTGGAAGATTCAGCGCTGATTTGGAGAGATTCGGCAATTTGGATCGGCCGGGGAGAGGCAGGCACAGCTGTGTGGCTGCAGGTTCTCCCATGGCTCCTCCAGCTGTGCCTGCCTCTCCCTGTGCAGGGGAGACCCACGGGAGAAGCCCCCATGGCTGCCTCGCCTGGCCCCATCCTCCACCCAGCTCCAGCCTAGTCCCCAAGCTATTTTTTTTTAAAAAAAGAAGCCCCGCACTCACCGACTGCAGCAACGGTGGTTGGGGCCTCTGGGCGCTCGTGGCAGAGCCTCCCCCACATAACGCGGGGTAGTGGGGAGCAGCAGGGATCACCCACCCAGCAGCTGCCCCATGGTACAGATGCAGCGCGGTTTGGCGGGGCACCATGCGCTGTGCGGGAGCTGGGGTCACTGGGGCTGAGCAGTGCCAGGCTTTGGCTGGCAAGTGGAGCTGCCCCAGCTTCAGGATAGCGCACAGTGCCCTGCCAAGCCACACTGCACCCACACCACAAGGCAGTTGCCACATGGGCACCAGGTGGAGTGGGGCGTGATCCCTGCTGCCCTGCACTGCGTGGGGGGGCTCTGCCATGACTGCCCAGAGACCCCAATTGCCATTGTTGCAGCCGGTGAGGGCAGCCTTTTGTTTGTTTATTTTTGTTTAAAGCTCCGCACTCACAGCCTCTGGCAGTGGCGCCTGGGGCCTCTGGGGGCTTGTGGCAGAGCACCCCCACACAGCATGGGGCAAGGAGTGGCAGCAGGGTTCGCCTGTATCATGTGGGTGCAGCGCAGCTCAGCAGGGCGCCATGCGTTGTCTGGGAGCTGGGGCAGAGTGGTACCAGGCTCCAGGTGATTGCTGGAGCCACCTCAGCTCTCAGACAGAGCACAACACCCTGCTGAGCCATGCTGCACCCGTGTGATGTGACAGCTGCCGTGAGGGTGCCAGGTGGGAGATGCTATCCCCACTGCCCCCCACTGCAGGGTGGGGCTCTGCCACAAGCCCTCAGAGGCCTTGACTGCCGCTACTACAGCCAGTGAGTATGGGGCTTTTTTTTCCCCCAAAGTGCCAGGAGGCTGGGGCTGGATGGAGGATGGGGCCGGGTAAAGCAGCCATGGGGGCTTCTCCTATGGCTTCTCTGGCTGTGCCTGCCTCTGCCCTGGCGGAGGGGGCCACGGGGGCTTATGCCCTGCTGCCACTTGCCCGGCTGGTGTGGAGTGCTATGTGTGATGCAGGTGCGGCTCACTTCAGGCAGCAGCAGGGCATAGACCCCGCTCCCAGTGCTGCTGCACCTGCATTAGCTCTGGGAGCAGGGTCTCTGCCCTGCTGCCACCTGGCGTGGG
>NW_017729031.1:105155574-105177001 GCF_001723915.1 Gavialis gangeticus
GGGGGGGGGGGGGGGGAGGGAGGAGGAGGGGAAGGGAGAAGAGAGGATTGAGGCCCCCAATGAGAGAGAGGGAGGGAGGGAGTTGGGCAGGGCTGGGGCTGTTACCTAATTAGGCAGTGCATGGGGCTTGGGGCTGGAATGGATGGCCAAACGGCCCCAGTCAGGAGTGGGACAGGGATGTGGGTGGCTCGTCCAGGGGGCAGGGGGCCAGCTCCCCACTGCAGTGTGCACTCCTAAGGGGGCACGGGGACCTGTATGTGGAGCAGGGGCTCCCCCTCTGCAGCCCAGTGGGTGGGACCAGGTACAGAAGGGCAAAGTGGGGCCAGGCGGGGAAGCTCCTTGCCACTGCAAGCCCTGAATTGCCCAGCCAAGGCATCCCCTGAGCACCTAGCAGCAGTAGTACAGGTTTGTGCCCCTTGCTGCTGCCGGGCAAGCAGGGAACACATCACAGAGGGCTTGCAGCAGCAAGGAGCTTCCTTGCCCAGCCCCACTCTGTCCTGCCATGCCGGGTCCTGCCTGCAGAGCCAAGAAGGCTCTGGGGGAGGGCAGCAGGCAGCCTGCCCTGACCCCCTCAACAGATCTAGGGGGCACAGATCTCTCTGCCTCCCCGCCCAAGCCCGCAGCAGGCAGCCCGCCACTGCCCCCCCATGGGTTCCACTTCAGCCACAGGGGGAGGGGAAGCCAGGCTCTCTGCTCTGCTCTGCTCCACGGCAGGAGTGGCCTCCCACTAGCAGATGCTAGGGCTCGGCTGCTGTGGACCTGGGTTCCTGGCCCCATAGCCCTAGCAGCTGGAGGCCCCTCTCCAGCAGGGCTGGTGGGGTGGGGAGCAGAGGGCTGTGGGTGGGTGGTGAGGGGCACCAGCAGGGCCAGGGCCTGTTGGGGGGTGGGGAGGGAAGAGTGAGGGGTCTGGCCTGCAGTCTGTCAGCTAAGGGGCAGGGGGAACCCTGGTTTTCCATGATAAAAAACCCAAAATCAAATACCAAAATGCAGAGGTATTTAGAATTTATTTTATTATAGTGACTGAGGCACTGGTAGGCTTCCAAACTGCTTTAAAAATTGTAAATATATCAATGAAACATTGTATTCAATTGATATCTATCCATCTATCGTGGCATTTCATTTTAATTGCATATTTTTAGGTTTTCATCAGATAATTTGCATTTTCATCAGAGAATCTGCCATTTTAATTAGAGAAAAACAGGATCTTTGCTCATCAGATAATCTGATCTAAAGCAATAATAGTTACCCACTTAAGGCAAAAGCATTATGTGCAATGAGCATCTCTCAACAGCTAATCTTGCAATATGACTCCATTCTGACAGAACTAACTCCTTCAGTAATCACATTGTGGCTTTTCTTCATTTCTCTGTTAATGGCACAGTAACTGCTGTGAAGAGATACTGCCTTCACAACATGCTTTAACTAAGACAGAGGTTACTTGACAAAAGTATTACTTAACAAAAAAATGCGTCTTGCTGAACTGGTGTCAGCTAAAAATCTGTGTTTTATTACAATTACGACTAGGAAAAATTAAATTGCATTCCAATGACAGAATCAGAGTCTTAAAGATTTGCACGTGAAATCAATATGCCAACTTCACTTGGTCCTGAGTCAGCAAGGTGCCCAGGTGTAGTTCTAAAGCATGTGAGAGCTCACATATTTAAAGGGTATCAGCAGACTGAACCCTATTGAGATCATCATACCCTGTCACAAACATCACTCCATGGAGCACGTTTCATGATTCTATATCCAGACATTATTAGCATTTTCTGTGAATCAAAACTGAAGTAGCTCTTTAATATGCTCACATTACTATATTCACAGAAACCCAAATCTTGACATGTTAAAGGCTGTCTAGAAGGCAAAGTCTATGGTTTTAATGACTCCTACTTGGTATATTGGGAACTTCAAATACATTTCTCATATGTGTAGTGAAGGGGGACTCCTCTCCAATAGTCACTTCTTGCCATCATTTTTCCTTTAATGACTAAGTATGCTAAGCTCTCTGGCAGGAAGTTTTACTTTGTGACACCCCTGAAACAAAAATTGAAGACAACCAAGATATGATATGCTCCTACCCTCTGCAGGTGGTGATGCAAACGTAACAGTTACTGTCTCCGTGAGTACATTTCCACTGTCTGTGGTCCACTGCAGCTGGAAGGAGAAAGAAAAAAAAGTCAGTCGTCTAAAATGGGAAAAGCACCTGCATATTCTCTATGATACTGGAAAGGTTCAAACCATAATAAAAACTAACAGCCAAAATATTACCTTCTTATTTCCTTATACTGTGTATTTTCTGAAGTCTTGGGTAATTTTTCAGATTCTTAAAGATAAAGTGCCATGTTTCAAAAGGATTTAAAACACTAACTGGTAGGTTAAACTGCCACAGGTTGTGGGTAGACTTTAAAACTGAAAATTAAACATATAAAAACAAATGATCTGAAAATAAGGTGTTTTTTTTTATTTACAGGGTCGGACTTGAATTCAAGATTCTGTTTGCATCTTGCAAAAGCGGAAAATATCACAAATGCCTATAAAAGAATAAAATAATTCTTCAGTGTGTCCTCTTTACGTACTTATGTCATTGTAGGAGATACAGAGCCACGAATTCAGGTCTGCGCAAGTTAGAACAAAAAGAGAAAAAAAACACCTTAAAATTTACTTATAAAATGTATTAATAAATTGAGCTTTGAAATGTAATTAAACATTTTTATTTAAAAGAAACCCTAATACATCAACTGACTTCTAAATAGTGTGATTGAAGTTCTGTTAGAGCAGTGACATACAAATCAGGGGTTGTTAAAAACCTCATTTAAGCCCTGCACACAACTTTCTGGGTTCAGAGTCACATACTGCTTTCTCATTCAATTACTGCAATCTCCTCTCTCATCTCCTTGTCTCACTTCCTTTACACTCATCCCAAATGCAACAGCCAGTATTTTCATCCTTTCTCACTACCTACACCAAGTCATCCAGCTCTTCAAACACCTTTACAAATAGATTTACTGGCTCCCCAAATCAAACTATCTGTTATAACATTTAATTTCATTCCCTTCACTCCATTGATGCAAGTCTCTTTCTTCCCTCATGCCTTCTTCCAAGCCATCCAATATGCATCAGACCTCTTATTCCCCAATGCACACACACCCTTATTCAGATCTTGGCTGAAATCTTCCTCCTCTCATGAAGCGTAAAAATAACCCACATCAGCATAACATTCTTTCTCAACTTCCATTTTCTCTCTCTTGTGCACACACGCTTTCTGTCTCTCATGTATTGCTGCCCTCTCACTGTCCTGATATGTTCTGTCTGGTCCACTTAGGCTGCTGACAGACATGGCAAAAAACCCAAAAGAAATGCACTTTACCGGAGAAGCACTGCATTTGTTTGACCCCTGTAGGAAACAAATTAGAAAGGCTAAGGTGGCGACTGAATTAAAATGAGCAACGGGAATCAAGAACAACAAGAAGTCCTTCTTTAGGTATGTAAGGAACTGGAGGAAAAGAAATGGGAGTGTGGGGCCATTGCTCAACAATTCAGGACAGCTGGTTACCAGCACTCGGGAGAAAACTGAACTCCTGAATGACTGCTTTGCTTTGGTCTTTCACCAAGCCAAGGGGAAAATCATGCCAGATAGGGAACAGAATGAGGTCAGGAATGACTGCCTTCCTACTACTGCCATAGAAGTGGTGTGTGATCAATTAAAGAAATTAGACATATAAGTCAGCAGGACTGGATGAACTTCATCTGAGAGTGCTGAAGGAGCTGGCCAAAATCATCGTGGAACCCCTGGCAAAACTCTTCCAAAAACTCATGGCACTCCAGAGAGGTCCCTAAAGACTGGGACCAATGTTGTGCTCATCCTTCAAGAAGGGGAGGAGGGAGGACCTAGGTAACTATAGGCCAATTAACCTAACTTCTATCCCAGGGAAAATCCTGGAAAAATTCATTAGGAAATCTATGTGCGATAGGCTTGCAGAAGGTAGGATTCTGAATGATAGCCAGGATGGCTTCATTGCGGGCAGGTCTTGTCTTACCAACCTCACCTCCTTTTATGATCACATAACTTGCCACCCGGATAAGAGAGAAGAGGTTGACATTGTGTACTTGATTTCCATAAAGCCGTTGACCTGGTATCCCACGATGTTCTCACAAGAAAATTGGAGGATTGTGGGCTTAACTGGGAGACAGTTACATGGGTATCAAGCTGGCTGTGGGGTAGGACCCAGAGCGTTCTAATGAACTGATCTGTGTCATCCTGGCAAGAAGTGGCCAGAGGTGTTCCATGGGGGTCGGTGCTTGGTCCAGTACTTTTCAACATCTTTATCAGTGATTGGGATGTGGGGGTGAAGAGCTCACTGGGCAAGTTCGCGGACAACACCAAGTTATGGGGAAGTGTGGCCACACTTGAAGATAGGCTACAGATACAGGTGGATCTAGACAGGCTAGCAAGTTGGGCAGACTGGAACCAGATGAAGTTCAATGTTGAGAAATGTAAAGTCCTCCACCTGGAGAGGAACAACCCCCTAAACACCTACTGGCTTGGTGGTGCCGAACTGATCAGCACCACAAATGAAAGGGACCCAGGGGTAGTAACAGATCACAGTATGAACATGAGCCAGCAGTGCGATGCTGTAGCTGGCAGGGCAAACAACACTCTAGCATGCATCAATCGATGCATCTCCAGCAAAACCAAGGAAGTGATTCTTCCGCTCTACTCAGCATTGGTGAGACCCCAGCTGGAGTACTACATCCAGTTCTAGGCACTGCACTTTAACAAGGACGTGGTGAAGTTTGAGAGAGTCCAGAGAAGGGTCACGTATGATCAGAGACTTGCACGGCAAGCCATATGAGGAAAGGTTTCATAGATTTCATAGATATTAGGGCTGGAAGGGACCTTGGAAGATCATCGAGTCCAGCCCCCAGCCTGAAGGGAAGGAAGTCAGTTGGGGTCATAGGATCCCAGCAAGATAAGCATCCAATTTGCTCTTGAAGGTGTTCAATGTAGGTGCTTGAACCACCTCTGATGGCAGGCTGTTCCAGACCTTGGGGACTCGGACAGTAAAGAAATTCTCCCTTATGTCCAGCCTGAAGCGGTCTTGCAGTACTTCATAACTGTTTGACCTCGTCATCCCTGGGGCGCTCTGGTGAACAAACGTTCCCCCAGATACTGGTGGTCACCCCTGATAAACTTATAGGTGGCCATCAGATCACCCCTGAGCCTGCGCTTTTCTAGGCTGAAGAGCCCCATGGACCTGGGACTCTTCAGCCTGGAAAAGAGAAGACTGAGGGGACTTGGTAGCAGTTTAATGCTATATCAGGGGAATACATCAAGGGCTTGTTGAACAACTGTTCACCAGGGCACCCTTGGGAAAAAAAAAACAGGAGTAATGGCCACAAACTCCTGGAAGATTATTTCAGGCTCAACATTAGGAAAACCTTCTTTACAGTTAGAGTGTCTAGATTGTGGAATAAGCTCCCTCCAGAGGTGGTGCAATCATATCTTCAAGGGGAGACTGGATGGTCACTTTGCTGGGGTCACTTGACCCCAGCTATCTTTCCTGACTGGTGCAGGGGGTTGGATCTGATGATCTTCTGAGGTCCCTTCCAGCCTTACAATCTATGAATCTATGACCCAGCTCCACAGCGTCTATATAAATCATGCACTTTGACGAGGGGGGTTTGGTGCTTTTACCTAAAGCTATTAGATAAAAGTATCAAAAAAGTCTCACTGAAGCACCCGATCCATACAGATGTTGGGCAAGCTGGTTCAAATTAACATGATGCCTCTTCTGGCCATGATGTTAGGCTCGGCACAGGGGCACGTGAAGTTTAAAGTAGAGTGCTATTTTGGGGGGCTTTTTATATCTGTAAGCAGCCTTAATGTTAACCAGCAGACTAGGTACTGAAGATGCATCTATTCATTATGACCAGAAGTGCTGTGAAGCTGGGGGATGTACCCTGGTTATCATAGCAGCATATATTAAGCAATACAAAATCTTCACCATACTACATTCTGGCAGAAATGGGTTTACATCCTTGGAATTTCTTCATAGCCAATACATACTTTGCCTTTCAAACTAGAGAAATTACTGTCATTGTATGTTCTAAATGACCCCACAGAAAATTAATGGACAATATACATTACAGTTACTGCACAATTTTAAATATTTATTTTGTATGCACTTTTAGGTATGCTAAGTAAATAATACTTAGCACTACTATAGTCTTTTACCTGTTCAAAACACTACATAGACATTAACAACCTCACATGAAGTAGGAAGGTACATTTCATCCATCTTTTCCAGAGGAAAAGCAAGAAATGACTTCAAGGCACTCAAGATGACAGGGCAAGAATTACAACCTCCCAGTGATCATTCTTCTAGAAGACACCGCCTTCATTTCATTACGTCATTATATGAGACTACTGCACAAACTATCAATCGATGAGATAAATATAGCTACCAAAGGCCTAAAGACCCTTACTCAGATATTATTTATTACTTCCCAGGCAAAGTGTCCTTTGAAAATGTTATCATCAGGAATACAACAGTCAGCAGAAACTTTTACTTGAATCCTGAAATCCTTCAACCAAAGTTAAAAAAAAAAAAAAGAAAAGAGGGATGGACAGAAGTGAGTATAGCACCAATAGTACCGTTGCTGGGATGCTTTCAGAGTTATACACCATCTCCCCATTTCTCAGGGACTTCTGCACCTCATGGATGTGGTTCTTGATGTCATTCACAGTGGGGAAAAAAGACAGGTTATGCCTCTCTGGCACTTCATCCGGTTTGAAAAGCTCTCGTTCCACATATTTTCTGTCATGTGTTAGAAAATGGAGGATGGCAAGGGGAAGCAGTTAAAAATATATTTGCATATTAGCAGATTTTACTTCCCCACACCCTCCCAACAGTCTTCTCCTCTTTCCACAAATATGATCCAAACAAGAAGTTACAGTATTTTCTCAAATACAAGACAAGGTTTTTTCCCCATTCAATATGGATGGGAGTGGGGAACCTCATCTTGGATCTGATGTACTGGCTTGAGGCTCACAGCTGCTGCAGCTCTGGCTACAGCCCCAACCTGGACCCAGGGTCAGAGCTGGAGTTCCTGCTGTCACAGCTGCATGACTAGGGCTAGAGCAGCTGCCTGCCCAGACCAGAAGCCACTGTGTGCTGTGTGCCTGGAGCCAGAACCAGAGCCAGAACTGTTGCAGGGGGCAGAATGACGTAGGGGTTAGGCTTCCTGTCCCCTTCATCACTTGCCACTCCACTGCCTGCATCCTCCTCCCCCTGCTAAGGCAGGGGGTGTAAATTTAAGGGGTAAATTTAAGACCTCCCTCCAATAATTTATTAAATTCTATATATAGAAAAATAACAAATTTATAAGTTTTCTATGTAAAGAAACTAACTTTTGGAGGGCAGGGGTCATCTTAAATTCAAAGTTGTCTTTGATTTAGGTAAATATGGTAATATAGTCCACAGCATGACTCCCTTTGCATCTAATCTCATGACCTAAAACTGTTAGAGAGCTATTTTAGCAAAACTTGGGAGTTTCAATACTTGGAAGACCAGCCTTAAGCAATGATATATAATGAGGCAAGAGAAGACAACACACCTGATATTAACATGTAAGGGTAAAGGTTCAGTTAAAACAAATGCTAATATTATTTGTGGAGGAAAAAAAAAGTCAGCCTTGCCCTACTGCTGCAAGGCAAATTAATGCAATGGTTGATACAGCACTATAGAAAGAAGCTAACCGACTTAGAGCAGATTATGCTATACCTTAGCTGTTTCCTCACAGCATACACTTGTTCTATTCCCTGAGATACCAGTTCTCGGATTTTATCTGCTACTTGTGGATGAAGTCGAGAGGGCAAAGCGCAGTTCTCATCTCTCAGTCCATCTTCCTCTTCCTCAGGAGAGGATATGGGGAAATGGGAGGGTGAAAGAGGAAGGCAGGAGGGCTCCACTTCATGGTACTGGTGTGCTTGCTGCGTGGGTAACTGCACATACCACCTGACAAGAGAGAGAGAGTTTCCAGGTCCAATTCCCAAGTAGAGACAGCAAAACAAGACTATTTAAATTCTTTTCCAGGTTTTGGAACAAAATCTAGTGACTGAGGCTCTCATCATTAAAGCCACCAACAGGATTTGAGGTATGTGCACCTACACCTCTACCATGTCTGAAACACCCTCACCCCAGTAGCATTAATTGTGGGCACTGATGCCGCGCTTTCCAGATAGCTGATTTCCATAGCTGTTAAGATTTCAAAAGGTTACAGACAGCATGGTAGAGCTGCACACCACAGCTCAGCGGCAAGGGGCATGCATACAAAGCTGATTTTACTTCACTACTGTGCTCCTCTGATGTCCCTCTCTCCCCCACAACCTAAAGGAAAAGCAACTGCTTTAAGGTTATTCTGCTGAAGGACTCTCTCCACCCACTTCTGCGCCAATATCTGGAGTGAACCTCCAGTGACCAACTGCATTTAAAGCATAAGGTCATTCTAGCAATAGTCAGCATGAGTCTCTGTTAAATACCCAAACTGCACCCATTTCTGCCTTTTTATCATGAAGTATTTTTGCATTAATCCCACAACATAACATCTTCTGCACTAAACAAGACTACTGGAAGCATCTTTCTGCTTTTTACAAAAAAATTTTAAATTGTCTTGTGGGATGGTGATAGAGAAGGGAAGAGGAAAAAAACCCCCACACAAGCAACAAATTTGTTTATCATCAATTTGTCAAGATAATTAAACAGATGGAAATTTCACCTGAGAACCCCTCCTGCATCCATCAAATTCTTCTTCAGCATGTTGAATGCTTTCTCTTGCTCCACTCGTATGATTTTCTTGTCAATTTTGGGGTCAGTAGGAACTCTGTACTCAGGAAACTTTTGAACCTTTTTAATATAGATTCTTCCGGGGAATAAAACAGACCAGAAAACACCTGGTTTCATTATACTTTTCTTCAGAAACACCAGCTATTTTGTTTCAGATTATAAAATTTATTGCAGAGAAGCTCTAGAGAAACCCCAGAAGTACACACAAAGGTTTGTTCGCAAGATAGTAGGTCAACTGGAAGACTGCAGAATGAAAGCACAGAAAATTAATATCAAAAAGTTCACAGAGAAGGAGGAAGAGGAGGATGGAGACTGGCGGATGTTGTTGGCGTTAGATAAGGAGAAGTGCTTTGGTAAATTTGGATTCCATATGTAGTTTAGACAGATTTCTCCAATAAATCTGGGTCACTGCCACACTGCATTCTATCCTATCATTTTGATCAATTACTGGCTGCAAATCGGTCTGCATAGCTTCTGGATATCTCAGTCCACAGGGTAATATAAAACACTACAAAATTCATATGAAACTTTCATTTAAAAAAATTGCACACTTGTCATTAATTGATAACCCTAGTAACTTAGGAGGTTCCCCCCCCCATTCACCTAAAGTTCCCCAACCGCCAACTTCACAACTAAAGTTCCCCATCCCCCAACTTCACAATAAACAATTTGACACTATGATCCATTGTCAAAGTTAATTTGAAAATAATATATTCTTCCAAATTACTAGAGGTAAAACCAAACAGGTCAACCAAAATCTATAAGGCTTTTTTGCCCCTTTTAGAAAATTGAAATAAATTGAAATAACTGTTACCCAGCTTATACACTGCCAAAATGAAGACCAGAATAAATGCCAATAGTGTTGTTATAACCTCCATGTATAATGATTTAAGTGCCTGTAAGGCAGAGGTGAACAAAATGGAGGATCCAGCCGGCAGCCAGCCTTCATTTCCCAGCAGTCCCTGCTTGCACCGCTGTGGGTGGTTTCCATGGAGACCCCACAAGCAGCAGAGTGGTCACAGTGTGGGGCCAGGGTTTCCATGCAGACTAGCCCCAGGAGGTCTGGCAGTGAGCATGGCTGGAGGGGCCCAGTCCAGTCTGTGGGCTGGACTTATAAGGTATACTGGAATTCCTAGCAAGAGGGACCCAGAATAGAAGATTTAAGAAACTCATCAATTTGAACAACATCCACTCAGAAAATTATTCATCCTTCTTCTGAACATACATTTAACATAGACTGGTACTAACACCAGACTGGTATGTTAGGGTATCTTGTCATATTTTAGGCTTTAAAGTTGCACCTGTTTATACAGTGCTGAAATACAGTATTGTTTAAAGTTTCCTTTATATCTAGCCTAAAGTCCTGTATAGCCTCATGGTTGTTACCTGGACTTTTAATTTTGCTGGTGCTGGCAGTATCAGCTGGCCTTGTTTCTTGCAAACAGCTTATGGCCTTAAGTTTGCTCGCATGATGTTTCTTTCCTTTTTCTATCACTGTGAGAAGTTTTCTCTAATACAACATAGTAATAGTTGTGTTACTAGCTCAAATTAACTGAACTTGGCACTAACCAGCTGAATCAGAGGAATGAAATGATTGGATATGTTAATGAAGGTGATAAAGGAGACCAGTGGACAATGCTTAAAATACACTGGAAAAAGGCCAAATTAAGAGGTGTGCTCATAATGGGTCTGTTGAACAAAGGAACATGCTGACAGGATAAAATATGAACAATATGCTGACTACAGAGAGACCAATTCAAAAGTAAGGAGTCAAGTTTAAAGAAAAGCATAAAAGTGGGGAGCAAGAAAATTAAGCACGTCATCGTTGCTATCATCATTTGCATTATGAATCCAACTTCCAAACCTGTCTGGATCATCCCAGCCAATGACGCACCCTTTGCTTCAGGAACTGAGTGGCCATCTTTTCTTTGAAACAAAGTAACATCTGGGATTGAGTGAGATCATTGTACTAAGTGTTCTTCTCTCTCTGAATATAGAAACTGCTAAGATAATACTTGTTTTACTAATAAAGTTAGACTTTGATTTTAGGACACTTGAGTTGTCTGTGTTCATATTTCATGTTCCATTTAAGGGTTAATTGTGCTTTAATGATCCCTAAGCACTATCTGGTGGACAATGGTGCGAACAGGTACCAGGACCAAGACAAATGTCATTCTGGTACCATACAGTTATCCGTCATATTTCTTGAGAAACAAGCTCATGTAGCACTGGCAGCTTCTTCAGACAACAGTCTTGGTTGGGATTTTTTTCAAATTTTGTTGCTAATGCTTACCGTGCTGGACAAGTGGCTTTGTACAGATGGCCTGATGAATTTTCCTGCTCACCAGCTTTTCTGGGCTGGAAACCTTTCCTCCTTGGCCCATATTGGCACTCCATCACAATGGCTCTGCTTCCTGTGGATAGAAATTAACTGGCTCAACTATAAATTCAAGCGTCCAACAGTTCCATAAACTCTATTAAAAAAATTCTGAAGGAAAAAAATTTGAAACACTTTATTTAAATTATTTCCACATACTTTGAGGACTAGTGTGTTCAGGGTAGTAAATACCCAAGTTACAGAGTACCAGCATTTCTGAAAATGAAACTTGGCACTTACTGTACATTGTTCATAGCATTTTGCAAAATAATTATTCCTCAGAGTACTTCTATCAGGTAGGAAACTAAAATATTGCAACAACCATTTTACAGGGAGGCTAAAGGCCATATTTTGACACCTTTACTTCTATTAGCATCCTTACTGTATATAATGATTCATTTTCTGAGCTAGTCACAGAATAAGATGCTGATAAGCATGAGTAAGGGTAGGATCTCCCCTGAATTATAGGATCTGCCCTAAATTACACAGCAAATCGATTGTAAGAAAAAAAATATCTGAACCTGATGTTCCTGGCCTCCTGTTCAAAGTTCTGTTCTTTTGACCATATTTGATCAATCCCTTACGTTAACCAATGTGACATGAATATAGAACCCCAAAAAGCATTACAAAACAGAACTTAATTTAGCTGTAAACTTCACTGAAATAACCTCATTCTTTTATTCAGACATTTGATCAAGTGGAGTAAAATGCTGGCTATAGTTTGGCAGAGCATAGCTAAGAAGGGAAATTATTTATCCTGAACACTTAAGTATGATCCCTAGCACTTCTTTTCCCACAATCAAACTACCCTTGAAATCTTTTTTTATATGCCACTTCCTAGCTTGTGAAACAGCTAGTACTTTCAGTGCAGCATACTGTTGAGACAAATGGTTCTACATGAATGGTAATCCCCTGTACAAGCATGTACCATTTAAAATAAAAAAATGCACAGAAAACCAGAGACTAATTCAGAAATAGTTTAATGTACTTTGGTTTAATGAACAAAACCCTCAGAAAACAAGTTTTGGCTCATTTAACTTATGAGGAATAATTTATGGTAGGATCAAACTAGTTAGTCCCTGTTTACAGGCATTGCAAAAAATTGGCAGGACCTCAATTTTACAAAGGTATAGCATGTCTGAAATCTTAGTAAAGTCAGGATCTGGATGCTCAGAACATCCTATTTTACAATATATGAAGCAAGCTACCTGCTTCAATAGAAGGAGAGGCAAGCAAGGTAACACAAAAACTCCACTTATGTAGAGGTTACAAGCTATTGAAGAATGGTACTTCATGCGTGAACAGCTCAGGATCTCTGGAAGCCTGAAACTGTACCTCAGTAAAGCATCTGGTAAGTGTAACTTGGGAGCAGCGTCACTGACCTTCAGTTATTTAGGAATTTCAGATAACTAGAATTCAGTAAATCAGCCACTCTCGGTAACTGGCAGCCTCTGTTCTAAAGATTTTAATAGTGGGAATGTTGCAGGCTAGAACTAAAATGTGTTAGTAGAGTAGTATGTAGGACAGGGGTGGGCAAAATGCAGCCTCGGGGCGAGATGTGGCCTGCCAGGCCATTCTACCTGGCCCATGAGGCCCCTAACAAATTTAGAAAAATACTATTAATCTGCCCTGGGCTGACTGTCATGCAGCCCTCGATGGCTTGCCGAAACTCAGTAAGCGTCCCTCTGCCCAAAATAATTGCCTGCCCCGATGTAGGACATTACGCAATCCCTCCTTGCTCTAAGTCTGACCAGGCAAGCATTATATATTAGGGATGCGCGAAGCTTCAGTCTCTGATTCAAATCGGAGTAGATATGGCCAGATTCAGTGGCCGAATCTCTGAATCAAATCAGAAGACACATTAATCTCTCCAAATCGAATCAGAAGCCTCCAAATCGATTCAGAGAGATTTGAAGATTTGGCCATAGACACAGCTTTATATGATTTTTTTTTTTTTTTTTTTACATACCTCAAGGTACCAGGTGCAGCTCATGAATGCTGAGCTGGTGGGGCAGATGGAGTGTCACAGGGAGCACAGGGAGGTCTCCCACATGCTTGGCAGCACTTCTGGGTCCACCACCAAGCGCGATGGGGACTGCCCTGCCCCCCAGCTCGGTGACTGGTGCCTCCTTGGTCTGGGGGAATACCTGCCAATTGCTGGGCCAGAGTGGCACAGGGGAGGAGGGGATTCCCTCGTGTGCTGGGTGGTGGACCCACAAGTGGACTGGAAGTTCACTTCCACGTCCGCCACTGGGTGCGCAGGGGACGCCACTGTGCTCCCGTGGGACACTTCATCCACCCTACCATCTCAGTGTTCAGGAGCCGTGCCTGGTACCTCAAGGTACATAGAAAAAACACAAAGCTGTGGCTATGGCCAAATCGCTGATTCAGAGAATCAGCATCGAATCTTCAGATTTGGCCAAATCAAATCAGGACAGTGATCTGAATCAGCTAATCAAATCATGGTAGCCCGAATCCAAATCTGAATCGAATACTGCACGCTTTGCACACCCCTATTATATATATATTCTGATTCAAAGCCAACCTACATTTTTTTGAACAAAGAAACAAAAGTGATGAATTTAGCATGTTCCAACTCTAACCTTCTCATTTTGGGGAGGGAAGGAATTGCTCATTAGAGTGATCTTATAAGTACCCCAAAACTTCTGGCACATCTCTTGGAAAAAAGGCTTGTTTTTCTGTATTTGTCCTTTCTAGTCTTGTTTCACTTTATAGTTGGAAAGCTTATATTGTAATTCAAGTGACAATTTTTTCCAATTACTTTCAGTACAAACACAACCTGGACCCTATCAGACACAATAATCACATCAAGTTACAACTGAGGGTTGATTAGTATGATCACATCTAAATGATCACTCATTCTATCATATAATACCTGCTCCATAAATTAAAAAGTATAAAATTACTAAAAAATATATTTAAGGGCTATTTAAAGTATTTTACAGGTTCTTGCTGTCCAAGGTTTTCAGTAAGCTGTCAAAACTGCATGACTGCTGGAACTGCTTTCTGAGAACTGCAATATCCAAGCAGAGCAAACAAAGCCTTCTTTTTAAAAGTCTCATTTGAAAAAAAGACTCCTGCCCCAGTGCTTAGTTAACCTACTTCTAATAAAAAAAAAAAAAAAATCAAGAGACTCAAACATTTACATTACAATATGAACCTGTGGTTCCAGGGACCCCATATGCATCAAATTTGAGACTCAACTCACTAAGGCAACTTCTTCCATGTTTGTGACTTGACTTTACCAATACCTAGTAATATTCTGCCAGAATACTGAGATACAGTCTCAGGTGGGTTCTTTTTAATGGCCAAAAGGTTTACAGATGCTGAAACTTTGAAAACCAGTTATTAAAGAAATGTAATTACCTGCATTGACAAAAGGGATCCCATCATATGGGACATACTGAGATTTCCACATCAACCGTGTGGCAGGTTTGGCTGGGCTTGGAGACTGGCGTGTCCCCCACACACTTTGTGTTTGCTGCTTGTGTAGCGTTAGAACACTCTCTAATTCTGTCTCACTCACACAATAGCCACGGTACGAGTCCCCAATTTTCTGCATGGAAAGGAGGTGAAATAATAGGATTATTCACCAATCCGACTGCTATTCAGTATACAAAAAAAAAAAAAAAAAAAAATGCAGTCAAGGATTCTGGGATGCAAGCAGGTGAAGGTACTATCTAAAATGTTTGGGTGTTTTTTTTATTGGCTTTTGTACTGGTTGATTAACAGCCATATTTGCCAAAGAATGAACACCCGCCTTTTTTGAGTTAATAACATCACCAGCCTGACACACTAGGTGAAGTACTACAAATGTCTCAGCAGTGGTTAAAATTGCTATACTACTGTCTGGCTATATAGGAAGCAAAAACTCCCATTTTCTGAAGGGTCTGGAGATCTCTGAAACCTTTTAAGCACATACTAAATTTTGGGCAAATGAGAACAAGGCATACAACAAAGACTGAACTTCCTACTAACCAGTGGTTATATAAGCACCAAGACAGAATCAAGTTAATTCTTTCAGCCTGGATTTCTCTCCACTTCCTGTTTTTCTAGTATAATTAATACTTATTACTAGTCAATTAATATTGGAAAGGTTGTTTTTGGTGAGTTACTGGCTATATTATGAAGAAGAACATATCAAGCATTTTATTCCTTGAAGACTGCAGTCACAGCCAGCCAGTCGCATAATCTTGTATCATATTATCATCATCATCATCATATCATCACAGCCATCAACCATAGGATTTGCAGAGCAACCCTAGCTGGCTGACCAGGCTATCAGTGAGCTATTGGAAGCTGGAAGGGCGGGGAGGGGGGTAAGGGGAAGAGGCCTACCACCAAATTCAGGCCCCTTGGACACCACTGGCCATGGCCATCACCAGTGCCTCTGGAATCTTCCCCCAGATCCACTGCTACCACCAGGCCCCTGCACCCAAGCACCTCATTGCCTCTGGACCCACTGCACTTGCACCCCTCACTGCTGCTGCCGCCGCTAGACTCACCACCAATGCTGTGGTGGCCCTGGCAGCTGCCTGGGTGCCTCATGTTGGATCCTGCCCACAAGAAGTCCTGCAGTCCAAGGTGCCAGGTAACACCCCTAAGGGAGTCAAACTATTCAACCCCACCTCCCCCTGCCCCAATGGGCTCAGTACTAAAACTGCCTCATTCCCCACCTGTTGGGGGGTTTTTTGGTTTTCTGCAAAGTACAACAATTCAGAATGGGCCACAGGATCACTGTATAGTGCAGGAGCGCGCAAGGTCCGGCCCATGGGCTGGATCCTGCCACTCAGCACTTGGGGCCAGGGCTTCCACGGAGGCTGGCCCCAGCAGCACTGCCAGGCAGCAGTGGTGCCAGCCTCTTCCTGGTGGGGGGGCTGTGCTGTGGGCTGGAATGGAATGGGGCAGGCTCAGCTGCCACTACCTGTGCCGGGTGGGCAGAGGCAGTGGTACCACTGGAGGGGTGGCTACAGGGGGCTATAGCCCCCACAAGTCTTCCCCTGCTCTGGAGACCAGCTGGGATCTTGCAGTGGTGACAGCTCAATTCAGAGCAAGGGCAGAGCCACAATCTGTAGCCTGCACGCTCTGGTCAGGGGCATGCAGGCTGCAGATCATAGCTCTGGACCATGCTGTCACTGCTACAAGATCCCAGCCGGGCTCTGGAGCAGATCTGCACCCTGCCACACCTCCTACCAGCGCTGCTGGAGTCAGTCTCCACAGAAACCACATCTCACGATATCACAGTGCGGCTGCCGCCGGGGTCTCCACAGAAACTGGCCCCAGCCACGTGGGCAGGGGCTGCTGGGAAATGGAGTCTGGCTGCTTGCTTGTTCCACTATTTTTCCTACGCCTGGTATAATGCAACACTTCACCTAAGCAATCAAACTTTTGAAGAGAGGCGATCATTTGAATCTATATCCCAAAAGACCTACCAATTAAAGAGATGAGAAAGCATCAGAAGAGAAAAGCAGGGAACAAGTGCTATCTAGCACAAAGTGAACAACAAGGGAATCTATCAGTTCTCTGTAAACTGTTCTGGAACGGACACAAAAAGGAAAAAAAGGAATTTGTAGAGTCAAACTCAACCCCATGGACAGAACTGCACTGAAGACAACGGAGTTGCGCAAAACTACAACACAAGTTAGGTTAGTCCAACAAACATGCCACTAACATTTAGAGTGCTCATTCTTGCAAAGGAGGAATAAAATAGTCTTTAAAATCTGTAGATCCTCATAAGCATAACACTGAGATCCTTGAAGCCAAGTTTGTACTAAAAATACATTTGAGATTTCCTGTGGGAAGAGGGAGGCAACTGAAGACAGACAGATTCTGCTATAAATCTTTACTTATAATTTCTAAGCTTAAATTTAAGAAAATTTCTTTAAATCCGTATGCATAGAAGACAGGAAGAGGGAGCAGGGTAGAGAAGATATGGGAGGCATAATAATTCACTGCCTTTTACAGCCCAAGATACCAAAAGGATAATTTCTTCTTCCCTTCCCCTCCCCCCAATCTGCTCTATATAGGAAGTAAAAAACAGGAGTCCACAGCCTAAGAAATCACAGAAAACATTCACTTCTCTCTAGATATTCTAGGTATTTTAAAATAAAATACAGCTAAAATATAAAAAAATCAGTTGCATATAAAGAAAATTATATTGGAATGTTTCCTGCACCAAACATCTGATCAGGAAAATCATTTTTATATCATAGACTGATTTTAAGGACAACATTTAAATAACGGGAATGTGATTTTTTTTTTAAATTAATTTTAAAAATTTTGCTTGGGTTCATTCTTTTTAGATTTTTGTTTTGTTTTTAAAATGCTACTTTATGTATTTTATGTTCTATCATTTTGTACTGTATTAAGAAAAACATTTCCCATTGAATCTGGAAAACCTGGCCCATGCCAGCTATGCACCTCAATCTCAAGCTGACCACAAAAAAAAAAGTTGTATGCATTTTCTAGTGATAGTCTGATTTTATTTAATAGATTTTATAGACTTTAGGGCTGGAAGGGACCTCGATGATGATCAAGTCCAGCCCCCTGCCCCAGGGTCAGGAAGTCAGCTAGGGTCAAAGGATCCCAGTAAGATAAGCATCCAAGTGTTAACGAGTAGGTGCCTGCACCAGTCCTGAAGGGAGTCTATTCCAGGTCTTGGGGGCTCGGACAGTAAAGAAATTTTTTCTTATGTCCAGCCTAAAACGGTCTTGGAGGAGTTTTTAACCGTTGGCCCTTGTTCTTCCTTGGGGTGCTCTGGTGAACAGATGTTCTCCCAGGTCCTGATGTACACCCCTTATGTACTTCTAAACAGCCAGGTCCCCCCTGAGCCTGAGCTTTTCCAGACTGAAGAGTCCCATGGCTCTTAGCCTTTCTTCATAAGACCTATTCTTTTGCTCTCTGATCATGTGCGTGGCTCTCCTCTGGACTCTCAAGTTTCTCAACATCCTTCTTGAATTGTGGAGCCCAGAACTGAATGAGGCCACTCCAGCTGTGGCCTCACCAAGGCTGAGTACAACGGGAGGATGACATCCTGTGATTTACTTGAGAAGCATCTATAGATGCAAGCCAGAGTTTTGTTTGCTTTACCACCTGTGACATCACATTGGTGACTCATGTTCATCTTGTGGTCAATCATGACTCCCAAGTCTCTTTCAGCAGTGGTGCTAGCAAGAGTAGCATTGCCAAGCCTATAAGTATGCTGCAGGTTCCCTGCCCCCCCAAGGTGGAGTACCTTACATTTATCAGTATTGAACTTCATCGGGTTTGTATCTGTCCACTTACTAAGTTTACCTAAGTCAGCCTGGATCTCTAGCCTGTCCTCAGGTGTGGATGCTTTGCCCCAAAGTTTAGTGTCATCAGTGAACTTAGCCAGTGCGCTTCTGACACCAATGTCCACATCGTTGATAAAGATGTTAAAGAGATCCGGTCCAAGGACAGAGCTTTGGGGGACACCACTGGTCACAGAGCGCCATAATGATTCGCTACTATCGTCCACTACTCCCTGGGTCTGACCTCGGAGCCAATTTCCCAGTCGTCGGACTGTGGTGTAGCCGAGGCCACGGTTGGCCAATTTTTCCATGAGGAGGTCATGGGACACCAGATCAAAGGCTTTTTTAAAGGCCAGATATATGACATCAATCTTTTCTCCCTTGACCAGGTGATATGTCACCTGGTCATAGAAGGAGATGAGATCAGTCAGGCAAGACCTACCTGAGACAAACCCGTGCTGGCTGTCCCTCAGGATGTTGCCCTCAGCCAGCTTATCCAGAAGGGTCTCCTTGATAATTTTCTGCAGTTTACCAGGGACTGAGGTCAAGCTGATTGGCCTGTAATTCCCGGGATCTATTTTTTGCCCTTCCTTGAAGATGGGTACCACATTGGCCGCCTTCCAGCCTCAGGTACTTCACATGAGCACCACAAGTTTTCAAATATTTTTGCCAATGGTTGGGCTATGACACCTGCCAGTGCCCTTGAATACTCTAGGGTGTAATGTGTCAGGAGCAGCTGACTTGAAGGTGTCCAGCCTCAAGGTGATCCTTTACTAGATCAACACCAATGCTGGGTATAAATACACCCTCACCCTAGCAATCCCACGTCTTGCTAGACAGGGCAGTCCCATTGGACTGATGAAAGACGGATGCAAAGTACCCATTAAGCAGATCGGCCTTTTCCTTGGTGTCGGCTATCAGCTGTCCTGTTTGGTTCAGCAGGGGTCCAATGGTACCCCTTGCATTTTTTCCAACTCCCTACATATCTGAAAAAGGACTTTGTGTTATCCTTGATATGTGAAGCCAGATGGAGGTCGGTTGCAGCCTTGGCTTTCCTGATCCACTCACTGCAGGTACAGACCAGTACTGAGTACTCCTCCTTGGTAGTAATTCCAGCCTTCCATCCTTTATAAGTCTCTCTTTTGAGGCGTAGGAGGTCCTCAAGTTCCCTGGTGAGCCAAGGAGGTCGCTGTGCCCTTTTGCTACCTTTTCTCCAAGATGGAATGGCCATCCCTCGTGCTGTCAGGATCACTCCCTTGAGAAGCAACCACTCCTCTTGCACTCCTCTTCCTGTCGAGACATGGTCCCTTAGGGCCTTGACAACAAGCCTCCTGAGCTTGCCAAAGTCAACTTTTCTGAAATAGAGGACTTCTGTCTTGTTGACTGACTTGCCAGCTTTGTGATGGATAGTAAAGGTGATCAGCTTGTGGTCACTATCACCCAGTTTTCCATCAATTCTTAGGTCACTGACTAGGTCATCCCCTTTGGCCAGTACCAGGTCCAGCAATGCTTTACCTCTCATTGGCCTATAGACTTCTTGACTCAGGTAGAGTTCGTCCATGCACATGAAGAAGCTTTGTGACCAACTGGATTTGGCCGAGCGCTCTTCCCATGAGATGTCCAGGTAGTTAAAGTCTCCCATGACAACCATGCGCTGAGAGGGTGCAGCCTCAGCCAGTTCCCTGGTGAACTGCTGGTCCAAGTCTTGTTTCTGGTTAGGAGGTCTGTAGTAAACTCCTACCATGATGTTCCCTGTGCCATGTTCAGTGTGGCAGAAGGCCGCCTCTGTTTCTCCCCAAAAACTCTGCTCTGTAACAATTTGGTTAGTATGGGCCCTGCAGAGGGTACACACCTTACCCTACCTCTTTAGGTAACCTAAGCTGGATACATTCCTGAGGGAGGGGGGAAACCTGCTCCCTCTGCCTAGGTGACTGATATCACATGGCTGGGTGAGGGGCTTGGGCTCCCTGGTGGGCTAGAGACTGCCAGTCTGCCCAGCAACCAGTGATGCATTTCAAATTGGTTGGCTGACAGCCAACAGCTGCTGGCCTCCATTGGACCAGGTAAATGAGGTCATAAGGGCTATATAAGTTAAGGACTGCCCAGAAAGAGGAGCAGTAACCATGAGGAAAACTCAGAGAGAGAGAGAAGAGCTGGACCATCTGAAACTTGCTCTCTCTCTCAAAACTCATGATCAATGAGCTGCCTGCCTCCAGAGGGAACCTCCACCTGCCTCTGGATGATACTTGTAAGTAAGCTACCTGAGATCTAACTAGATATATAAACTTGCAGTAACTCAGATGTGTGATCAAAGGCTACTCCAGCCACCCTGTTTGCTCTATGGGATTTATCTGATACTACTCAACTCTGTACCCTATTCGAACCCTACTCCTAGTAACCAATAAAGTTCTCCTTTGTACCTAGCATGGGAGATTTATTGGGAGTAGGTCTAGATTATGCCTTGGGTCCCCTTGATTTGGCTAAGGGATACCACTACTTGTGCTTCCGACTGAGGGAAGCACCCCAAGTACTTGAAGTGAGTCAAGTACCCTCGAGGACTACAAGGCCTGCGTTTCCCAGGGGGTGCAGTGCCAGAATCAAGCCCATCCCTGGGTGGTGACATCTGTACCCCCAGGCTAGCAGGTGTGCTCCAGGAAGGGGGTCGGCCAGATGCGAGGTGCCTCCAGGGAGGCACTCAGCCTGGAAGGTGGTCAGGCACATTGAGGTGGGTGGCTTAGTGCAGGAGCACCCCCTTAATGGCCTGCCACATTCCCCACGTATTCTAACCCAGAGACTCCAGTCATCCTTCCTGGCTGCCAATGTCAATTTGCAGGGATGTGTAGCTGTAGCACCCCCACCCCTTTTATCTGTACAATCTCACCTGTACAGGGTATAGCCATCTATACCTGTGG
>NW_017729031.1:105187113-105187994 GCF_001723915.1 Gavialis gangeticus
CCCTGGTGAGCCAAGGAGGTCGCTGTGCCCTTTTGCTACCTTTTCTCCAAGATGGAATGGCCATCCCTCGTGCTGTCAGGATCACTCCCTTGAGAAGCAACCACTCCTCTTGCACTCCTCTTCCTGTCGAGACATGGTCCCTTAGGGCCTTGACAACAAGCCTCCTGAGCTTGCCAAAGTCAACTTTTCTGAAATAGAGGACTTCTGTCTTGTTGACTGACTTGCCAGCTTTGTGATGGATAGTAAAGGTGATCAGCTTGTGGTCACTATCACCCAGTTTTCCATCAATTCTTAGGTCACTGACTAGGTCATCCCCTTTGGCCAGTACCAGGTCCAGCAATGCTTTACCTCTCATTGGCCTATAGACTTCTTGACTCAGGTAGAGTTCGTCCATGCACATGAAGAAGCTTTGTGACCAACTGGATTTGGCCGAGCGCTCTTCCCATGAGATGTCCAGGTAGTTAAAGTCTCCCATGACAACCATGCGCTGAGAGGGTGCAGCCTCAGCCAGTCCCCGGGTGAACTGCTGGTCCAAGTCTTGTTTCTGTTTAGGAGGTCTGTAGTAAACTCCTACCATGATGTTCCCTGTGCCATGTTCAGTGTGGCAGAAGGCCGCCTCTGTTTCTCCCCAAAAACTCTGCTCTGTAACAATTTGGTTAGTATGGGCCCTGCAGAGGGTACACACCTTACCCTACCTCTTTAGGTAACCTAAGCTGGATACATTCCTGAGGGAGGGGGGAAACCTGCTCCCTCTGCCTAGGTGACTGATATCACATGGCTGGGTGAGGGGCTTGGGCTCCCTGGTGGGCTAGAGACTGCCAGTCTGCCCAGCAACCAGTGATGCATTTCAAATTGGTTGGCTGACAGCCAACAGGTGCTGG
>NW_017729031.1:105192994-105204018 GCF_001723915.1 Gavialis gangeticus
TAGAGACTGCCAGTCTGCCCAGCAACCAGTGATGCATTTCAAATTGGTTGGCTGACAGCCAACAGCTGCTGGCCTCCATTGGACCAGGTAAATGAGGTCATAAGGGCTATATAAGTTAAGGACTGCCCAGAAAGAGGAGCAGTAACCATGAGGAAAACTCAGAGAGAGAGAGAAGAGCTGGACCATCTGAAACTTGCTCTCTCTCTCAAAACTCATGATCAATGAGCTGCCTGCCTCCAGAGGGAACCTCCACCTGCCTCTGGATGATACTTGTAAGTAAGCTACCTGAGATCTAACTAGATATATAAACTTGCAGTAACTCAGATGTGTGATCAAAGGCTACTCCAGCCACCCTGTTTGCTCTATGGGATTTATCTGATACTACTCAACTCTGTACCCTATTCGAACCCTACTCCTAGTAACCAATAAAGTTCTCCTTTGTACCTAGCATGGGAGATTTATTGGGAGTAGGTCTAGATTATGCCTTGGGTCCCCTTGATTTGGCTAAGGGATACCACTACTTGTGCTTCCGACTGAGGGAAGCACCCCAAGTACTTGAAGTGAGTCAAGTACCCTCGAGGACTACAAGGCCTGCGTTTCCCAGGGGGTGCAGTGCCAGAATCAAGCCCATCCCTGGGTGGTGACATCTGTACCCCCAGGCTAGCAGGTGTGCTCCAGGAAGGGGGTCGGCCAGATGCGAGGTGCCTCCAGGGAGGCACTCAGCCTGGAAGGTGGTCAGGCACATTGAGGTGGGTGGCTTAGTGCAGGAGCACCCCCTTAATGGCCTGCCACATTCCCCACGTATTCTAACCCAGAGACTCCAGTCATCCTTCCTGGCTGCCAATGTCAATTTGCAGGGATGTGTAGCTGTAGCACCCCCACCCCTTTTATCTGTACAATCTCACCTGTACAGGGTATAGCCATCTATACCTGTGGCCCAGTCATAGGTGGAGTCCCACCAGGTCTCCGTTATCCCTATGAGGTCATAGTCACTCTTGTTTAGCAGGAGGACTAGTTCCTCCTGTTTATTCCCTGAGTTCCTGGCATTGGTGTACAGGCAGGTAAGTGTCCCACAGAAGCTAAATCATACTAATTTAACCCTGCTTTACTCAGAGGTATGCTGCCCCACTAAGTTCTGCTTACCATGGGATGGGAATAGATGTGTGAAATGGTCACAGTGAATTAAAACAGTAGCATTGCTCTTCTAGACCATTTTTGATGAAAACCTACTCTGAGCAGATCTGTCTGTTAGCAGCAGGGAATGTGTTACATCTAAATGCTTATTGCAGTTTAGCTCTCATGTCATCTAATCTTGTATCTTTTTACTCAGCACCCAAGCCTATGCTAGAAAATAAAATACTGAACAACTTACCTCAAGCTTGTAATAAACCCATTCCTACAACCATCATCAGGGAAACATGAAAAAAAGTAATCCTTATTCCATGCCCTGAAAAAATCTATAAATTGGACTTGCTCCTCTGTTCAAATCATGGGTATTACTAGCCCAGATGCTGGAGGCTCTGTTTAAACCACTGCAACGCCTCAGAGAACCTTGTGTAGGGAGGACCCACAGCACAGAAGGTTCTGTTGAACACACAAAATACCTTGTATTGCACCAAGAAATGAAACAGAACTCAATCTGCAGAAGTTAGGACAACATGCTCCCTGCAACCAGATCTGCTCTTTAAATTGGTGATTGTATGTATTCTGCATTCAGTTTCTAAGTCTTTAAGGATAGCCCCATCTAGAATCCACAGCAACAATCCAAACCGAAGGTTACAAAAGCATGCATATAATAGAGGAAACACAGAAGAAAGACAGTTTGGTAGTTAGAATATTAGTCTGAGACTTTGGAAACCAAAGTTCAGTTCTCTGCTCCACCAGGTTTTTTGTAACTCCTTAGGCAAGTTGCTTTTAGGCTATAAACAGGCACTGCATTTGTACAGGGAAAACAGTCTTTTGTCCCAGGATTGTACAGATATACATAATCTACTGTCTTGTAGCCATTTTAAAATAGTCAAAACTTCACCATAACACAAGGAGTAACAGCAACACCAGATGAATTTGCTGTTTCTCTCAAGAGGATTAGAGAGGGGACTGAGCCTACGTACAAAGATTGCTCCGATTTTATCAGATTACCAGAAACATGCATTTAAGAAGGCAACTTAATCAAGTGGTCTATGGCAGTGACTTTTAAAAAGATAGAAAGCTAGTCAGTCAGGGTAGTCTAGAGTCGGCAGAAGGCAGGGTAGTTATGTACCTCAAACTAGCTAACTAAGATATACAGAAAGAGCATAAGCTTTCATAAACTCATGCCCCATGTACTCCATTTCACAGCCCCCTAAGACATACTATTGGGCAGAGGACTGTGTCTGCTGTGGCAAAAGCTCCTGGGTCAAGATGCCATTCCCCCCACCCAACATCCTTCAACATCTACACTCAGGGTTAGTGTCTCATTCACATCCTCCCACTCTCCATCACGTTACTGGACACAGTTCTGTGCTTTAATATATGTAGGAGGCAATTTCTTATCAGAATCACTTTTACAATGATTAACAACAAAAGCCAAGTGTGATGGACTATAAATTTTATTGTGATATTTATGTGTTAACTGTGTTCATGTTGTTAAAACATCTATAATTCAATTTCCTGTGCAAAGAAAAAGGGTTACGTGCCAGGGCTGCCTACATGCAGGATGAGACGAGGTGGACCCTTTGCATCAAGTTTTAAAAGGTTTTGCTGACATATTAATCCAAGAAGTGTCCAGAGGAAATAAAATTGAAAATGGAGGAGCAGATGGGGGAGCAGGAAAGGCAACCTGTCAGCTCCTGGCCAGAAAGACTGGAGGACAGAGAAGTGAAGGAGCTTTGGGGAGTTGGAAAGGGAACAACTGAGTATCTTTGGGGATGCTTGGGGCTGTGTGGACTGGACTGGGGATAGAGGGACTGCTTAACCCCTTTGGAGCAGGTAGAGAACCACTGGCTGGATGGCCCTCGCCCCAACAAACGCCTTTATTAAAGAGACTGGCTTCTGTGCTGCTTGGAATTTTTGGCTGCACTCAATTCCTGCAAGGAGGTAAATCCCCTCTCTCAGGAGAGAAACTAGATGCTAGCTCCTTGAGTCAGGACCATGGAGAACCAGGGAGAGTGAGGAACCAAAATGCCAAGATTCTCAAAGCTGGAAGGAGCTTGGGGTCCTCTGCTCTAAAAGCCAAGCCTAGTGGCTTCAGGGGGGCAAGGTGGTACTCTCAGAGGCCAAAAAGGGTGGTCCCTGAGCACTCTCCCTCACTCCAGAGGGTGCTCTGTAATACCAGGGTCAAATACTTGATAGAGTAGGTGTTTACCTACCACAGCTTCTGTTTATACATGACCAGCCATGTTGCAAATATCAAGAGTGAAATAATTTGACAAGCTGAAAATGCAAATTATACAGAGATGAACAAGAATAATACCAAACTTGGAAGCATTTATACAAAAAAAAGGTGGCATTCCACAAAATCCTCCAACAAAATTTGTAATTACAAATTCACCCCCCTCAAGTTCAGAAGCTGTTTTTCTCTCCTTCATGACTTGCAAAATGACTGAACTTGTTTATGTTTAAATGATGGGCTTAAACACCCTTTGGAAGCAACTCAAAGTTCAAGTGATTTCAAAATGTAAGTGAAATATTTTGTCATATTTTGAACCCCAGTTTTCCCTTACTATTCTGTGGAAATAAAGTTGTTTGCTTCAAAATAAATCACTTAATCAGCTGTATGATAAAGCTGAAAAGGGTCAAAAGGCTGCCATAGACTTGGGCAATTTTTAAATAGATTTGAGTAAATATAGTATAATTTCTAAGATGACCCTGAATTTAAGACAACCCTCAATAATTAGATTCTATACATGGAAAATGTGCAAGTTTGTAATAATTCTTCATGTCTAGAATCTAATTATTGGAAGATCGTCTCTAATTCAGAGATGGGAAGAAGGGGCTGCAGGGGGGAGATATACATGTCAACAGCCAATCATTGTGAGATAGATAACTACACTGTTTGCCTGTCTTATTTCCAAGCAAAGCATCAGCTCTTCCCCTTTTCCACACCATTCACTTCAGTGAAATGAATATAAAATCTTATATGATCATAGTTTTGCTTATGATCCCTACCTGATCTGCTATTTTGCTTCCTGCTCTACCTGCTGCTGTGCTAACCTGTCTCCTTCCTGATATGCCACACAAAGATGGCCTTATCTCAAGCCAACTTGTGGCACACATGGCACCCTAAGGCAAGTTGTGTGTGTAGAGCAGATATGGGCAGAATAATTCAAGTAGGCTCAGGGAGAACACTGTTATCAGGATTCCTTTATATCTCTCAAAAAGTGAAGCTTTTGCTGCTAAAAATCAGCATTACAGCACTGGCCAGATTACCTTTCACCCTTTGGAGCAAAAGAATGCTACTGACTGCTAAGGGCTGAGCCTACTATTCAAAGAAACCATGGATTCATGGTCGTGCCAGTTCCTATACATGGCCAATGGCATACTGCCACTGCATTCACTTGCTCTCTTCCCCCTCAGCCTACACACACAGTCTGACATTGTTTAAATCTGGTTCTAGCCCGTCAAGTGACTGAAAAAATGGAATTGATGGGTGCCCTGTTTTGGGTTCAAGGATTTCTGCTGCAAGCATGTTCAACTCTGAAATAAAAAGAAGTTCCCTCTCAAACTTAACAGTCCTACAAACTCAGCCCATATTCTTTTTACCTTACCATTAAGTTTCTGCAGGACAGGAGGGAACAGCTTACACCCCCAAAAAACTCCATTGTCTCCATACTATATCCTTGGTGACATCAGTACAACCCAACTGCCTTTAGTGGATTTACACAGTGCAAACATCTGGAGTTTAATAAAACGTGTCAGCTGGTGATACATACAGAATGGAATTCAGCTAGTTTCTCCTTAGCCCTGTTGGCTCTGAGGGACAAACAGGAACAAGAAAAAAATAAAATAAAATCAGAAAAAAAAAAAGTTTCTATTACTAAGAGGTGAAGATACCTCTGAATACACGCACACAATAGTTCTGTTGAGTAGTACAGATTTTACACCCTCACAGTAGAACTGCCCCTTTAAGCAGTGGCAGATTTTTTTTTTGTTTTTTTTTTTTAAAGAAAAATAAAAATTAAGCAGCAACTACTGTATTGTTCCAAGAAGGCAACCTCACATTTTCAGGTTCAAAATTTAGGGGAAGGAGACAACACAACTCCCCAGCCTTCCCACCAGATGTGATAGCATTTGCAGTACTAGTCTGTTCAATGTTTCTGCAGGGGTTGCAGCATGATTACTACTGGATTGTCGGGGCCCACTTATAAGTCAATTTTGCATACAATTTGAATGCAATTTTTATGGTTATTTTTATTTTGGGGTGGGGGGGCAGGAAGCAGGGGCAGCAGACATCAGAACACTATGGTACCTGAACACTATGCTAATGCGACTTTTACATAGATTTTTTAAAGGACCCAACAGAGAGAAAGATACCTATCTGCCACTTTATTTTTATATAAAAGACTTAAAAAAAGTAAGAGCAAGATTAAATGATTAAATAGGTATTACAAGCCTGAACAGGTGTTACAGACAAGAATAGCATATTCATGACAAACACAATAGAAGGAATTAAATAATTATATGAAATGGATTGATCCCTGAACTCTAACAAGTAGCCATTTGTTTACAATAATCAATCATTTATTAACACCTTGTAAGTATTTATAAAAGCAACTTTAATGCAAGGTGCAGCCTTTCACCATAAGTAGTAGTTATCCTTTCACACAAACAGGAACTGCACAGGACCAAAGACCTGTGAGAATGAGAGAGCCTGGCATCAGGAAGCCTCTGGCTTAAGTCTAGGGATCAAGAGTAAGGGACAAGCATTCAACCTATAGTTATAAAACTAACCAGAAAATGGTATGCAAGTGTTAAGAACTGCATACTGAACAACAAGGAATACATAATTTCCTGAATTTTGGGAAATGTTGAGGAACATAAAGGAATTAACTGTTGCAAAACTGCAACCACATTTTCAAAATGATTGACGTAGCAAACAGCTGTCTAGTTACTTCAAGGAGGAAAATATCTGTGATAAAGTAAGAAAATCCTTTTGATTAATGAAACAAACAAGCAAACTGTGTCGTCTGTGGGGAGTACCATTAAGCAAAATTACAAGATACTTTTCAAACATCTCAGATCATTTAGAGTACTTATACAAATGGCTCTATCCTGCAACCATTCAGGGAATTTTTTTACTTTTGTAAATAGGTTGAACTCAACTGCTACAGGGCTACTCACAAAGGTATAGTTAGCGACATACAGTTGCAGAACTGGGCCCTCAGGAAGAAATACTTTAATGCATGGATTATTCAATAAAATAAAAAGAAGCAATATCTGAATAAGCATCTGAGTTTGCACAACACTCATGAATGGCTCTAAAACATTTCCATTTTAAAAACTCACCAGACATTTTTAATATAGTTGTGAAATTTAAAAACACAAAAAAAATTCTACATCTAACATTTTTTTTCTTTGGGTATTCCTCAGTTTAGATGAACTGAAAAAGTTAGGATTGTTTGCAGCCCACCTCGCAGTGCCTGAGACGACGAGCCCATGCAGGAGTGTTTGGGGGCAGTGGTTGAAGAGGGACAGGAAAGGGGTCTTCCACCATCCTGAAAAGAAAATTCAACAACATAGATAACCAGGAAAGGAGAGCAACATCTAATCAAAGCTACAGGTAATATAGAATTCCTTTGTTTTCTATCATTGCATTATGACTATGGTTAATGTTTATCATGAAACTGTAGTCATGGTAGCCACCCCCATGACTTTGGCAACTGTTTTTAAAACAGCTGATATTTTTTCTCATAATATATTTTTCTGCAAGTTACAGCTAAAATAATTAACAATTATATAACCAACAATGCCATATTTAAGCTACAACTGACTTTTGTATTCACCCAAGCTGTCATTCAATAAAAGCACAGAAGTATATCCTTGTATTAGAACTTTTTAGCTTCACTGGCAAATACTAGATTTTTTTCATAATGTTTGCTGATAGAACGAATAAATAAATAAATCACAGCCAGAACGCTTTTAAGACAAACTGACCAATTTTGTTGGAGATTTACTGACATTTGTAGCAGAACTCTGGAGACTGAATCAAGCGTTTAAATTGAGAATCGCGTTTCCATGCTTCCTTCAGGAGTGAGATGCAACATCTGTTAAGGGAATATTTCCAGCCCCCTAAAACCTGCATCTGTCTTACCATTCAAAGACCTAAGTTAATCACCATACCCTAAAAATCAAGCTGCAGACCTGCCTAACTCTTGGGAGTTTTAATATTTAACATCTTCAAAACTTCAAAAATGAATCCAAGCATCCATTCACAAAATATTTCCTTATATTTTATGGAAGTCTTCAGTGTACTCAATATGTAAAATAAATGTTACTTTACACGGTTAAGATTACTGTAAATTTCTACGTCTTTTTTGTTTTCATCAAATATTTTTGTAAGATAACGTGCTCACCAGATAGGGAAGAAAGACCAGGAAGAAATCTAAATTAATATTTATAAGTTTTTTTTTCTTTTTTCTAAAACAAAAAGAAAATTTTATATAAAGAAAAATACTAAACTTCTCTCAACTAGAGACTTTAGACAAAGTTTATCAGTGTACTGGAACACAACAGATGTAAGTCAGACTAGATCTTTGAAAATCCATTTTAAGATCAAGCTCTTACCTATGATCCATTAAAAAAAAAAAAAAAAAAAATCAATGCAAATACAAGGAGTTGTATTCCCTCAAACTCCCACTGCTCTTTTTCACTCACTGGACCATTTTCTATTCTCATTACACAAATATCAGTCTGGAATAACTTTAATGGTCAAAACGGAGTACACTGCTGTTGAGATCAGACTACATGCCTATTTACATTTAACATCCATCTCTCTTTCACGGTCAGATTTATAGACATTTCTTACCTGCTATATCGAAACCTTTTGTATGTCACTCAATAGTAGTAACAGACTAATATCTTGGAAGGGGGAAAGGGGGAGGAAGAAGAAGGGGGGAACTCTGTGATAGTTCTGCACAAAAACATAAATTTAATTAATGAAAAACACTAACTGTAGAGGCATTAGTGATACAAAGTGGTAGCTGTCTAACTTCTGACCTACCTGGAACCTGTCTTTTTGGAGACTGTGAGGGATGCGTGAGGATGAAGGATATAACTGCTTGTACCATCTGCAATAGCAGCCACTGCAACAGTCTGTAAGTTCCCAGCATTGCGTTTATCTTCTGAAACATCTTTGCAAAAATAAAAAATCCTCCCATTTAATAACTGAACCACAGAATGGGAAAATGACAAGGTCTGATTAATCTTGATCTGTAGGGAAAGTAAACATTTTTGCACATGAAACAAGATTATGGAGGTGGCAGTTTCTGGAGTTAATAATTAATTATGTATCATTACTGATGAAGTCTAGGGAGGTGTATACAAATGTAGATGTTTAATATTAGGTTACAGACGTGTACATTTGGAGCCATTTCAAAAGGACTGAAGCTATTATGTTCTTTTTATTATATGTGGACAAGATGGGAATGATAAAATGTTTCAAAACTGCTCCAACTTAAACCCTGAATGAAATCATGTTAAAAGCTGGAGTGTTTTTGCAACATCTGCACTGTTCCTGGCTTGCCCACAATAAAAGAAACATAACAGCTAGTGCCCATTTGAAACTGTTCCAAATGTGTGCAGTCTCCATACCCTTATATTATTGTATTTGGTAACCCCATTATAGAAGGTTAATTTTGCATAACAAAGCAAATAATTGCATACAACTTACTACAAAAAATCTGTCCTGCATTTTAACAAAAGGGTATCAGGATTCCATTACACATTGATTGTTACACACTAGTTCACTTCGTAATATGAATGCCTTAAGACGCTAAAAGCAGTCTCTCTCATAAAAAAGAATACCAAAAAAAAATGGAGAGGCAAAGACCTTAGATAATTCCATTTAAGTGAGCAAAGGCATCTGCACTGTACATTAATTATGGTGGGTCATTAGAGTAATTTGCATGTGAAAGTGATAATACACTCGCAGCTCTTTTTGTCATCAAAGCATTTAACAACATGATTAAGTCTTCAAATCCCTGGCAAAGTCGGGAGGGGTTTTATTACTACCACACACACAAATAGAAAGAGCAAAAATATTATTTTCAGATAGAGATGATGGTAGATAAGTCTGCAAGCAGTTTGGAAGCTGTTTAAACAGACCATATTAGAGGCTCAGGAAAGGTTTATATGCCACAAATCAAAAAGGGTACAAAGTGGACCAATAAAACTCCTGTATGATTTAAAAGCAGAATTAAAGAGGCCATTCAATGCAAAAAGGCATCCTTCAAAAAAAACAGATATATGCAAGTAAGAAAAACCAGAAAGCTCACAAACTCTGGCACATCAAGCACAAAAATGACATAAAGCAACTCAAAAAACAAATTTGAGAAGTGTCTAGCAAAATATGCTAAAGCTAATATAGAAACCTGCTTAAATACATTAGGAGCAGCAAGTCAGCTAGAGAATCTGTGGGACCATTAGATGACCCGGTGGTAAAAGGTACACTCAGGGATGATAAGGTCATAGCAGAGAAGCTAAATGAATTATTTGCATCAGTGTTTACTGAAAAAGCTGGGGAACTTCCCAAGCCAAATCAAGCCTTTCTAGTACATAGGTCTCATTAAATATTATTATAGTCACCAGGACTGGATGACATTCACCCAGGAGTTCTAAAGGAACTCAAAGGAGAAATTGCAGAATTGCTGACAATAGTATGTAACCTATCATTACAAATGGCTTCTGTGCCAGAGGACCGATAGGGTGCCAACATAACACCCAATCTTCAAAAAGGGCTGCTGGGACCCTACAGACTAACGAGTCTCATTTCCATTCTTAGTAAATTGATAGAATATATAATAAAGAATCAAATCAGCAGTCACATGGACAAGTATGATCTGCTGGGGAAGAGTCAGCATTTTTTTTGTAAAAGGAAATCCTGCCTCACCAATCTACTGGATTTGTAGAAGGTGTCAACAAGCATGTGGACAAGGGGGACCTAGTTGACATAATATATTTGGATTTTCAGAAAAAGTTTGACAAGGTCCCTCATCAAAGGCTTAAAAAAGCAAACAAAAAAACCCCAAACTAATGTTGCCATGGGATTGGATGGCAGGTTCTTTTGTGGCTTGAGAGCTTGTTAAAAGATAGGAAGCAAAGAGCAGGGCTAAATAGTCACTTTTCAGGCTGGAGGGAAATCAAAAGTGGACCTATAGGGATCCATGCTGGGTTTTACATTGTTCAACATTTTCATTCATGACTTGGAAATGGGGGTGCACAGTGAAATCTCCAATTTTGCAGATGACACCAAATTATTCCAGGTAGTTAAGCCCCAAAGCTGACAGAGAAGCTGCAGAAAGATCTAACCACTCTAAGTGAGAGGGCAGAAAAAGTGGAAGATGAACTTCAATATCGATAAATGCAAAATAATGGAGGGTGGGGGGCAAAACCACCTCAACTACACACACACAGTGCTGGGTCCTGAATTAGCTGTTGACTCAGGAAAGAAACCTTGGAGTGCAACCAAAAAAGAAACCTGTGCAGTGGCAACCAAAAAAAGCCAATAACTTTTGGCATCATTAAGGGGGGGTATAAAAAGCAAAACAATGAACGTCATCATGCCATTGTAACAAATTCATGATGCGCCCACATCTTGAATGCTATGTGCAGTTTTAGTAGCCAAATCTCAAAAAGGAGGTAAAAGAACTAGAAAAGATAGAGAGGGGCAACCAAAATGATCATGAGTGCAGAACAGTTATTATGCCAGGACACTGAAAATACCAGGACTCTTCAGTTTGGAAAGAAGTCAGCTGAGGGGGGATATGACAGAGGTCTATGAAATCATGAAGGGTGTGGACCATGTGACAGGGATCTTTTGCACACCAAAT
>NW_017729031.1:105209018-105215419 GCF_001723915.1 Gavialis gangeticus
ATGCACCCACATCTTGAATGCTATGTGCAGTTTTAGTAGCCAAATCTCAAAAAGGAGGTAAAAGAACTAGAAAAGATAGAGAGGGGCAACCAAAATGATCATGAGTGCAGAACAGTTATTATGCCAGGACACTGAAAATACCAGGACTCTTCAGTTTGGAAAGAAGTCAGCTGAGGGGGGATATGACAGAGGTCTATGAAATCATGAAGGGTGTGGACCATGTGACAGGGATCTTTTGCACACCAAATCCCAGAATACTAGAACTAGGGGGCACCCACTGAAATTAGGAGACCGGTTTAAAAACTAACATGACGACGTACGTCCATTTTCAAAAGGTACTGGGATAATTCATGGATCATCTATTGATAAGTGTCGAACAGAACAGTTGGAGATGTTTCTTCTCACATCTCTAAAATCAATAACGATGGATGCCAGGGAAGGTAACAGATAAAGAATGAGAGCACTCTGGTTCAATGTTGTCCCTCGATAGCATTGACTTCTGCCAGTGTCAGAGACATGATACTGAGCTAGATGGACCATTGGTATGGCACTTCTTGTGTTCTTATTATTTTAAGACGACAGAACAGTGTTGGAGCTCAGATTATATCAAAGATTTTGCTTCCCGTTTACATTCCTTTACAGAAAAATGGAATGATTATTCAACTGTTAGCTCAGATAAATATTCAATTTATGTTTCATTCACAAAAAGTATTTTGTACAGATAACACATCCTCTGAGATCAATGTAAATCTAATTTGCCTATGTAGTTAAAGAAACATTTGTAGAAAAATTATGTAGCTGACACTAGAGTACTGCATCCAGTTCTGGGCTCCACAATTTAAAAAGGATGTGGAAAAGCTTGAAAGTCCAGAGGACAGCCATATGCATGATCAGAGGGCAGGAAAACAAGCCTTATCAGGAGAGGCTAAGAGCCATGGGACTCTTCAGTTTGCAAAGCACAGGCTCAGGGGGGCCCTGGTGGAGGCCTATAAGTATATAAGGGGTGTACATCAGGAGATGGGGAAAACAGCTGTTCACTAGGGCGCCCCATGGGATGACAAGGTCTAACGGTCACAAACTTCTCCAAGACCATTTCAGGCTGGACATAAGGGAGAACTTCTTTACTGTCCAAGTCCCCAAGGCCTGAAACAGACTGCCACCAGAGGTGGTGCAAGCACCTACTCTGGACTCCTTTAAGAGGCAATTGGACATATATCTTGCTGGGATCCTGTGACCCCAGCTGACTTCCTGCCCTTGGGGTAGGGGGCTGGACTCAATCTTCCAAGGTCCCTTCCAGCCCTAATGTCTATGAATCTGTCCCCAGCAACAGTAAAAGCAAGTTATTTTTAACTATGCATTTTTCTTTAGGTTATAAAAGAAAAATATTGGCCCAAATTCAGGGCCAGGTTTCAGTGCTTAGTGCGTACATTGACAAATATACATAGGCAGGGTTCAAATTACACTTACTCTTGGGGGGGGCAGGGTCTGCACCCATGGCAGCTGAAAGGAGCCACTGCCACTACCTGGGATGCTTAGAAAGGCACAGCGTGGGCCAGGGGCTGACTATGGTGGGGTGGGGGTCCTCATCTTATATGGTCGAGAGCTACCCCTTAATTTGAAACCTGTAAGTGAACAATTTCTGCACTATGTAAACAACTTTAGTAGTAGTCTCTTTTCTTCATAGGAGACTTACTTTGTAAGCACAAACAGGCCTATAGCTTTGTGTTCAACTTGCAACAACTCATGAAAATTTTGAAATGCCACTACATTCCTAAATTGTTCCTAAGAAAAACCTAGGACTTCTTTGCATATGCAAGAGTATGCTTACTTGAACTTGCATAAAATACATTTCTGACAGTGAGAAAGAAAAGCTGGCAAGTTGTTTTCTTCAGTGGAGTAGCATTTCCCCTAAATAGCCTGCATTCAGTTTCACAGCAGATTTCAATCATCTTCAATGGCCTTTGGAGCAGGCCCAAAACGCATGAGTACAACCTTCTACATTTTACTGCTTTGAAAACAGCTACTGAACTTTATTAAAAAAAATTAGACAATGATACAAATTACTACAAACTGCCGATATTTTAGTAAGAAATCGAAGTTTGATTTAATTCATCCTAGACTATTTTTTTCTTCAGATACTCCTGTAACTCACTCTAAGCACGGCATCCCAAATAGCTCACATTTGCAGGCCTAGCTGACTAATACAACCTGACTTTAAATTCTTTAAAAAAAAAATAAATTCCATTTTGGAAAATTCTAAAATAAATCTAATAGTTTTTTCATTTCCCTTTTTCTAACAGCTCATGCTGCAACATAAAAAATTGCCAAACCCCTAAACACTAAAACTGTCTATACACGTGCTCCGAGGTAGAAGAGGGGCACTTTAATTAATTAGAACTGCTCTCAGAGCCACTCTCTAAAGTGCCCGCGGCATCACATGTATTCAGCATCCCATACATCAAAATGGCACTGGGAGCGCTTCAACTAAAGCTTGTTTGACGAGCTTTACTTAGAGCGGCCCCATCGCCATTCTGAAGTGTAGGGATGCTGAACAGACATGACGTGGAGGCTGCTGGAGCACACTAATTAGCATGCTCCAGTAGAATCGATTGAGTCTGCTCCAATGTGTGCCAATTAACATGCATTGGAGCAGACATCTAACATGTGTATACATGCCCTTACAATAAGAAGGAATTCCCTTTCTGAAGGTTTTCCTTGTTTTTAAGAAAAGGTTGTTTTAAAGCAGGAGTAGGCAATTATTTCAGGTGGAGGACCACTTAACGAAGTTTGGTGAGCTGTCAAGGGTCAAGTGGGTAGCCCCACCCCTTGGCAGGTACCCTACCTCCTGGCTGTCATCTTGGCAGTCCCACCCCTAACCCATGACCTTTGCCACCAAAAGTCTCTCCCCTTGCCCACCAAAAATAGTCCGGGGGGGGGGGGAGTTGCCACCTTAGAACCAGAAAAAAAACTAATCATACATTAAAAGTTAAACATCTACCATATCATATTTTAATTTTATTGAAAAAAATATTTTTGTCATGATTTGTGTTTTTGTACTGTATATAGAAGTGACTGCATAACTCAAAAATAAATTCTTAGTCTTTTGTATTGTGCAGAGGATGTAGCTGGGGTGTGTGTGCACATGTGGTTTGTGGGGTATGAGGACCCCCCACCACAGTCCCCCATGGTGCAGACACAGGCAGGGGCACTGGTGCTTGGCTCCAGCCAGCTCTGAACATTGCAATGAGGAATGCAGCCCCCGCCGGGCCGTTTGTTTCCCTGGTGCTGCCTGTACTTGTGGGGTACAGAAGGGAAGCCCCAGGCGCTGGAGCCGGCTGCTTTCCCCGCTCCAGCCTGCTCCAGTGCCTGGGGCTTCTCTCCTGTGCCCCACAAGTACAGGCAGCACTAGGGAAACAAACAACCCAGCAGGGGCTGCACTCCTTGCAGCGCTGGCCGGAGCCAGGCACCAGTGCCACGCAGAGCGCCCCCCTCGACTCCCCCCACTACTACTGCTGCCTGCCATGGGGGGGGGGTTGGGAGGGGGCATGGGAGGGGTCCCCATACCCCTCACACCCACACCCTGCTCAGCCAAGCTCTGAGCTGCTGCCACAGCCCTGGGCACAAGCTCTGCACTGCAGCCAGAACCCAGCCCCAGGCTCCTGCCCAGCTGCAGCCCTGCTTCCTACCTGATGCCTGGAGAGAGCCAGACACTGAGGAAGCCTGCAGTAGCGGGATCGCCCCCTGCTAGCAAGGCCAGCCCTTCTGCCCACGAGAATGGGAGCGAGGCATAATAAGGTATGTTGAGGGTGGGTGTAGTCACTTCACTCCTACCCCTGCATGCAGAAGAGATGGATGGGGCGCAATTCATTTTCGGGGGGGGGGGGGCGAAATACATGCCACAGACTGGATGAAAGATGAAAGTGCCTGGAGGGCTGGATGCAGTCCACCGGCTGTATTTTGCCCACCCCTGTTTTAAAGGTATGTTAAAAGAAAACTTGGAAGTTGTGACTACTGTTAAAGTCATGTTTCAAATTTGGGACTAACTAAAAATAAAGCAAAAAATCAAAGTGAGAGCTGGAAAATGTACGATATTTACTTGATTCTAGGATAAGCCCTCCCTGCCCTGGTCCCATTTAACATCGGGGAAACAGCTCCCCGTCTCAGAATCATGTACAAATGCAATGGGCTATCAGGGAGCTGGTATGACTCTGGCTCCACCCCTACCCAAAGTCAGGGTCATAGCTCCAGCAATTGCCTCCCCACACTGTCCCTGAACCCCACCATTTGCCCCCTACATCCTCTCCCCGCCAATCCCCTCCATCTCCCTCGGGCCCGCACTATTCAACATCTTCATCAGTGATTTGGACGAGGGGGTGAAAAGCACCCTGTTCAAATTTGTTGATGACACTAAGATGTCGGCGGACGTGGGCACACTAGAAGGAAGAAGCAGGCTACAATCGGACCTAGACAGGTTACAAGGGTGGGCGGATGAGAATAGGATGGGCTTCAACACAGACAAGTGCAAGGTGATGCACCTGGGGAGGAACAACCGGCACCATACCTACAGGTTGGGGAACTCCCCTCTTGTCAGCACGGAGGCGGAAAAGGATCTTGGAGTCATCATTGACTCCAAGATGAACATGGGTCGGCAGTGTGGGGAGGCAGTTAGGAAGGCCAACCGTACCTTGTCATGCATCCACAGATGCATCTCGAGCAGGTCCAGAGAGGTGATCCTCCCCCTTTATGCGGCACTGGTCAGGCCGCAGTTGGAGTACTGCGTCCAGTTCTGGGCGCCGCACTTCAAGAGGGATGTGGACAACATGGAGAGGGTCAAGAGGAGGGCCACTCGCATGATCAGGGGACTGCAGGGCAGGCCCTATGAGGAGAGACTACGGGACCTGAACCTGTTCAGCCTCCACAAGAGAAGGCTGAGGGGGGATCTTGTGGCCTGTTACAAACTGGTCGGGGGGGGATCAGAAGGCATTGGGGGAGTCACTGTTCCCCCAAGCACAGCCAGGAGTGACCAGGAACAACGGTCACAAGCTAGCAGAGGGTAGGTTTACGTTAGACATCAGAAGGCGCTATTTCACGGTCAGGGCGGCTAGAGTCTGGAACCAACTTCCAAGGGAGGTGGTGCAGGCTCCTACCCTGGGGGTTTTTAAGAAGAGGTTAGATGAACACCTTGCTGGGGTCATTTGACCCCAGTACTCTTTCCTGCCATGGCAGGGGGTCAGACTAGATGATCTTCTCAGGTCCCTTCTGACCCTAGAAACTACGAAACTATGACTCCATGGGAGTAGCGGGTGACCCTTGTGCCACTTCTAAGTTGGCACCCATAGGTGGCGCCCCTCTGGCCTATCCCTAGTTACAGGACTGGTTTAGGAACTCTCATTGATTGTTCACAGGTTTTTTGGATTGTGGGACTGACTAAAAGCCCACTGAAGTTAATGTCCTGTTTCAATTTATATATATGTTACATGTGAGAAAATACAGTAATTAAACAACACAGCTGTATACATGAAATCAGGCCAGAAGGCAAAGGTTGTTTTTCATTTACCTTGAGTAAGTTTTAAGTCACCAAGCTTTGGCAATTCTTGTGTGTTCTAATCCTTGTGTTGCAATCCTAACGTGCCCCATAATAAGACACACTTCATTTCTGAAAAGCAGGATGCAGAAAAAAAAGGATCTTTCCTTGAAAATACTAGTAAGTTGCAGCAAGTATCTGAGTTATCACAGTTAGGGAGACCAGCAAGCCCATTACGCTGCTCCCTGCGAAGCAGCACAGGTTACTTTCACTTTCCCAGGGAAAATACTGACCATACAGAAACTACTATTGCTATATTTCCTCATTTGTAATGCACCCCACAACTTCCACTGGCTGATTTTCTTTTTTTTTGGGGGGGGGGGGGGGAGTGTGCTGTATGTGAGAAAATGCAGTAACTTGACTTATGTAGTTATTAGTTCATGAACAACGTAAGAACTATTAGATTTATTTTCAGGCTATAACAATAACTCAATGCATAAACCTGAGCAAGGTACTCAATCTGTCTTAGTCAAACACTCTGTGGACTCTCACAAAAAGGTATGGGACAATACAGAACGTAAACCAGGATAGAATTTTGCTCTTAGTATCTCCACTTCCCCATAACATGACTAGAGATGAGCATAATGCACAACACTTGTTTCACAGGAACACAGTCTATTTTAAATAATGTTTGTAATGTGCATTAAGATCTTCAGATTACAGTTGCTATAAATGCAAGTTCTTGGCATTATATGCCTAATTGTGACTGAATATAGAAAAAAGTGCAAGAAGCTCATCAGAAGGGATCATCCGATATGCTGGGTCACAAAAATACACAACCCTCAAGCCCCACAGATAAAACTGACCTTGAGCACTG
>NW_017729031.1:105220419-105228037 GCF_001723915.1 Gavialis gangeticus
ATATACAACCCTCAAGCCCCACAGATAAAACTGACCTTGAGCACTGGTTACATCCAAAAGTTGCCCTTGAGGGATAATCACTTGCGCCATCCCTGGCTGTGTAGAAGGTATTACATGTAGTACCTGTCCATTTTCTGACTGGCTGGCAACAATCATCTTTAAAGTAAGCACACAAGATGTGTATGGCTAGTTACTAACTGAGCCATGATGTGGTTAACTGGTTTGTATTTTCATTAACATACTTGGGTTACTACCACTATATCAATTCCTTTTGAAAAGGTTTTACATTTGCTTTCACAATTCCAATTTGATTTCACAACATGAATAAAACTGCTAGTTTATGATGGAAGAGAATACCACCCTGCAGTATAGGTACAATTGATTGCCAGATGCTTAATAACTTTTTAAAATGTAATATTTAATTAGCTCAAAAGCAGAGGTAACCACATGTGACTTTTTGTGGTATGCAGCCTTATTTAAAACTTTGAACATAACCAATGACTCTATCAACAAGAACTTTGAAAATGGTATTTACTATCTTAAGTTGTCGTCATTCCCTTACATTAAAGCATTATAGCAAGGCACAACATCTACAAGTTTACAGTTTTGCAAAATCATTTTTTTTAAACGCCCTACCTAATAAATAGTTGCCTTCTAGGGGTGTACGTTGTAGCCGTGCTGGTCTAAGGACATAGAAAGAGCACACACCAACTGCTGAAACTTCCTTAGCCTGACAAAGGGTTTTTGAACCCAAAAGCTTGCTTAATAATTGTTTTCCAGCTATTTAAGTTGGTCTAATAAAAGATATCAGATTCACCCAAAGAACCTTGTCTGCCTAGTCGTCTTCTATGTTTTTAAAGTTTTTCCCCCCCTTTAGTAATTCTAATAAGATGTATTTTTAATTTCTCTCTCTGTAGATGTTCAAGAGATACCAAAAAACTCTAACTCAGAGATGTGTCTTTATTGAAAAAAGGTTTCAGATTTGCAAGGCATTGTTTGAAGCTTTCTTTTACATACAAATTAATCAGATGGCAGAAAGATGGAGGGCTGTAACTGGCTAATTTACTGCTAATTTACTGTTATAATCCCACTCAAAGGACAAGCATTCAGCATAGGAGAACAGAGGAGAAGAGGGGGAATTAAAGCAGGAAAGCATCACAGACCATGCTCACTCTAAGATGGGCTTCCATATGTTTTAAGAACATATATATATATACTGTCTTTTTATTTCAGAAAAAAAAATAGTGATGGCTTATTTTGGGAATTTGAGACTTGAGAGGAAAAAACTGGGAAGTTAATTAAACCATTCTGAAATTTTTCTATAAAATGTTTTTTTTTAAAAAAAAAAAATCATATTAAGACATTTGTTCTTAAAACCTGCTCTTCTTTTGGGAGCTCAGTGTCTATGTGGATTCAGCTGTACTCACCATCTGTGTACTGGAACCCCCTACTGACTGAAGCTCATAAAGAGGCTGGCCATTCGGGTCTACTAGATGAAATTCTCCTGTGGAAAGAGGCTGCTGCTGGGACAAGTGAACTGCTGTATTTGAAGGTGTAGAAGAACTGTCCGAAACATGCACTGTAACGGGCAAGACTGTTGGAGAGTTGTTCTGTCCAAATGATGGAACTCTGGAATCCATGCAGGTTAGATGCTTTCACAGAGGAAAGACAGTAAAATATATTTTAAGGAATCATATTTGACATGGTATTTGCCACATTGTATTGCCCCAACTTTTATTGTCCTTGCCTTTTTCCCCCCTTAACTGCTCAAGTGACTATTTTCTGTTTTTATTCCCCCAAAAGCTAGCCCTTCATGTCTCTTAGAATGACTCTCTACTATAGTAAAACAAAATATGCTCAATGCTTCTTGTACAACAAGAAAAAAAAGGAGAAAGCTAATTATTTCAAATTATTAGATTGCTCCAGAAGACTTAAGAACAATAATGCTTAAAAAGTTAAAAAGGGAAACAATCCCAACTAATACCTGCTCCAGAAGTAAATTTTAAAGTATGAAGCTTTTTTAAAAAGTTGTAAATATGACGTCACTTGAATTTCAAATGAACAAACCTTTAATTTTCTATCCATAGCCAAAATAAAACTAAAACAAACACATTTTTTTTTCAATTTTCATAGCATTATCAAGCAATGGTAACAATACAAAGTATAACATATATACTCAATAGGTTTAATAAAACTATAAAATATAAACTGTGTATTGATTTCACAAAGCCTGTAGAATTTGGTATAAACGTAGCACATCACATTTTCCTTCTTGAACCTTGCGCACTAACTGGCAACTTAGTTTTTTTCTTTCATGTTAGCATGGTTTTTGAAAACTAATGAATTGTTTGTCTATTTGTATAATGGACTGTTTTAATCTCATTTGAACAATATGAAGAGAAGTGGAGTTTGTTTAGCTTTTTCTAGTAATCATATGTCCATTAATTATTGTATGGTGCTTTATAAACTAATCACTATGACAACAAAGTTGTTTAATCACTAGTTCTAATATATGAAAAAAAGAAAAAGCTTCTAAATTTTATACCAAGGTCAAAAACCTTGCAAATCAGGAGTGTCAAATCTGAGTGTCACTAGGCCCTCATGGCTGGCACAGGGTGTGCGCTATCTGTACTATGGGCAGTATAGATTAGTCCAGGATGCTGCATCCAGCCCATGTGTTGGGCCCCTGTACCATGTGAAGGGTCCAAGCCAAACACCCATGCCAGCCCTGTGCACAAGAAGTCCTGAAGCCACTGCATGCTGCATTGGACTGGCCACACTTGTTATACATGGTACAGGGGGCCAGCATGGACCATACACTCCATGCAGCACCCCACTGGACTGGCACCACGCACTGACTTTGGCACAGCTCAATCTAGACCAGCTCAGAAGTCAGCATGCAGAACCAGACTGACCCGCTGCGCTGCATGGAAGGTGCACAGCCAGCTCAGTCCCATGTTACGTACAGCAAGCGCCAGCCCTGAGGTTCAGTGCATACGTGGTTCCTGAGGCTGAAAAGGGACATGTGGTACCCACAATCTGGACCCAGCACTGCACGCAGCAGAGTTCAAGGACATGGGCTACATGTGGCACCCCAACCAACCCCCCATGCTGTCCACAATGTCTGGGGCCAGCACATGGAGGTTGGTCCCATGACCTATAGCATGGACGGGCAAAATACGGCTCGGGCCAGATTCGACCCGCAAGGCCGTTCTATCCAGCCCATGGGGCACCTAAAAAAATTTAGAAAATAAATATTTATCTCTTTGGTTCCTGTCAAAAATGACAGGAACCAGGGGCAGTAGGATTCAGGGGAAGCCCCAGTGGGCTCCAGCAACAGCAGGGCCTGCCCGGCCCTGCCCCCACAGCCGGCAGCCCCAGCAGGGGTTTCTGGCCTGGGAACATGTGGCTACACCCACACTGGAAACCTCAGGTAAGGTGGGGGGAGCATGCCTTGTATGTGAGCTCCGGGCAGGCAGCAGCAGCAGCAGCAGCAGCAAACACTGCCCGGTGTGGCAAGCTGGGGGTGGGGGTCACAGCTGTTGCCACTGAGGCACAGCCCTGACAGGCAAGCCCAGCCTGGCAGCAGAGGCAGCTTACAAGCTGGTGCTGAGCCTGGGGAAAAGCGGCCCCTCCCCTGCCCCATGGCTGGGGCTCCCTGCTGCAGCCTCTCACAGTCCACGCAGGGCCGTCCTGAGTGGGCACAGGCAACCCCACATGGGCTGCGAGGGGTGCAGCGTGAGGTGCCTGCCATAGGGCGGGGGAAGGGCCACTTTTCCCCAGGCTCAGCACCAGCTTGTAAGCTACCCCTGCTGCCAGCCTGGGCCCCGCGCTGGCTCCGGGCTTGCCCATCAGGGCTGCGCCGTGGCAGCAGCAGCTGCAGCCCCCTCGCTTGCTGTGCCAGGCAGTGTTTGCTGCTGCCTGCCCGAAGCTCGCACACTGCGCAGCCCAGAGGCGGCAAACACTTCCCAGCACAGCAAGTGGTGGTGCCACTTCCCTCTGCACCAAGCAGCTGCTGCCACTGTGGCACAGCCCTGACAGGGAAGCCCAGAGCCGACGCACGGCCCAGGCAGGCAGTGGGGGTGGGTTACAAGCTGGTACTAAGCGCGGGGAAAAGCAGCTCCTCAGCTGCTGTGTGGCCAGCAGCCTGTGCTGCAGTGGCTTGCAGCCCGCATGGGCTGCCTGTACCTGCTCAGGACAGCCCCGTGTGGGCTGTGAGCAGCTGCAGCAGGGAACGCCAGCCACAGGGCAGGACCACTTTTCCCCATGCTCAGAACCAGTTCTTTCTCTGCCGAGGAGCAGAGGGTTGGGGCTGCGCACTGCCCCCTACCTGTACCATGGGGCTGGGGGGCACTGTGAGTGAGCAGGTACATAGGGCCCACACAAGTGTCCTGGGGCCAGTGCCAGCAGGGCCCAGAGCAGGGCAGCAGAAGCTCTATGGAACTGGGCCAGCTCCCCCCTCTGCCTGCTGGTACAACACAGCCTGGCTCTGCAGACCCCTGCCAGCATGTGCCCCGCTCTGGACCCCACCAATGCTGGTCCTGAGACATTGGTCCCAAGACATTGGGACATGGGTGCCAAGATGGTGACCAGGGGGCGGGGCACCTGTCAAGGGGCAGGGCTACCCATGTGGCCCTTGAGAGCTTGCCAAAACGGGGTTAAGCAGCCCTCCGCTGGAAATAATTGCCCTTCCTAGCCTATGGGCTAGATCATATAGCTCCACAGGTCGGATCCAGCCAGCAGGCCATACACTTGACGCTCCTCCTCTAAATAAAATGGTCTCAACTCTAAGCACCTATTTTGCTCTTTCAGGAAAGAGGATTGATGGCTTGCTCTATTCAATTAAATCAGAACCATGATAACTCATTTATTGTATTAGTTGCTTTAACATACTATATGAAGAACAAAATACATTATTTCATTTTGAGAACATTACCATCTTGGAATCCACAAAACTGTAAAATGAACAAAGGAACGTTAATGCATATTTTCAGGAACTGGATGAAACTACTTTGATAGAAGACAGATGGCAACAGCCAGAAGAGCCCCTGGTAGCTAAACAAGCTTATAAATGCATATTTAGACACCAATATAAGCAGACTGATTTTCAGAAGTGTTGAACACCCACCACTCTCATCCACTCCAGTTAGTATTTCTTTCAGAAATCTTTCAATAACTTTTTTTAAGTAACACAAACATACCATCCTTGAGAGATCTGCAGTTTATTAAATTCATTACCGGAACGCAATTCGAATTAACACCCAGATAGCCATTCATTCTAAATTAAACAGTATTAAAAATCAAAGTAAGGACAATTCTGTACATTATATAAAGTTAAGTAATGAGAGGAAAAATAGAGGAGATTTATTGATATGCAATGTAAACAGATTATTGCTGTGTTATAAACTCTTCACAGACGATGGAAATAAGTTACTGGGACAGCTATATTCCAGTTTGTCTCACCTGATACGAATGGCCACGTGTTTCTGACTCTCCTGTCCTATTCAAGTTGACTATCAGTAAGTCTTTGGCTCTCTCCATGCTGACATCATGATCAACTCCATTGTTTTCCATTACAAGGCAGCCTGGAAAAAAAAACTGCAGCACTTCATTTGAGCCTCTTATTCAGAGCGCACTTTACCTCAGCTTAGAGACATTGCTTCCTAATTGCTTTTTAAAGTGTAAATCTTGTAAGTTTAGGCCAAAATCTAGCCTCCTTGGAACTCAAAGACAAAACTTCCATGGAATTTTTCACAAAAGTTCTAAACCTTTACATTTTTATTCAGTTCTTACCCAAGTAAAATTACAGTTGTTTTCTTCTAGAGAATTAAAGTTAGGCCCTGAATGCAAAACATTTTGCCTTTTCTGAATTAGCACACTTTGACTCCCTGTGTGTATGCATATACATAAGCACTTTTATAAATAATCTGACATTTATATAATATCGTCTATCCAAAAGGACATCAAAATGCTATAAAAATTTGAATGGTTTTTCACAAAGGCACCCACACCAACTCTGTAGCAAAATTCAGCAAAACTATTTCAGAGACACACTAAACAGCAACTTGTAAGCAAATACTCAATGGAAGCCAATCAACTACTGGACCCAGGTAATTCCCTTTCCCTTAGGCACAAGGCTTAACAATTTAGTAGAAAGCTATGAAATACAATGGAACTACTTAACAGAAATATTTAGTTTTAAGGACATTTTAAAATTAAACATATTGAGAATGAGTTCTACTTTCATACTAGCTGCTGTATTGGACTTTAATTCATAGATATATAAACTTAATGCATGCACTATGCTTAGCTGAAAGCTGTAGCTTCTTCATATTCTTCAAACAAATCTAGTACCAGCAGTTCCAACACCCCAAAAAGGATAGTTTGTACAGAAAACAGCACACGCTACACTAAGTAACTTAAAAATGTAGCCGCATTACTATCAGTGGGGTTCAGCTCCCTAAAGAGAATCCTAGCCAGCTGGAAGCACTAGTGTGGACTAGGTCAGGGTTAGGCAACCCCTGGCATGCATGACACGCAAAGGAATTTTGCTTGGCACATGTGCCTTGGGGCAGAGGTGGAGAAGGGGCCAGGGCTGCGCTACCACAAGGATCAGGCCCCTCACGGTCCTACCGCCATCCACCCCTGGCACACGAACATCTTACAAGTTGAGGCTGTGGGTGTTTTCAGCACTGCCCAAAAATGTTGTCCTGGGCTAGATGATGATGATTACCACCATATGTCTAGTATGCCCATCAAGTAGACCTGAGAAGGGTTAGACAACATGCTTAAACTAATGATCACCCTTACCTGAAGTAACTCAGTGGGGGCCACCTTTTTGGACAGGCGTGCCAGAAATTGGCCCTGCACCCTCCCTGCCTGCCATTTTGATTCCTTTCCCTGGCCCAATCTGCTGCTTCCTGCTCTCTGCCCGAGCTGCCATTCTGCTGCCTGTCCCTGCCCCAGTCACTAAGTGCCACAGGTCAGCCAGCCCTGTCCAACACCAACTACAGCACAGATGGCAGGCTCAGGCCAACACATTAGCACTCTACTTCAGCAGTTCCTAAACCCTGATACACTGCACACCACCAATTTAAAGTGATACAACCTTAAGTACCAACGATACAACTGTAAGTACCACCAGCAAATTTGTGTCATATAAAAGTAATTACAGTAAATCCATTAGTGCATACCACTGACAGGTTGTCTGCATACCACTGGTGGTGCGCGTACCATAGATTGGAAACTGCTGATCTACTTGGCACAGAGACGTAATGGGCACAAATTTAGTGTAACAGGGAAAAAGGGTCAGGCAGTCATGCCCCTGTGCACTCAAATAACGGTGTTACCTTGGCTGCATCCATTCTTGAACCAGCACCAGAGCGCTGCCCTCTTCCTTCAGGTGACCACCAAGGAAGGCCCAGCCTGGAGCCCTGCCACTGCAGCAGCCTCCAAGCCGCCTGCTCCCCAGGACAGCAGAGCCAGGTGGGCCTCGAAGAAAAGCAGGCAGGAAAGCTTCTGCGCAGCCTTTCTGCAAGAAACGGATTGTGGCGGGGCTGCAAAACGTGAACAGGAAAGCACGGGTACGGGGACTTCGTGCCACCTGCGGGGAGGGCGG
>NW_017729031.1:105233037-105242547 GCF_001723915.1 Gavialis gangeticus
CAGGTGACCACCAAGGAAGGCCCAGCCTGGAGCCCTGCCACTGCAGCAGCCTCCAAGCCGCCTGCTCCCCAGGACAGCAGAGCCAGGTGGGCCTCGAAGAAAAGCAGGCAGGAAAGCTTCTGCGCAGCCTTTCTGCAAGAAACGGATTGTGGCGGGGCTGCAAAACGTGAACAGGAAAGCACGGGTACGGGGACTTCGTGCCACCTGCGGGGAGGGCGGTCGGGTCCTGGCTCCTCACAACCCGGCTCGGCCTGTCCCGCCGGCGGCCCCGGGGCCCCGCGCAGCCCGTGACGGGCCCAGCTGGGACCCCGGCACCACCGGCTCCTTCCCCGGCCCTACAGAGCAGCTGGGCAGGTAAGTCTGAGACCCCGGACGGGGGTGGGGCGGGGGCGCCACACACCACATAGCGGGGGCGCGGGTCGTCGCGGGCCCACGAACATCGCCCCCGCCCCCCACGGGGCCCCGCGGGTACTGACGCCGCCCCTCAGCCGCGGGGAGTGGGGGCAGGGAGAGGGGAAGGAGGGGGAGGGGATGGGGACTGGGCGCGGCCGACGGAGGATCCAAAACGAGTCTACTCAACCTCGTCTTGGCTCCCGCCGGCACCACCATGGAGACCGCCGTACCGCGCAGGTGCTAGCCTGCACGGCCCCCGCGGCGCACCGTCATTCCCGGAAGGACGGGCCGCTCCCGTCCCCCGCCCTCACCTGAAGCCACCGGCAGGTCCTGGCAAAGTAGGGGCGACGCAGCAAAGCCGGGAGCGGCGAGACGCGCGGCATGCTGGGAAATGTGGTCCCTCGCGCGGGGACTCCTGGGAGTCGCAGTCTTTCCCGAGCTCCCCGCCGGCCACAAGCAGGTTCCTGGGGCGGCTGCGCGATGGCTGCCCCCGCGCTGCGGGAGGACGGATCTGCCCTGGGCCTTTAAGGACAGGCGCGACGAGCCGCTTGCGGGACGGTCGATTGGTGTAGCTGCCTGGGCCCGAGTGATCGATCGAGCGCGGCGCTACGGCACGTGGACAGGCGCGGCTTTGAGCAGCCCGCCGCCGACTGGGACCGCTCGCGGCCATGGCCCAACTACAGGCCCGGTTTCTCACGGACAACCAGAAGTGAGTATGGGGGCGCCGCGAGGGGCGGTCCTGGTCCCGCTCCCGGCGGGGCCCGAGCGGCCCGAGCATGGGCAGGCGCCGTCAAGGGGCGGCCAGGTGTGGGAGCCGAGGTGGTACCTTTTTTGCCCTCGTCTCTCAGCCATAGGAGCCGCTTCACAAAACCCTGGAGCCGCCTCGATGCTGCTTACACACAGGCACCTGTTGGACATGTAGACACCCAGTGGCCTGATGCTGCATCCGCTGGGTCACGTCGGTGTGAGAGGCACTCCAGAAAATCATGGCAAAGGGTAGGGCAGGTCGTAGGGTCCACCTGAATATCGGCTTTGTTCACCACAGGGGTGATAGACTGTCGAAAAGACATGGGACTGTAACAGCAACTAATGAATTTGCTGCCTGCTTGTTGTGTGATTTTTGTCTATATGTCTGAAAAGTTCATCCTGATTTCTTTTCTCCGTAGGTACGTAGTAGACAATGTTCCGTTCTCTGTCCCTGCCGCCTCAGAAATCGCTGACCTCAGTAACATCATCAATAAATTGCTGGAAGCTAAAAATGGTACGTACTTAGAAGGTAACTTACTAATTTGAGAAGATGTATATTCTTGTAGCTAGGAACACGCTGATGTATTCAGAATCTCTTCTTAAGAACCTGTACTGTAGAGCAGTGGTTTTTCACTGTTTTTTATTTCTGGACCCTTGTTGAATCTTGTGAGGTTCAACAAGGACAAGTGCAAAGTCCTGTATTTAGGACAGAAGAATCCCAAATGCTGGTACAGGCTGGGGGCTGACTGGCTGGGCAGTAGCTCTGCAGAAAAGGACCTGGATGTTACAGTGGTCAGTAGTCTGAATGTGAGCTAAGAGGTGTGCCCTTGTTGCAAAGAAAGCTAATGGCATACTGGGCTGCATTGGTAGGAGCATTGCCAGCAGACTGAGGGAAGTGATTATTCTCCTATTCAGCACTGGTGAGGCCACATCTGGAGTACTGTGTTCAGTTTTGGAGCCCCCACTACAGAAAGGATCTGGACAAATTGGAGAGTCCAGCAGAGGGTGACAAAAATGGTGAGGGGCCTGGGGAACATGACTTACGAGAGAGACTGAGGGAACTGGACTTATTTAGTTTAGGGAAGAGAAGAGCAAGGGGATTTAATAGCAGCCTTCAACTGCCTGGTGGGGGGGGAGTTCAAAAGAGGATGAAGCTAGACTGTTCTCCATGGTGAACAATAACAGAACAAGGAGCAGCAGTCTCACGTTGGAGCAAGGGAAGTTTAGGTTAGATATTAGGAAGAGTTTTCTCATTAGGAGGGTAGTAAAACTCTGGAACAGGTTACCCGGGGAGGTGATGGCAACTCCATCCTTGGCAGTTTTTAAAACCCACCTAGACAAAGCTTTGGCTGGGATGATCCTGTTGGGATGGTCCTGCTTTGAACAGGGACAGTGGCGATGCATAGGGGGTGCCCGTGTGCCCCCTGATAGGCTATGCTCCCTGGTTAGGCAACAGGCAGGGAGGACAGGGAGGAGCACCGGTGCCCTCACCTGTGAGCATTGGCTAGGGAGTGGGAGCATCAAATGAAACGCTGCAGCTGCTTCCGGGAGCGCCATGGCCAGTTTGTGATTGGCCATGGGGGCACCCTGCCCCGGTTGGTGAGATTGGCTGCCGTGGGGGCATCTCTCTCCCCCCCATCCCGACTAAGGTGGCACCAGTTGCCCATGAGCAGTGGGCTGGACTAGATGATCTCATGATCTCCCTTCCAATGCTAACTTTCCATGATTCTATACCCCTTTGGAAATTTTGAATGGAAGTATGGACCCCTTTGTATTCTAAGCCTGGGTATTCACATGCTTTTGATTGATCACAGTAATCTTTTGAAGACTCCTTAAACATAGTCTGCAGACCCCCAGGGGTCTACTGACCACAAGTTGAAAACCACTGCTACAGAGATTTAAATTAGAAGGATCTGGATCTTACAACAGTTTATGCATATGAATAAAGTTAAGTATGCATATAAGCCTTTGCAAGTTATATTAGATACGAACCAATAGTTATATCAAAGATCACCAAATTCCCTGTAAATACTCATGAGGGAAAATAGTTGTCATTCCCGTATTTGTGTGACTATACCTGCCTTACATGAAATGTAACAGTTTCTTGGTATTGTACAATGGTCATTGAAAATGTATATCCTGCAAGAGTGTCCATGCAGATGAACCTTTGCTTCTGTGCAGAGTTTCACATAAGTGAGTGCAACTGTGTGCATACAGAAGGGGCCAGTTGCACAGAACTGATCGTAGGTGGCATTGGGACAATCCAGAGTATAAGACACACAGACACTTCTGTCCTTCTTTATAGTCTGCAAGCTTTTAAGTTGGGGACTGTCTTCATTTTGTTAGTGGGGTCCTGATCTAGCGTTGGGGGCATATTCAAAATAAAACCAACAATATAACTTTTTGAGGCATCAAATTAAAGGAGAGATGAGAAATGGAAACAAAAAAAAAATTCAGTTCCCTGCCTAAACAATAAAATCTTGCAATATGATTTGAAACTCACCAGAGTTCAGTTGTGGTGTGCAAGCAAACGGGATACAAGTTTCAAGGGCTGAATAACCCAAATTCCAGATACTAACTACTGAAATGCTTGAGCAGATGTGAATGGAAGTGGTCTTTCAAATAAGTACCTCTCTGTCCAAAAATGGCTTTAAATTGTTTCTAGCCTCTGGAATTAAATGTGTGTGTTTGTATTCTCCATTTACCCATAACACTTTGAAGGTGTGCATTAAATACTGAATGTTTAAAGCTAAGAGTTCTTCAGAGGCTACCCCTCCTGGTGGTGATTACAGTGGTCCCACCTGATGTTGATGAAGAGTAGCAGTAACAAACTCTAAAGACCTTAATGAATCACATTCACTGCTGTATATCCAGGTGCGTTTAGGGGACATGAGCAGGATTCCATGGACGTAACAGTATTGAAGGCAAGATATGCTTTCTGAATCTGAGAGGAGTATCTTACCTTAAAACAGGGATCAGCAACCCCTGGCACACGCACCAGAGTATGACATGTGAGGCCATTTTCCTTGGCGTGCCACAGCTGGCCTGGGCTCTGGGCAGCTGCCACCAGCCACAGAGCCCAGGCTGCTCATAGAAGGCAGCTGGGAGGCTGCAAGCAGCCTGGGCTCTGGAGCAGGCGGCAGCTGCCCAGAACCTGGGCCAGCTGCAACTGGGAAGCTACAAACAGCTGTGCCACTCTCCACGGCCCTAGCACCAGGTCTGCGGCTGCAGTGGCTCCAGCACATGGCTGGGAAGGGACCCAAGGGCAGTGCAACCTTGGCGCCACCCCTACTATCTGCCTGGAAGGACACGCGCAGCCACTGCTGCCACAGAGCTGGTGCTGCGGAGTTCAGCACAGCTGTTTACAGCCTGCCTGCCACCTGCTATAGTTGCCCAGAGCCTGGGTTGGCTGTACCAGGCACCTGTTGCAAACTGCTGCACTGGGTTCCCCAACGCAGCTTTGTGCTGGTGACAGCTGCACCTTGGGATGGACAGCAGGGGAGGGACCAGAGTTGTGCTGCCCCAGACCCTTTCCTGGCTGTGGACCCAGAGGCACACATGCAGCTACCACTATGGAGTTGGTACCAGGGCTATGGAGCCTGGTGCAACTGTTTGCAGCCTGCCACAGCTGGCCCAGGCTCTGGGCACTGCAGCAGGTGGCTGGCAGGCTGCAAACATCTGTGCTAGACTCCAGAGCCTCGACACCAGCTGTGGCAGTGGCAGGTGCATGCACGCTTCACAGCACATGGTGAGGAAGGGCCCCAGGCAGAACAACCCTGGCCTCTCCCTGCCATCTGCCCAGGAGGATATGTGCAGCCACTGCCAACAATGAAGATTGGGCCCCTCACAGGCTTGGACTTCGGCACACCAAGCCAAGACATGGGTGGAGGTTTGGGTGTTTTTGGAACTCCTGCCAAAAACGTGGCCAACCCCTGCCTTAAATAGTTTACTTTGATATGAACTTACAAAGATTTTGTACATTTGGCAGTGATGGTGAAAAAAGAACTATAATATAATAGGATTAAGAAATACAGCTTTGCTTTACAGCCCTCTCTTTTTGTCTTGATTGCTTATTACCACTCTATGTGGAACTACCAAAATGCTGCTTAAAATATTCTGTGGATATTTGTTATAACACCTCTTGAGCACAGTTCTATCTGGAAAAAGAAGCTGGCCTTGCATTTAATTTAAATGAACTGTTGGCTTCATTTTCTAAAAACTGCCATTGCTGTATCCTTTTCTTGAGAGTATGAATTAAGTTATGAAATGCTAAAACTTATTGTTTCTTTGTGTTTCTTCAGAGAACCACAAATATGTGGAATTCGACTTCCTTATCAAAGGCCAATTCCTGCGTATGTCATTGGTCAAACACATAGAACTGGAAAACATTTCAACAGTAAGTCATGCTCACTTTCTCTGGACCTCGCTATAGGACAACAGCATTTCAAAGATTCTAGGTTGTTTACTTGATTCAATTCAGGTTTCAAAGGTAAACAAGATGAAAGTTGAAAATTGCTACTCTAATATGTAAAGGTAACCTGATTCTGAATGTTCTGTTTATTTTCCTTTCTTAGTATTCTTTCACTTCTGCAGGAATACAGATTATTTCCCATTTTTTCCTTCTGATGTGCTTGCAGTTCATAAGAATCTAGTTCTGCAGACAAGGATGTCTATAATTTTACTCATGTTAGTCACTGATTTTAATGGGACTGCTTCCCGAGTAAAGTTACCCTCATGTTTAAATATTTGTAGGATTGGCCCCCTTAAGACATGTCTACACATGCATTTGATCTGGGATCAGTTTACTCGGGAGTAAACTACTCATAGGTAAATGTTCCCGGGTAGACAAGTGGGAGCAGATTGTGCTAATGGCAACAAACTGCTCCCATTTCCTGGGACCCTCCAGTGGGCCCCTGCTGCCACCCAGAGGGAGCTCTAGGTGCTAGCCAAGGGGCTGGCAGGGAGCACCAGGCCAGAAGACATCTGTCTCCTGCCCAGACTGGGACATTACATGAAGCTGCCTGCTGCTGGGGCTGGGACAATGTCCTCCTAGGCCTGGTTCCCTGATCAGGGGCAGGGGACTTAGAAAAAGCTGCAGCGGGGGCGGGTCCCAGCTGTCTGCCCCAATCCCCTGGTGGGGCAGCAGGCTGGGATCTACCCCACCCCTGAAGCTCTTTCCAAGACCCATGCCTCGTTCATCTGATCAGGGCACAGGGCTGAGACCTGGCCCTAACCAAGAAAGTTCCCAGCCCCCCACCCCACATGTGGGGTGGAGGCTGGGGAGCTTGTTCTCTGCTTAGCTCTATGGGCGTGGGTGAAGCTTGGTGGGTAACAGGCTGGGGAGCTTGTTCCCCACTCAGCTTCACGAGTGCAGAACTGGGTGGGCAGCAAGCTCCCTAGCATGTCCCTTGCCCAGCTCCTCACTCATAGAGCCAAGTGGGGAACAGAGTGGGGGGCATGGAGTTCCCAACTGGCAGAGCAAAGGGACATAGTGCCTGCCCAGGCTTTGGTGGTGGAGCCCACCCCAGCATCAGGCAGCTCCCAGGGGCAGGGAGCAATCTCCTGCCCCCTGGTGGCCGGCTGAATGGGAACAGATTTGTTCCTGGTCAGGCATCTACACAAGCCCTACTGCACCATAACTAATCACAAGTAAATTTGCTACTTGCATTTGCAGGTAGTTAATTTACTCTTGATTAGTGAGGTCCTGATGTATTGCTACTATCTTCTTGATGTTCAGTTGTGCATATTTTTGTCTGTCATGGAGTCAGGGCTGCCTATAATCCCGTGTATAGTAGTAACTCAAATGCTGTGCCAGAGAAGAGGCTTACATTTATATGGAGAGCAGGATGCTTGTATAGTTAAGATCTTTGGCTGATCAGTTGGACTATATTTTTGCTGCTGAAACAACAGAAAAAAGAAAAACAAGTCCCCCAAACTGACCATATTTTTGTCTTTGAGAATTTAGGAGGAAGTGGTAGAAATTGAGTATGTGGAGAAGTACACGGCACCTCAGCCTGAGGAGTGCATGTTCCATGATGACTGGATTAGTTCTGTGGAAGCTACTGAAGAATGGTATCAGCCAGTCTTACATTTCCACTTTTTGTCCTGTTCTCAGTAACTGATGCTATAGTTCTCTGTTTACTGGTACCCTCTCCCTCTCCCATTTCTGCCTTTTTTTTTAAGCTGGTATTTCTACCTGTCAGGTTTAGATGGATCATATGGCTGGGAAAGTAGCTGAAGTTTGAATAGCTCTTTACCTTGAGGGTGCATCTACATATTGCTATGGCTCCGTGCTTTAGTACTTCCTTTTGGAAGTAGTTATATTAAAGTACTTCCTCTTGGAAGTACTAGAGCACAGCGTACCATGGGTGGTTACTGTGCTGTGTGCATGGTTAAGCCTCTGCATCATTGTAGCAGTGTACTACACCCAGAGAGCATGTCGCTACATTGCTGTAGGGTGACATGTAAACGTGCCCTAAAAGTAGCTTTAACCCAAGTGGAAAATTACCATGGTTAGGAGAGGATGAGCCAGTATTGATTGTATACATTAATATTAATAAATGCTACTCAATTTTTTATTTCTTTAAACTTATTAATTAAACCATATTTCAAATATAATGTCTATGTAATGATGACAAATATAATTACTGACATCTTGCCTAAAGTACTTTTAAAAAATTCAGAAGAAAAATGTAACCATGCCAATAATCCTTTCTATTGTATATTTCCAGATCTTATATTCACTGTTGACTGTGAATCCTCTGTTAATTAGAAAAACTCAAAGCACTTTCAAACCATTAATCATAAGATATTATCAAATACAAAGTATTCATAATAATTTTATAATAATTGGTCCTGACCTAGATATAAAGCTTCAGAATTTCATATACAAGATGTTCAGTATTCATACTTATCTCTTTTTTTTCTTTCTTTTTCCTTTATTTTTAGTCTGAAAGTCTGCATGTTTTAATGCTGTCCTTAATAGGAAGGTATAAGCTTTATTATTGAATAAAATGTCTTTTTTTAGTGTTTGCAAACAAGGCTTTTTGCATTCAATGGGGACAAAGATTGCTATCAAGAGCTATTTTTCTTTATTCACATTTTTAATCGGTTATTGGTTAATATTGTCCGAGATCCTCACAGAAAAAAATGTCCTCTGAAGCAGCATTAGCTGCAAAGATAAACATGTTTCACCTTTTTATATCCTGCAGGATTTTAACTGGCTCTTATGATCACACTGCTCGAATATGGTCTCTGGAAGGAAAACCCATCATGACTATTGCTGGGCACACAGAAGTTGTGAAAGATGTGGCATGGGTCAAAAAAGGTCAGTACATCACCTTCTGATTTGGAGAGAGATTAGATTAACATTTATCAAAACAAACACCTCCCTACCACCCCCCCCAAAAAAAAAACCCCAAACAAACCCTTGATGCTTATAGTTATTGTAAGTACTGTGTCATAAGCAGAGATCCGGGTTTTCAGTTTCCCGCAGAAAAAAACCACCAGTGATTTTTTTATTTTTTTTTTTCCTCTCAACTGAGAAAAGTACAAATTTTTCATTTTAACAGAGAAACACATGAATTTTCCACTTTTGCAAAGAGCCCTCTGCAGGCTGGCAGAGTCCTGTCTGCAAGGGGCTGAGGAGAGCAGGAGGAGGGTGGTCAGTTAGGGGGTGCCATGTGCATGCTCACATATGCACATGGCAGGTGGGGGTGGAATTGAGGACCCCATAGGCAGGGAGGGAAGGAGTTGGGCAGGGCTGGGGATGCTGCCCTGCCTAGGCAGTGCATGAGGCTTGGGGTCTGGGGCTAGAATGTGCAGCCACAGGTCCCGGGCAGGGAGTGGGATGGGGCTGTGGGCCTCTTGTCTGGAGGGCCAGGGGCTGGCTCCCTGCCACTGAATGCATTTCCAAAGGGGGCCAGGGGGGTACGTGCCCCCAGATCTGTGCACAGGGCAGGGGTGGGCTGCCCACTGCAAGCTTGGGCTCCCCATCCTGCTGCCCTGCTCCTGGGGCCTCCATGGCCCAGTGGGTGGGACCCTCCACAGCAGGGCTGGACAGAAAAGCTCTGTGCCACTGCTGCAAGCCCCACGCTACCATGGCAAGGTGCCTGTGGCCCTCCTGGCAGCAGCAGGGGTGGTGGCATGGAGTTGTGCTCCTTGCTACCAGGTGGGCAGGGGGCGCCTCGCCATGGCAGCATGGGGCTCATGATGGGAGCACCAAGCTTCCCTGCCCTGCTCTGCCATGATGCACTGGGTCTTACCTGCTGGGCCACACAGGCCCCAGGGGGAGGGCAGCAGGGTAGGGAGCTCAAGCCTGCAGCCGGCATTCACCCCCACCACGGGCTCTGCTCCAGCCTTAATACCCAT
>NW_017729031.1:105247547-105251398 GCF_001723915.1 Gavialis gangeticus
CGCATTCACCCCCACCACGGGCTCTGCTCCAGCCTTAATACCCATGGAGGAGGGGGAAGGGGAGCTGAGGCCTGTGCTCTGCTCCACCGCAGCAGCTGCCGCCTCCCACAGGCAACAGCCAGGGCTTGGGCGCTGCTGTAAAGGGCTGCAGACCTGGGTCCCTGGCCCCATAGCTCCTGGCAGTTGGGAGCCCCCTCTGGCAGGGCTGAGTACTGTGGGTGGGCAGTGAAGGGCACCAGCAGGGCTAGGCGCTGTGGCTTGGGAGTGAGGGACCTGGACCTACGTCCTGGTGAGTGAAGGGGGCAGGGGGAGCTCTAATTTTTTTCCATGATAAAAAAAAAACCCAAAATCAAATACCAAAATGTGTAGTTACTTAGAATTTATTTTATTATAGTGACTGAGGCACTGACAGGCTTCCAAATTGCTTTAAAATTGTAAATATATCAATACACATTGTGTTCAATTGATACCTATATATATATAGTGGTGTTTCATTTTAATCATGGATTTTGAGTTTTTTTAATCTGAGAACTTGCAATTCTCTCTTTTTTTTAAATCAGAGAATTTGCAGTTTTTTAAACTGAGAAAACCAGGAACCCTGGTCATAAGTTAGAAACTGAATAATCACCTTATTAATGAAATCCCTTTATGAAGTCAAAAGCCATATTTTTAAAAATGATCATATATTCTAATAATTGTTTAACTGTTTAAATACTGCTAAAAATTAACTTTGGGCACTTTTCATGGTACTTACAAATTTAGTGTCTTGCATCAGGTCATTTCTATACATTCCATAAAAGAGTTTTTTAAAAAGACTGCTGTAAATGGATTTATATAGGAGTATTTGTTTTCTTCCTTCCTCAGATAGTTTGTCATGCCTGCTACTTAGTGCCTCTATGGACCAAACTATCCTGCTATGGGAGTGGAATATAGAAAGGAACAAAGTGCAAGCCCTTCATTGCTGCAGAGGACATGCTGGAAGTGTTGACTCTATAGCTGTTGACTGCACAAGAACAAAAGTAGGTCACTAACTCAAAGACCTTCCCCTGCAAATAACTTGCATGTTGTGTGTAGATTGCATACATATACACTTTCTTATTCTCTGTATACATATTGATCATTGTGCGTTATCAGGGATTGGAAATGCATGTTGTTAGTATATATCTGTGCATTAATGGGAGATACCAAGACTTTTATAAATTAGTGATAACATAGCATTTGATGTAAAAATGTGCTATATGGGAAAGACTCGCATAGTTCTCAGTATTGCACACACAACCTGAAGGTAGCTTCAGCTATTGACACTACTTCATTGAGCTACACAGTTAATTGGGCTTTTAGGAGTAGAGCTGTGCAAAATATTTTCAGTGTATAGTATTTTTGTTAGAAAATACATGTTTTGTTGTACTGGAATTATTTGTTAATTTTACTAAACGGATTCAGATGGGAAAATTTTTTCACAAAACTGGGAGGAGAAAAAGAAGATCATTCATCTTATCCATTAGTTATAGCACTCTACTTTGTCTGTCTGTAGGGGTCTTGGGTTAAATTTTCCCTTCTGGCTGAGGAGAATTGAACCCACCTCCCAGACAAGTGTCCTAACCACCAGGCTCCAATATTCCGGATTAGCAGAGCTCTCACTGTCTCTGTTGCCACTGCTCTATTATGCCAATAATTCAAATACCTAGATTTCAGCCTTAATCCCATGAATCTGTATCTCACTTTTAACCTGAGTGTCCTAACCACCAGGCCAGGGAAACACTCACCCTGACTCACTGCTTATTGCAGGGGTGGGCAAAATGCTGCCCTCCAGGCCATTCTATCTGGCCCGTGGGGCCCCTAAAAAATTAATAAAATTAATATTTATCTGCCCCTGGCTGCCTATCATGTAACCCTTGATGGGTTGCCAAAACTCAGTAAGTGGCCCTCTGCCCAAAATAATTGCCCGCTCCTGGCTTTTTGGGAAATAAGGTATACAAATTGGAGAAACTCAAACAGGAGGCATGGTGGAACACCCATATCAGAATATTTCCTATCCAAGTGGTTTGGATACAGACCTGAAAGATGTAATGAAACATTGGTTCAAACTGCACCATTTTCTTTCCTTGGAGTTTGTGGGGATTCACTAAAATGAATGTAACATTTAGGTCAAGTGAAATGAAGCCTTATTCAGGTTTTGTTTCAGAAAAAAAAAGTTACGTCTAGTCCAACCTGAACCAAAGTGTTTGTGCTTTTTGATTTGGCAGCCAATCCAAAAAATGAACTAACTGCACAGCCTTATTTAGGAGTGAGAAGAGAAGAGTCCAGGACAACTCATCCATTTTTTGATTCATTGTACAATAAAATGTCTGGGTGAACATTTTGTGGCAAGATTACTTCCTATGGCTTCTGAGAGCTAGTTGGATTTTTATATTTTTTTAATAAACATTTCTATTTATCTAGTTCTGCAGTGGATCTTGGGATAAGATGTTAAAAATCTGGTCTGCAGGTAAGATTTATTACTAAACCTTCTCTGGAATTCTTGCTATCTTGAATTGTAAAATAATTCTGAAAGTTCTGTAAAAACTGAAAGTGAATATTTTACTTTTTTTTTTTTTAATTAATAAATCTAAGTGAAAATGTCAGTTTCTTTCAGGTGAGTTATATAAAGAGCCCTAGCTCTTTAAAATACCATACAACCAGTTATTCAGTTACACCAGAAAGTCATATTTTCAAATGCTACAGCTTGTATTTAACTTCAGTTATTGTAGTTTAGTTGCTTCTGAGCTGTTTTGAGGATTAATTAAGATCTGTCAACAGCCCCAGTAAATCTGAGGCCCCAATTCTGGAAACTCTTATACATATGCTTAAGTTTACTACTGTGAAAGTTAGGTTAATGTAGAAAGAACAGAATGAGTTAAAAAACTACCCTTTTCAGCCATTTTGCATTGGATTGTCTAGCCTCCCCTTCCTGACAGTTTTGCAAAAAATGAAGACACATTCTGGGACCTGTTCTTTGTCCATATGGTTTCTCTCCCTATGCTGATTCCTAACATATCAGTAGTATGATGTTTTGTGTTTATATTTGCAACAAATTGTTGACCATAATAACAAATAGATAACTAGTAAAATGAAATCACTGAATCTTAATTTAACAAATGTACCATGACAAGAGAGGTATCTCTTGCAATGTGGGGAGAGAATTGCAAGAGGGAGATTTGTGCAAGGTAGTAAGCATTAACCAGACATTAGGTTCCAGGGCTGAGAACTGTCTAAACCAAGAAGTTCCCTATTTTCTAACCCAGCAAAATGCCCTGGTATGATTACTGTGTATATATGCATTTCTTTTCTCAAGATAAAACAGTTGACTTCAAACACATTCTAGACTCTAATATTTTTACAGAATGATAGCTAGAAAAAAGTGGAGCTTGCAGAGTTCAACCAGAAGCTTATATGTGAAATTCATAGGAGTTTATTAGAGATACAACAACATATCAATCGCATATCGGATCAGTACCGGTAACAGGAAAACTAACATTATTGCCAACTGGCTTTTTTTGGCTGGTGTAGCCGATAATGTCACTGATAAATGCCGCATGCATGCATGCAGCTGCACACGTGCATATGGCCACAAATGCAGCCGGGCAGCTTGGAGTACGGCATCCGGCTGGTAAGTCTGGGGGAGGGGCTTTGGAGGGAGTGGGGCAAGGGTAGGTGATGCCCAACCAGAACAGTGAATACAGCCCTGCTGGGAGCAGGACCAAGCTGCAGGAGACTTGTCTGGAACCCATGGGGGGAGGGTGGGGCAGGAGAGCTCCAGCTTCTTCTTTGGGGGGGGCGGAGGGGGGGTTGGGCCAGGGCTGTGCTCAGGG
>NW_017729031.1:105256398-105268577 GCF_001723915.1 Gavialis gangeticus
GTGGGGTACAGGGAGCTTTGGGGTGGCTATAGTCCCCCAAGCCCTCCTAGTGCTGCCCCTGCTTAGGCCACTCCACTCCGTGGCTTTTCCCTTGAGACCCTTGTGCTGACTATGTACCCCCTGTCTGTCCCGCAGCCTGGGGCTCCTGAGGGAAAGGCAGTAGAGCAGAGGGCCCCAAGCAGGGGTAGCACTGGGTGAGGGGGGGAGAGCTTGCGGGGGCTATAGCCACCCCAAAATTCCCTGTAGCCACCCCTCCGAGCTCCTCCATCCAGCCCTTGGCCCTGAGCCTACAGTGGCAGCCCACCCTCGCCCCAAGCACAAATCTGAGGGAGCACATGCCCTGCATGCCTCACCCACACTCCTTGGATGAGTTGTTTACACCTCTGTCCTATGCCCTGCCCTAGGGTTGCATTCACCGCCCTGGCTGGGCAGCGCCTGCCCCAGCCCCCACCCTGCTCTGTCCCTCATCGTGGGGGCCTCAGTCTGTATCCCCCCACATGCCCCTTTCCCGCCACAGACTTACCAGCTGGATGCTGCTCTCCAAGCTGCCCGCTGCATTCCTGTAAATCAGCTATCAGATCGGTATTGGCTGATATGGCTATCGGTATTGACCAAGAAAATCTTTATCGGCGGCTCCCCTCGTTTTAATAATTTATTTGCTGCTTTTCCTGCAATAGTGGACATTTGGTCACCTTAAACAGATTATGGCTTTTATCCATGTAAAGATGTCACAGTTTAGCCAAACAGCATGCTGTCTTAACACTCATCTGAGTACTAGTTGGATGGGCATACACACTACAGCAAAAGCTCTGTTATCTTGCATCCCCCAGGAATGGGGGATGCTGGTTAATCAGATATGCCAGTTAATCAAATATGCACCGTCTGGTGCACTCCCTGGCATCAGTGTGCCAAGGGACAGGGAATGGGGCTCCACACAGGCTGCTTTGCCTTGGGCCATGGGCCGAAGAAGTAGTGAAGTGAAGAAAAACTCAGCTCGTGGCGGTGAAACCAGAAGTGAGACTTCTGGTTTTGCTTTTGCCACGTCCCTCAGGTGCCAGTTAGTGGAGCTTTCCAGTTGATAAAGTGCCCAATAACACGGCTTTTGCTGTAGTTTCTCTGAGGTAGAAGGTTGGGGATTTACTGCACGCTAGCTGTTCCATAATAACTCTGTGCATACTTTTGCTTTTCATTGGGCATGTCTACACATGCCCCGACAATGCAGTTACTACTGTGCTGACATTGAGTACTTGCTTTAGGAAGTACTGTATAATAACACATAACAGCTGCTACTGCGCTGTCCCAGCAGCGCGCAGTTATTTTTAGCAACTACATCGCTGTAGCTGTGCACTGTAGCAAGGCAGCTTATCACTACAGCAACGTAACATCAGCATCATGGTTTGTGCCCACCAACGCTATGTTGCCATAGCACATCGCTATAGCAACATAGCATCACATGTAGATGTACCCATTGAGGACTAAGCTACTCAAGTTTAGCTTCTGTCTACCACAGTGGGAACATGCACACAGGTGCTTACCATAAAGCATCTGATGTTTTGTAAAGTCTAATCTGTTTTTTACCTCCTGATAATTTGTTCATGTGCGCATGTCCTTAGCTATCATGTGGCTGATAGCTGCCTACAGCTGTTTTCTTTTTTTATTTCTCCATTCATTCCCAAAATATTTTTGACACATTTTAGCATTTAATCAGCTTGTATAGTCTTGCAGTTATTACCTCTCCTTTCCTATTCTTTCATTTGCATCCTAAAGTGAGAGAGAATAATCTCAGTAAGCTGATCCTCTCTCAGAAATGTAAGATACTTATCCAGGTTCCCTACTCCAACTGACTGTCACCGTTTCCTTTCATAATACTGGTTTATATTTAGCCTGTATCTTTAAACGTGTGTCTGCTGTCCGTTTGTGTACTTTCAACTTTAAAGTAGTGAGCATGCAATATAGGATGGATGTACTGTGAGTTTTCCTATGAGGAAGGATAGCTTTATTAAGGAATTCATCTGGGACTTTGGAAAGGTCACAATCCATTTGTTTTAAGTGCACCATGTGTAAAGTAACAATACTAATCTAGGAGTATTGAGCATAAATACATTCAAGTTTGGAGGGCTAGTGGATTCTGTGGGCATGGGGACATATAACAGCTTAGATAAAAAAGTTGTCCAGCTTGATTTATTAAAGCTCTAGGATTTGTTTCTGTCATAGTACCTACAGATGAAGAAGATGAAATGGAAGAAGCAACAAACAGACCAAGAAAGAAGCAGAAAACTGAACAACTTGGACTTACAAGGGTACGGTTAAGTTAGAAGTTGCATGGACATTCAGTTCAAAAGCATGGCATTGGCAGTTTCTCTTTTTGCTAAATATAGCTGAAGAAAAGTTTCTGTTGAAATCTCTGCAACTGCATTTACATTAACATTAATGAAATAATGGGCTTTTCTCCTTTAACTAATCCAGGTTTTTTTCTCATCCTTAATTTATAGACTCCCATGGCAACCCTTTCTGGTCATACAGAAGCCATCTCCTCTGTGCTGTGGTCAGATGCTGAAGAAATTTGCAGTGGATCATGGGACCACACAATTAAGATATGGGATGTTGAAACAGGAGGTCTCAAATCAACTTTGGTGAGATACAGTATCCAATGCATGAAGCTGATAGGTTTTTTTGACAAATTCCTGTCTGCTGTAACTCAGATTAGATGAAGAACTTTTACAAGGATGAAGAGTTGGTCCTATTTCATAGTCAAATTTTTCTTATGCAGACAGGAAATAAAGTGTTTAACTCTATCTCCTACTCACCGCTATGTCAGCGTCTCGCATCTGGGAGCTCTGACAGACACATCAGACTGTGGGATCCCCGCAGTAAAGGTAAGCTGAAGGAACATTGACATCCTGCATTCACTAATTTGTCTCATTTAATTTGTTTCAAGAGATGCATATTTAAGTTTGATATTGCATGTAGTAGGGTTTTCTAAGCATGAATACCATTTAGCTAAACTATGACAGGAACAATGAAGGCTGGGGAAAGCTGTATGAATGAGGGTCTGCTACGTACCATAATCTATAGTCATGGGAGCATGCTTGTACTAAGTGGTGAGAAGCCATCATTCCTTCCCTGCTGACCAGAGTAGGAGCTTGTACTTGCTTGGTTTTTCAGATTATTTATGCTCTTTGTCTTTTGGTCCATGCTTTTTTCATTTCTTAGAAGTCACCTTGAAAAACTAATCTAATCTTTCTTTTATGTTATTTTCCCCCTGTTTAATCTTAAAAGTTATCTAAATAACAGCTGTGAAACCTAAAGTTACTATTTATAAAATAAATGCAACCGTCTTGCTGGCAGGTCTAAGTCTTCAGTAGGAGGGACCTTTTTTTTTTTTTTTTTTTTTAAAGAAGGAAGGGGGGGTCTCCCCCTTTCTTCTTTTTTTTTTTTTTTTTTTTTAAAGAAGGAAGGGGGGGTCTCCCCCTTTCTTCTTTTTTTTTTTTTTTTTTTTTAAAGAAGGAAGGGGGGGTCTCCCCCTTTCTTCTTTTTTTTTTTTTTTTTTTTTAGAAGTGCAAGCGTAGCTGATCCCATATCTATCCATTTTTAGATTTCTTACAGAGTCTCATAAGGTTGCCAGTCATTGCAATTTAGGATATAGACTGAGATTACCATATTCATTTCATAGACAGGAATTCTATTTAGTTTATACAAATATAAGCCAGATTTAAACATTATCTAGAGATAAAACTCTCTTTTCTCAGTCCTAATACTTTGAGTTGTTCATTACTTTTCAAAGAAATCCTTCAAAAGTGAAGGTAATCTCTGTATAATAATAACAACAACATGATGAGTTTTGGTTTCTTGTTCTCTCTATAGGAGCTTATATTGCTTTCATGTCTTTGTTTTAATATCTCTGGCTTTCTGAAAAATTTATGTGAAATGCTAGAAGCAAAAATAATTACCCCAAACCCATATACATTAATCTTTACTATCTTGCTGTATCTTGTAAGGATCATAAACTGACCTGTTGTAGAAATCTAAAGTCAGGGTTGACAGAATTTCTGTTTCTCTGTCCAGATGGCTCCTTGGTTCTCCTCTCGCTGACCTCTCACACTGGTTGGGTCATGTCTGTTAAGTGGTCCCCAACACATGAGCAACAGCTGATCTCAGGTTCTCTAGACAACGTTGTCAAGCTGTGGGACACAAGGAGGTAAAAAATGTTCTTGACACATTCACAGATGACACTTGCAGGTTCAAGTAGTTTAATATACATTGAAAATATACTGGGCCGCTAAGTGGAGATTCTCCTGGAGTTTATGAAATGCCTGAAGCAATGGGAGAACAGGTGTATAGCGGAGGGCAAGATGCACTTCTCTCTCGTGCATGCCAAATCTGTCTTGCCATTCTTATCAGGTATCTAATCTTCCAACACAGGATTTTTATGACAATAAAAATTGAATTAATGAGACTTGCAGGGAGGTTTCATGAACAAAATTGCTAATAGGGTTTGAGAATTAGGGAATCAATGTTGCTATTCCAACAAAAATTTTTAGGAATAGTACATGCTCTCTCTCTCACTTCAGGAAGAGCTTAACATTACATGCAGTTTGACTTGCTCTACGTTATAGACATTTCACGAGACTTGTCTGCAAGGAGAGGTTGCTTTGTATCTTGAGATGTGGAGAAGTGAGAGGTCTAAATTAAGCTTGAAAGGGGAAGTGTCAGAGGGAACCAAATAGCCTGTGTTTTGAGTTTATAATCAAGTCTTTTATTTTAAAAAAGCTGTGTACCTTATAATCTCATTTAACTAGTTACAGGCAGGTGAAAATATTTCTGCATTTCTGTGTAGGGATGGTGATCAAAACTCACAGTAATCTGCGTTGTGTTAGAGGTGGTGTCTCAGACTTCATAGACCTGCCTGTATGCGTCTGCTGTTCATGTTACCATACGTGTCTCCAAATAACAGTTCCCAGTAAAGACTTTTCAGATCTCAAATGGTGCTCTACTTCACTTGTATCTAACTGGGGTAGTTAGCCAGCATAGAACTATTGCCAGTTTTTCCACGGTGAGCTGAGCTTTCAACTTTTTAGGGTGATGCAGTAGCAACAGGACTTGTTCATCAAAAGAACAGATAACTTTCTTCTCCTGTTTCTCCCCAGTGAATATAATTCTCAAGTATTGCATAAAAGCCAGTTATTCAAAATCCTTGGTAAGAAAGGAACATGGGTTAAGTGTTTGTTCCTGGCTTTCTTTTTGAGAAGAAACAAGGCGATAATACCACTACTCAGAGCCTCTTGAGAACTGGCCCTCTTATTCCACAATTCCTCCAGGCTCCCAGAAGGCTGTTCAGAATTTCCTATGAGCCACTACTTTAGATAAGTGCTGAGAACCCAGAAAGCAGTTCAGCTTTATAATGGTGAAATACAAAGACAGAATACACATGGGACGAAACTGGAAACAAATTGTTTTGTACTGACTGCATCACTGGCATCTTATCCCTATGGTCTGTCAATTATTTAGTTTTCTTGTGCAGACACAATCTTCTAGAGATATGAGAGAGCATCTGGAACAGCTGACTTGTGAATTTAGTGGTTGAATAACCTGCACATGACTGACTTTTTACAACTAATTTCTGTGGAAAAACAATTATTGTTTAAATGTCTACTCTTTTAATAGCATCCTAGTAATTTTCTGTGAGAAAAACAACATATATATTATAAACTATTCTATATATGATACAGATTTATGAAAAGAATTAAGATGCTAAATTATCTTTTTATCTAAAATGCCAAATTATCTAATTATCAGTTGCAAGGCTCCTCTCTATGACTTGGCTGCTCATGAAGACAAGGTTTTGTGTGTGGATTGGACTGAAGCTGGGGTAAGAACTTAAGGAACAGGACTTTATTCCTTTTAAGAGTGCATGTGTTCTGGGTGAGAAATGTACTAATTATAAGGCTGATATTTAATTTTAAATTAGGCAGTTAAAATGTATTTTTGTAACTGAGAACATACACCTATGTGTGCTGGCCCATACTTTCCCCTCTCTTATGAGGGATGGAAGAGAATTGAGAGAGCCTTACTTGTATAATGATGGTCTAGGAATGGACAGTATGTGCTGCTATTACATAACCATTTTTCTGCTACATCACTACCATATGGTTCCCTTTCTCCCCTCCATGGAATAACGTGGGAGATCTGCCAAAACATTAGTAGGACAAAGCCAAGAAACGGTAGAAAAGCAGCAGCCGTTCACAACGATATGTCTGATGATGAAAACGTATTACCTTGAAGCACTGTTTGCTACTCTGGAGACCAGGGAGACTGCCAAGACTCATCCGTATATAGCACCCTTAACTAAGAGCTCTACCCCTTCTGTGGAACATTGTCAGGCATGTGAAGGTGGAAGAAAAGATCATCCTCTGGCCTGAACTTTATGGCAGGGTTCCTGTGTGCATTTCTATATAGCCAATACAGACAAAAGAAATTCTTTGCCACAGTTTCAATGGCCTCATCCATTGGAGAGTAAGTTGTGGCAAACCAATACAGATTTAGAAAATGTTCACATAAGCTACATCTTTCCTTAATTACTTTCAATAGGAGGGTAAGATGTAGACCATTATTTATGCTGTTGAGCCATTTAAATTGGAAAGGGAGAGGATTGTCACTTGTGTATACACAGCCATTGTTCATTACTCCTCACGTTCAATTTCAGAGGGAGGACATAACCTGTTAATATTATTTTTAAATAAAAAGCTCACATGTTGTTCAGATACCAAAACTCGATTTGCCACAACTTCTTTTTTCACACTACAGTTGCTGTTAAGTGGAGGAGCAGACAACAAGCTATATTCCTACAGATATTCAGCAGCAACCTCTGATGTTGGAGCATGAAAATGGATGACAGGAGAATTTTAAAGGGTATTTTGCAGAACTCTCAAGCTTTTGGAAGTCCCCAGATAACAATCTACAGAACGGCATCTGAAAGAAAGTAGCCTTCTAGAAGACTCTTCATCTATTTTGTATCTGACAGCAATCATTTCTATCTTTTGTATTTGTGGTATAGTAACCTATATGCATATTTATAATAGAAAAAGGGGAGCAAAACAACCTCACACTTAGCTTGTTTTAGTTTCAGATCAGTTATTTTTCTTGCTTTTTGGCAGGCTTACAAATTTGAATTAAGACTAGACTAAAGAGGACTATTTAAAGAAAGTGGAGTTAGTTAAAAGTAATGTTTTATTGAGACCTAGAGATGTACTGTTCACTGGACTAAATTATTTTGTATCTGTTCACCTGTTTGTCTTTAATAAATCTTTTATCTAAAAGTTGAGCATATTAGGGTCTGAACTCAAGTAGAAAGTGAGCTTCCACAACACCAGTTTGCTTCAGTAGTAATGGAGGTGCTCGCTGATTGCAATGCAAATGATGATAGTCTTAAAAGAACACTTCACTGTAGATTTTATTGAAAGATGGAATATTCCGTTTCCTAGAAATGCTAAACTACAGTGCACTAAGTACATATTTTTCAAGAAACATCACTGACTTTTATTGCAACACATGGTAAAGTTAGCCCATTTAAAATACTATATAGTACTATATCTGATGGAATATTTTACCGCTATAGAACTTGATGTGATATGTCTCAATAGTGGGGTGGGGCTCCACTCCAAAATGAAGATTTAAAGAATAGCTGACATAATGACTATAGAGGAATGGTTTAATCACATACATTTATTAAAACTATCTTTTTATAGCTAGAAAATTGGTAGGAATTTCTCAAAAATTAACTTTATACATTACCTTCGACTATAATATGGTAACGTCTGAGGACTAGTATTTATAAATACTCAGAACCCAACATGTTTAGCCATCACCAAAGAATCTCAGTAATAGGATACAAATTCAGCATAATTCTGCTGTAAAAAAGGGCAAGTTAAATGGTTACCCCTGTCCTTTACCATATTTTGAGACCAGCTAACTACAACCTATATGGGGGATATTTCTTTGCAATTTACATGCCGTAAGTATGTAGAGCTAGCGAGAGTTTGCATAACAACAACTTCATGTTAGAAGTTGGAGAACCACTCACTCATTTTCTGGGAAAAGAGAGTATAAAAATTATCACAAAGCTTTAATTTCTTACAAAATCAATTAAACGTCCATTTTCTATGCTGCTGGAATTATTTCCAGTACAAGGTCTAAGTGGACATCCTTGCACTGTTAGGGTGTTGGACAGAAGAACTCATTCTTATGTATTGTTGTATAAACCAACCTGTCACCTTTAAGTCCTTCCCAAGTATTTTTATATAACATAGTAAGCTTAAAATATTAAGTACTAGGTTTGGAGGTCGTTAATTGAAATGTGGCCTCTCCCCTGTAGTTGAGTGTAAAATTCTGAACAAACTTTAATCAGGTTGCAGGTCATGAACGAGGCTGATTATACCAACCTAACATGAGAGGAAACAGAAAGGATCCAGGGGGAGGATCTCTAAACTGTCAGCTGTGCAGTTGGGATGAACAATGGGAGCTCCTCTACTTTTTAACAATAGGGACATAGGTATAATTAGTAGTGTAGGTGTAACTCCCAGTTCTTTTCTTCAACTTATTTTCCATTTGCTTCATGATATCCATTTCACTCTGTTCTACAGCAGCAGCCGTACCCTATAGTTTGGTACAGCCAGCGATTATATTCTTCCTTACTTTCCCCTAAATTAGAAAATACTGTCATTTTACCTCTAATGATATCTGATATCTAAGTTTACTCTGAAAACTGGAACTAGCAAACATATGTAGTACTAATTCATGAGCTACTGAGTAGGTTTATTTTTATTTTGTATATCCCATACAGAAAGTGCTGTTCTTCTGTGAGATCCATGGAACTAATCAGAATTTAACATAAGTTGTTAACAGATTCCTTCCCACTCTGCTATAAAAATATATTATTTCACACTTGTAGATTAGAGATTTTCAGTCATCACATTTGTTCCAAATATGTTCTGGCAATAATCAGTGATCTTCAAATAATTTAAGCAAAAGACACTGATGATTAAAAGAAGGAGAATAAAGAGAGAATTTAGCTACAAAGTTTGTTTATTTTTAACAATTTAAAAATGTGTTAGCACCTCTGCGCCAAGACTTGTAATCCTTACTCAGCCCAAGATGACTAAGTTGTGTCTTGACTGAGTACAAATTAGACTTTTTAGGGGATAGAAGGAGAAAAAAAGAAGAATCAAGGATCCATTTATTTTCATTATTCAGGATCCTTCATGACATTACATCTGTGATGCCTAGTGTTCTAGCACTAGTAATTAGAAGGACTTTATTTTTTTTAAACTTTTTATTATAACTTGGAAGAGGCATTTGATGATATACTGAGAAGGATATTGTAACTGCTGTCAGATTCAATAAACTAATATATTCTAGCTGTGACCCATTAGAGGCAAATAATATTTGAAAAAAGATATTTTGTCACAAAATATTTAGTCACATCATTATATCTATTACTATGTTTTACTCAAAGCAGTTGCTAACAGCTGTGTTCCAACACCAGCTTATTAAAAAGTGGTTACATTACCAACTGATGTGTCTTTTGTGTTGCCACTCTGAGCGAACTCCAGTTTTACGTTCCGTTTATTTTTGTAACTGGCAAACAAGTACCATAACTACACAGTTTAAAAGACCAGCCTATCTGCTTAAGACATAGATGCACAAAAATAAGATTGAAAATTTTTTTACATTAACCTCTTCTTTTAAGGTTAAAAAAAAGAATATTTAGAAGGTTGCCAAGGCCTATGGTACTAAGAAATGTTAGTTTCATGGAAACTTGAAAAATCTAAAATTCTAAGTAAAATATGTTTTTAAAAGCTGGTTATCCCTTCTTAATACCAGAACCCATATATGGCATTTTGTCTGTTATTTCCAGTAGCAATTTTTGCCAAACTTGTCTTCTGTTTAGGAGGAAGATATCAGGCAGCCCTATATGCATGTTAAACTATGTCTCCAGGTGTGCTGTGAGCTTTGCTTTGGTAATTTCCATTGGCACCAAATGTCAACTCTAATGTTTAAAGAAAGAAAAACAATCCAATAGCTGTTGAGAATAGAGCTGTGGTATTAACGTCAAACTCTGCATTCCTCCAGCCTTAATTATTACATGTTTAAGGCACTAAGACAAAATCACGTGCCTGCTACAGTCGCATTGCTGGGATGACCTGATGAAGTTGTAAGAAGTCAATAGTGTGCTAATTTTAAAAAGTTCTAATTGAAATTATGTAGTTTGGCTTCAGAAGATGATGGCCTGTGATCCATTGCATCAACTAATGTCACCAATATTAAATGTAACTAAGATTTTAGTAACAGATGCATATTTCACAGTAGATGGGTAGTATGACAGAAAAGCTTTAAAGTCCCTGGCAGACATCCATTTAATGGTGCAATGGGAACTGATCCCTAATTGCAACAAACATGCATTCTATCATGCTATGCATGCATGACAAACCATGTGATCCCAGTTGTATCCTTTCTACTTGCTAGGGCAAGCAGAGCTGGGGCTCTAACTGCACCAGCAAGTTCAAAGCATGTGGGGGGAACTGATCCCCCTGTGCAGCAAATTCACAGGCAGGCCCCTGTAGCCCTACATAGGAGTGTTTGGATGCCAAGCTTTGAGCTTCCACGCAATGAACTTAATGGGCTTTTCCCTTGCCTGGCACTTGCAGACCCCTGGGTAGCTCCCATTGGAGAGTCTGTTGGCGTGGAGACAAGGCTGCTCCCCCCCCCCCATGCCAGCAATCAGCTGATAGTCCGCTTACAGAGGTATTGGGATGGCTTGGGACAGCCCAGGCACCACACGTTCCATTTAAGGAACCATGCAAATCATCCACAGAGATGTTCTGCATAACACGGGGAACATCTCTTGGCTAGTTTTTTCTTATATTGCCAATAATTGACTGAATATGTGGTAGGGTTGCTGTTTATAGCATACTTAATACATTAACCACACTATAAATTTAACACTTGCCAGGGTCCTAAAGCTAGTAAAACATGGTATAAGGCAGGGGTGCTGAACCCCCCAGCCTGTAGACCAGATTTGGCCCTCAGAGCCATGCCATCCAGTCTGCAGCGCTCCCCATGGATCCAGCAATTAGGCAGTGAAAGGCGCACACAGGCCTGATCCTGTCACCAGGCTGGGTGGAGGCAGTGCAGGGCCTGATTCAACACACACATTGGCTCCGCACCACTCTTTTGGTCTGCAGGGCCAAAGCTGGAGTATCAATGACACAAAATGTGATACCACTTGTAACCAGTTACATCCCTCACTCCACAGTTAATTTACATGCCCTAGAAACCACACAGGAAGTACAGGGAAGGTACTGTGACACTCAGAAGTTTGCCTATGCCAATATCAACCATACAGTTGGCCAATAAAAAATGTAACCCTCAAAACTTCTTTCCACAGGGAAGTACAGTTACTGAATTCTGAGAATGTATAAAATAAAACATTTTCTGGTCCTACAGTCTAGTTTACAAAGATCTTAGTAAAGAAGCTTCTTTCCCAAGGTATGTATGTTTACCAACTTCACTATATCAACTTGAAATATGAATGGTCAATAAGCCGATTTAAAATATGGAACAAATAGTGAATAACATCTTTGAACAGAAAAAAAAATTCCCTTGGAACCAATAATGCATAAGATATATACAAATATATTTATAACAAGTGGAGCTATTTTGGGTACTTTTCGGTCCCTGAATAGTACATATAGGGAGCAATTAAGAATTTGGTAGTAGACTCAGAAATTATTTGTGTTTTTAAGCAATGAGTTGACATTAAGGCTGTGCAAAGCTGATTCGATTCCGGTACTAAATCTCCAGATTGAATCAGGAGACCAAGTAAAAACTCTGAATCAATTAGAAGCATCTGAATCAATTCAGAAAAGCTTTGGCTGATTCAGAGATTTGGCTATAGACTAAACAGGTAGCTGACACAGCTGCCTCCAGCAGGTAAGTCTGTTGAGGTTGGGGAGGTTGGGATTGGGGTTGGGACAAGCTGCTCAGCCAGGGTGGGGGGAGCACTACTCAGGGAGGGGGCAGGGAGGTGTGGGATGCAGGCATGGCAGCTCTGCCTTGCTGTGGCTTGCCTAGCCGGGTGGGGGGGAGAGAAGAGGGGAGGGGTGTGGGGGCAGCTCGCTCCA
>NW_017729031.1:105268759-105269658 GCF_001723915.1 Gavialis gangeticus
GGGGGGGAGAGAAGAGGGGAGGGATGTGGGTGCAGCTCGCTCCAGGTGAAAGGGGGCAAGTGGCAGCAGGGCATAGCCTTGCCTGCAACCCGTGCCCCCCTTGTGCCAGCTGGCAAGTGGCGGTAGGGCAGAGCCCCTACTCCCAGCACTGATGCAGGCATGGCAGGGAACAGAAGCTATGCCCTGCTGCCACCCAAAGCAAGCCGTGCCTGCATCATGCCCCACCTCCTCCACGCCAGTTGGGCAAGTGGCAGCAGGGCAGAGCCCCTGCAGCTCTCCCCACAGGAGCAGAGACAGGTGCAGCCGGAGGAGCCGTGGAAGAAGCCCCCCATAGCTACCCTGCCCAGCCCCATCCTCCAAGCCCAGCCTAGTCCCAACACATTTTTTTTTAAAGCCCTGTGCTCACCGACTCTGTCAGCAGCAATTAGGGCCTCTGAGGCCTTGTGGCAGAGTCCAGCCATGCAGCGCGGGGCAGTGGGGGGCAGCAGGGATTGCTCCCCCCCCAGAACCCACATGGCAGCTGCCCCATGGCACAGGTGCAGTGCAGCTCAGCAGGGTGCTGCATGCTGCCTGGGAACTGGGGTGGTTCCAGCAGTCAGCTGGAGCCTGGCAGCACTCAGCCTCAGTGGCCCCAGTTCCCAGGCAGTACACAGCGCCCTGCCAAGCCACGCTGCATCCGTACCATGGGCCAGCTCTAGCACAGGTGCCAAGCAGGGGGGACCAATCCCCACTGCCCTGCGCTGTGCAGGAGGGTTCTGCCACAAGCACCCAGAGGTCCCAGTCGTTGCACCTGTGAGTGCGGGGCTTTTTATTTATTTTTTATTTTTTTATTTATTTATTTTTTTGAAGTGGTGGGGCTGGGGCTGGGGCTGGGGCTGGGCCTGGGCAGGGCAGCCATG
>NW_017729031.1:105269710-105272242 GCF_001723915.1 Gavialis gangeticus
CACTTGGGGAGAGGCAGGCACAGCCAGAGGAGCCGCAGGAGGAGAACCTGCAGCCGCCCGGCTATGCCTATCTCTCCAAATTCAGCCAAATCAATTCAGGACAGTGGTCCTAATCTCTGAATTGAATCCATGTCCTCCAAATAGTCCAAATCCGAATCGAATACTTCCCTAGTTGACATTTTATCAGGGTAAAAAAAATGAGAAATGGTCAAATATTGCAGCTTTCATTTGTGTTTGCCTGAATAAGGACTGTAGGACTCGCTCTTAGAAGCAAGATGTACACAGTGCCTTACTTCTCTGTCCTTTATTTTTTGTTTCCTTAAACTGTTGATGGAAAAGAGGTGCACTGTCAGGATTTTTGCTCTGTTTTTACTTTTTAAACGTTAAATAATTTCTTATCTTTTTGGGTTAATCTAATAATAAATGTGGTTAACAATAGATTTTTTTTTGTTTTGGCACACAAAAAGAATTTTTATGATGGTTCCCTTTTTGGCCCTGAGGCTACAAGATTTTCTGAATAAGCATAAGGTTCTCTCTATGGAAATTGGCAGCACTGGAGACCTACTATGGAACAAATCATAGTATGAGATTATTACATTGGATTTATGAGTAAACAGAACATTATATTTAATCTGCTGATGTTGGAATAGAATTAGACAGCTTGCTCTTTTTTAGCCAAGAGTCATCACTGTCATCAAAACAAAAATTTAATAACTCTCGTTTGCTAGGAATTATAGATGATGATCTAAGTAAGATACCTGAGGCATTTTTACATGTGCCTTGGGAAGTGCGGGGGGGGAGGGGCGCTTTAATTAGTGAACTGCACTAATTAAAAGTGCCCGAGCATCATGTGTATCAGCATCCCCTGCACTAAAAAAATGGAGGCAGGGCGCTTTGAATTAAAGCTCATTTAACAAGCTTTAGTTCAAAGCACCCTGCTACCGTTTTTCAGTGCGGGAGCACCGATGCACGCGACGCTTGAGTCTGCTGGAGCATGTTTATGTCTGTGCTCCAGCAGACTTGATTAATCAAGCAGACTTGATTAAATCGAGTCTGCTCTGATGCATTGTATTTCCAGTGGGTCCAAGCCAGCTCCCTGCATGTCTATAGAGAGCACAAGCTTTCATGAATCCAAGTTTGCTTCATCAGACGCTGTTTGACGGACTTCACACACAGCTAACCACCTCTCTCACCTCAATCTTAGATTTCTCAAGGTTTGTAAACACTGAGTGCATGTTAACAACAGGGCTGTTTAAATTCAAGGAACTTTTCTTCCAACAGCCTTTCCCAAGTGAATTTAGATGCTTAAATTTTCAGACATTCAGTCACTCTTTCATATCCTAAACCAGAGAAAATAAAGAGGCTGGGACATCCCAATTAATAAAAATGAAACCTAGAAGAAGGAAAACAGGCGTTCAAAAACTCTTCAGTTCTCACAGTATTCTGAATTCTTATAGAACAGGATCTTTGGACAAATCAGGTGAAAGACCTGCCATGAAATAGGCAACTTATTCCAATCAAGTTTAAATCAGACCATTGTTAGCAACTTTCAACATGAAGAAGTCCCTTTTAAGCAGCAATTTAAAAATACTTACTATTTTCCATATCAGAGACTGTGACCTTAAAAACTATTTTAGAGAAATCTAAGCACGTAAGACCACTTTTGAGGAAGCTGGCATGGTCTTATCTGGATTAAACATCAGAAAAAATTATTGTAGTCATCAGTCTGTGGCAGTGGTTTTTAGCCTTTTGAGACTTGAGGCACCCCCTGGAAAATGCTTGCACTTAGTTCTCATTCATTTTCTGACCATCAAAAAATACTAGAGCAGTTCTTCTGTTGCAAAGAATTCACAAAGACCACAATAGGCTAGAACATTTTTGATATTATGGATTCCTATATGAAATCTCTGGTTTTATCTTGTGAACTGTGTGTAGATGTTCACATGTCTAATTGTGCCAATACTACATGGTATCATGGCACCCTCAAAAGGATCTCACAGCATCCAAGTTGAAAATCGCTGTCTACAGAAAAATTCACTATAAAACTCCTATTAAAGTAACTAGTAGCATCAAAATAAACAGAATGGGCCAATCCCTCGAATATTAATTCATCAGCAAATAAATGCAGACTTTTAAAGCAGGGATTTAAACATATTTAGGATTAATCACCCCTAATTTTTCCTCAACTAATCTGAAAACAAACTTTTTCCCCCAACTGTGAACACGTCAACCAGCAAATCATCTCTGTTTTGGAGTGCTGGTCGTACAACTTATTTTATAAAATCTGTATTTTGATAGAACCAAGTTACTTCAAAGCTTGTAAAATGAGATCCATTTAAAATAGAAACCTGAATATTTTATTTAAAGTTTGTGTACCCATACAAGTTATTCTCTTCACAGTTTGTAATGATCTATTTTAAGCTCTGACACTGAGCTATGATAAGCATTTCTTTAAAAACCTGACAGTAACATTATTGCTCATTTCTTTGGCAGCTATTTCATAGATTTCATAGACATTAGGGCTGGAAGGGA
>NW_017729031.1:105272253-105273809 GCF_001723915.1 Gavialis gangeticus
CCCTTTTATCTACTCAATCCCTCCTGTACAGGGTATAGCCATCAAAACCCGTGGTCCAGTCATGGGTGGAGTTCCACCAGGTCTGTTATCCCTATGACATCACAATTATTTGCATTTAGCAGGAGGACAAGCTCCTCCTGCTTATTCCCCAAGCTCCTGGTATTTGTGTACAGGCAGGCAAGTGTCCCCTTGGGGGCTCTTGCCTTGCCCTCAGATTGTACCAGGGCTGGGGCAGGGGTGGGCTCCCTTAAGTGACTTGGCCTGCTGGCTTTGGAAGCGTTGCTCAGTGGGCCAGCAGTGGCAGTAGTACCCCTGTCCCCCAGCGGGCTTAGTTTAAAGCCCAGTGGAGCAGGTCAGCCAGTCTGGCTGAGAAGAGCCTCCTCCCCAGTGGAGAGAAGTGGAGGTCATCTCTTCCCAGCAGCTTGCTGCCTCTTTCGCCAAACAGCAGGCTGTGGTCATGGAAGCCAAAGCCTTCCCTATGACACTACTGCCACAGTCTTTGGTTAACTACCTGGATCCTCCTCTCCCTCCTCAGCCCATACCCCGAGACTGGAAGGATCGATGAGAACACCACCTGTGCCCCCAGACCCTCTAGCCCCAATCCCAAATCCCTGTAGTGCCTCATGACCCAGCTGGGTACGCTCTGAGCCGTGTCATGGGTGCCCACATGAATGAGCATGGGATAGTGGTCTGTGGGCTGGAGGAGCTTAGGGATCCTCTCCACAACGTCTCGGATGCGGGCCCCCAGGAAGCAGCAGACTTCCCGGGCTAAAGGGTCAGGGCGGCAGATTACCCCCTCAGTACCCCTCAGGATGGAGTCTCCCACAACAAACAATTTACGTTTTGTCTTGGGGAGAATGGGGGCGGTAGCTGCAGTTGAGCCTGTGTTGCCTGCAGGAGCTGGCAACTCAGCAGGCTTTGCTGGAGCAGCAAGAGGTGCGTACCTGTTGCTAAGCTCTGGCAAGGCAGGGGTCTTGGTGTGGTAGGCCTTAAGGCCCTTGACCACCTTGGTCCATGTCCCTGACTGGACAGAGTGGGAGGTCCCAGAGTCCTCCTTTGTCCTGGAGGGAGACCATGGTCTACCCTCTGGCTCCCGGGGGAGAAGGGCCTGGCAGTAGGAGTTGATCTCCTGCTCGCAGTCCCTGATGGCATGCAGTCTCTGGACTGTGGCCTGGAGCTCCTCCAGCTGGCGCACCAGCGACCCCAAAAGGGAGCAGACCCCAGAAGGGGAGGTGGCCATGCTCCCAGGCCCAAGCCTGAAAAAAGGACAGGCAGCCCCCGCAGCCGAGAGCCAGGGGCTCCATCTGGGTGGCCATCTCTAAGGTGCTGGGGGGGAGGGGCCGCAGAGCCAGAGGGGACCCTCGGGGTGCAGCGTGTGCCCATCTGCGGCATGCCGCTGGTAGGCAGGCTGCGCCTGAATCTATCTACCCTGGGGGGCTTGCAGGCAGGGCCTCAGGCCTTCCCATGCACCCTCCCGCGCTCCCTGGGGGGCTGGGCAAAGTAGAGACCTGAGCAGGGCGAGACCCAGCCCAGCTGCACTCAGCCGCCTCCTCCCA
>NW_017729031.1:105278809-105279399 GCF_001723915.1 Gavialis gangeticus
CTCTTCCCAGCAGCTTGCTGCCTCTTTCGCCAAACAGCAGGCTGTGGTCATGGAAGCCAAAGCCTTCCCTATGACACTACTGCCACAGTCTTTGGTTAACTACCTGGATCCTCCTCTCCCTCCTCAGCCCATACCCCGAGACTGGAAGGATCGATGAGAACACCACCTGTGCCCCCAGACCCTCTAGCCCCAATCCCAAATCCCTGTAGTGCCTCATGACCCAGCTGGGTACGCTCTGAGCCGTGTCATGGGTGCCCACATGAATGAGCATGGGATAGTGGTCTGTGGGCTGGAGGAGCTTAGGGATCCTCTCCACAACGTCTCGGATGCGGGCCCCCAGGAAGCAGCAGACTTCCCGGGCTAAAGGGTCAGGGCGGCAGATTACCCCCTCAGTACCCCTCAGGATGGAGTCTCCCACAACAAACAATTTACGTTTTGTCTTGGGGAGAATGGGGGCGGTAGCTGCAGTTGAGCCTGTGTTGCCTGCAGGAGCTGGCAACTCAGCAGGCTTTGCTGGAGCAGCAAGAGGTGCGTACCTGTTGCTAAGCTCTGGCAAGGCAGGGGTCTTGGTGTGGTAGGCCTTAAGGCCC
>NW_017729031.1:105284399-105288831 GCF_001723915.1 Gavialis gangeticus
GGCTTTCACCCTCGCGTCTCTCGCTGCTCCGGAGCCTAATTATTTTAACCTTACAAAACTATCCTGGCGACCAGGAGATCATCTACTGCAGGCTTGTCCAACATGCGGCCCTTCGAGCTGTTTTCTGAGGCCTGAGGTGCTGTGACCCGAAACGAAAGTAAACACTGTACTTTTGTTTTGGGGGGGTGGGGGCGGGGGAGTGATGTGATATTGCTTCCTGTGTGGTCTTTGAATATGGCTCGCCAGCCTACTGGGGGATAAAATGTTCATGATCCAGCCCCACATTCAAAAAGTTTGGACACCCCAATCTATTGCAAGCTCCCGAATCATGTAGCTTGTTAAGTAACCACACAATGAAAATATTTGTGTCGTACCATCCATTTTACAAATATTATATGCTGGTAAATTTCCTATGTAATTGGAGAGCAATAATACTCTAGTATCACATCTTTGAGAAGTGGAGAAAAGCTATTTTTTTTTAAATTAAAAGGGTACAGATTAACAAGTTTCTTCTAAAGTAATATTCTGAGATGCTTATTCCAATTAATTTTTTAATAGAAATATAGGGCTGGCAGGGATTTCAGGAGATCATTTAGCTTAATATGACAGGATCCTTCTTTTTTCAACCATTCCATCTTCCAAACCATTCTAAAGTGCCAAGGATGGAGATTCCACACCACGTTTAGGCATTCTAATTATACCCTTACAGTTAGGACATTCTAATACCCAACCTAAATTTCTTTTGTTGCAATTCTTGTCCTGTACTCTGAGGCCACCCATGATCATCTATAACTATCCTCTTTACAACCATCCTTAATGTATTTAAAATAAGTTGAATTTAAAATACAGCAGTTTATTGCAGAGTAGGCCTGTCCACCTGGCAGTCTGTGGGCTGCATCTGGCCCCCAAAGGTTTAAGCTGTGGCCCCTGGACTTCTTGTCTGGGTGTAGCTCCTGCTGGAGTCAGGCAGGTGATTTGGGGGAACTGGGGACACCATACGGTGCAGCATGCAGGGCATAGGGGCATTGGCATGTTGTAGCAAGGGGTGTCTGCCACACTGCAGTGGGGAAGGTAGAACCCACAATGCAATGTGGTGTGGTATGTGGCCCATGTGGCCTGTGGCAGGAGGGCTGCTGCCCCTGGCCACTCAGAAATTCAACAGCCCTGTCTTAGAGAGCTAAAAATCTCTTGCAGTTTTAAAATACTTATTTGTATTACCTAAATAGATTTACCAGTTTCTGTAAGATAAATCATGCTTTTTAAAAATATCAGATGCTGTAAAAGATGAAAAATGGAAGGGATTCAAGAACAGAGACAACATAAGTAGGACTATAGAAGATGAGCAAGGCAGCTAGCAGCAACCTGGGGAATCAGTTGTTACATTTCAGAGCAGAATGACTTATGCTACTAGATTTGTTTGGCATTATTTTTAATATTATAGTTTAGCAAGACATCCCTATATACATAGCTCCACTTTCTTGTTCTAAATTTATGGCAATTCTTTCCCCAGCTCCTCCAAACTCCTGCGCTCATTTTTGTGGGGGTTTAATTTTATTTTTTACTATGTAACATTTTAAACATTCATTTAAAGTAGCATAATTTAGTTTGATCATTTACAAGCAATGCTAAACAGATTTAAATGCATCTACATTAGGAGGTCACATGATTGAAAATCTATAGAATTTACATCCATTCAGTTAAATGACTACAACTTTCCTAGTACAGATAACCCATAAGTTGATAAAAGTAAATGCATTATGAGTTTACACCGATGAGTGTGCATAATGCAACACTGAGTCTACTTGATTTATATATGTAATCCATTTTCTCCTATAAACATAAAAAAAATATTCCAAAGAGAGTCCAGGGAAAAGGATGAAACCTAAAGAAGGGGTGAGAACATTAATTAAAGCAACAAGCTAGATATTTTTCACCCCTCATGATTTTTTTTATAGGAAATTCTGCTGTAGAAACTAAATAATAAAGAAAACAGAAAATCTCTCTCTCAGGGCTAAATAAACAACTTGGAAGTGTCAGAAAGAAAAGTACTTCTCAGAGGTGTTCAATTAAGGAACATAGACTGTCATAATGTAGACCCTTATAGTCCATATGTACCCTGAGTGTCCAAATCCTTAGAGACAGTAAATCTTTAAGGGGAACATAGACTATGTGGGAAATAAAGCAATAATACTAGAAAACTAAATTTAAATAAGTGAGGAAGCATTAGAGATGATGATCATTAAGCCAAATAGGTCACCTGATCTATTCATTTGGATGATGCTTCTGGCTCCTCTAAGGGAAGTTATAATTCAGTAAAATTGTCACTGGTAGTATTTTTGCTGAGAGCAAGGGAGGCTGCGGTGAGGAAAAAAATGGAAGCGCACATATATTTTCTCTTGACTTGATATCTATATTCTGAATAAATTGAAACATTGATTATGAAAGAATTTGAGAAGGAAAAATGGTAGCCTTAATAGTGTAACCAAGGAAGTAATATATCAAGGAAAAATATTTTCCAAGATAAGGATTCTCTCTCACAGTTAGGTATCAGCAAAAGCAACTGTGGGATGATTTTCACTCCACAGGAGCATGTTGTGATGTAGGAGGAGAAATTCCCTTTATTTAGTAAAGGAGGTTGAATAGTGGTTGGCATCTGATATGGATTCTTTTCAGTAAAGCTGCAGTGTTTTTTGATTAAATAATTTATTTACTGCATACTTTCAATGTTCAACAAGTTATATGGTTGGCTGAATATTTGGGCAGATTAAATAACCTTTTTCCCAATACTCTGTGATCAGTGAGGACAATTGACAGTAGTTTTCTTAGTTTGCCTTTGACTTTACCAAAACAACAGAAAAATGGAAAAATATAGAAACAGGATGCATCTGGGGAAAATGCAGAAAAGGAATTTTGCAAGTGGCTAGTTAAGGCTTCAACCCAAACCAATTAACAAATCTAAAGAATGAATAACAGATTAGAAACAAACAAGGTATCAAGATGAATGAGAAGAATATATCCATACTAATTTACTTTCTGGGTAGGTGGGGGGAAGCAAAAGGATATTATCCTAAAAATCATTTCTTTTCTTAGAATAATAATTTATTTATACACAAAACATTTTTCTGAGTGTGAGAATCTATAATAACCAAATACTTTTAAATGTTATAAATAACGATTAAGAAGGAAGCTACAATCAGCCAAAGTCAGCATGCACAAATGCATTTCCAGATGGATTTTAATCACACCAAATAAATAGTAGGTGCAACTCAAAACTTGTAACTCAAGATACATGGCACATATGAAATTAACATCTGTGGAAATCTGTGGGGTCGCATTTGTGTGCCCCAGGCAGCCCCTCCACAGCACAATGAGCTAGTGGGGAGCAGATCTGGCCTGGCAGGCTGACCTCCCATACCCCCTGCCAGCTGGGGCTGCACCACCCCGGCTCAACATGCTGTAGTCCCGGGTGCACTTGTAAATGCTGTGCCTGGGAGCAATAAACTCCGGTGTGAACTGCACTGGACTTTATTGCGTTGCACTAATTTCACGTGTGGATGCACCCACTGAGATGGCCTTAAATTCAGAAAAGATATGGAGGGAGCCTTTAGACTAAAAAAAATTGAGACTCACTGGTGCTACTGAAGAGTGGCAGGGGCAGGACCTCACCCTGCTATGGACTGTGTTCTTTCCACTGTCTGCCTTCTTCCAACCCCTAGTCTGTACCTCAGGAAACCAGGGCAGCCCCTGCTGCTAAGGTTGCTTCTGCAGGGTCTTCCAAGCCAGCAACCAGTCCTGTGGTCCCTCCTGCTGGTCCTGGGAGTGTGGGAGGTGTGGAGGGGATGGGCCAGGCTGCAAAGTAAGGGTCCATTTGTGCATCCACTTGCCTTGCCTGCTTGCTCACAGAAGAGCATTCTGTTGGGAGCATATGTGGGAGGAAGGCAGGTGGTGGCAAAGGGACTGCTTGGGCATGGGGAAAGTGGCAGAGGCAGCAGTGGCAGTCCTTAAAGGAGCAGCTGCAGGCACTGCTGGAATAGATGGGTCAGGAACAGGGTGCGAGATGGGAGGAGGAGAGCATTTACCTCCTCACACAGCAATCTCAAGGCTTCTGTTGCTCTTGTGGTACAATGATATGCTGCGGCACAGCCTTTGGGAATCACTGGTCTACATGGTGTAAACATAGTAAAAAGTACACCCCCCCGAAACTTATAGTTTCATAGTTTCTAGGGTCAGAAGGGACCTGAGTAGATCATCTAGTCCAACCCCCTGTCATGGCAGGAAAGCGTACTGGGGTCAAATGACACCAGCAAAGTGTACAAAGACCCCCAGGGTAGGAGCCAGCACCACTTTGCTTGGAAGTTGGTTCCAGATCCTAGCCGCCCTGACTGTGAAGCAGCGCCTCCTGATGTCTAGTCTGAACCTACACTCTGCCAGC
>NW_017729031.1:105289132-105298728 GCF_001723915.1 Gavialis gangeticus
AGAACGGGGTGAGAGACTGTGTCAAAGGCCTTCCGAAAGTCCAGGAAGACTATGTCCACTGCTACCCCTACATCTAATGATTTGGTGATCTGATCATAGAAGGCCACCAGGTTGGTCTGACAGGACCTGCCACTAATGAACCCGTGTTGGTTGCCCCTAAGCATGATCTCCCCTGCTAGTCCCAAGGTGGATATGCGCCAGAATAATTCTCTCAAAAATCATGCCCAGGATCAAGGTAAGACCAACTGACCTATAGTTTCCCGGGTCCTCCTTCTTCCCCTTCTTGAAGATGGGAACCACGTTGGCCCTCTTCCAGTCCTCTGGCACCACACCAGAGCACCACAAGTGCTTGTAAAGCCGTGCCAGGGGTCCTTCAATGACCTCAGCCAATTCCCTCAGTAGTCTAGGGTGGAGATCGTCCGGACCAGCTGACTTGAATACATTCAGTCCCTCCAGAAGTTCCCTAACTAGTTCCTCACTAACCCTTGGCCTAGGTGTGCCTCCCCTGAGCCTAGGTGCTCCTCCCCTGGCGTTCAACTGGTGTTGAAGAAATTTGTCCTGTGGATGCTGAAAAGTTTAATACTTGCTGCCTGAAGTCACATTTAGGTAGATTTACATTATGAAAGCCGAATTCCAATGACATAAATGTGTTTTGTTGTGCCATCCTTAGCTTTGAGTTTTCTGACATCTGTTTTGTCAATGTAAAGTATTTTTTATCACTACGTATGTATTTATGTTTATGAAGGAGATTATTCTGCATGTTTTTCTCCTGTCATCTATACTCATGCATGCTTAATAAATTTCTCTATGGTTTTCTTCACACACAGTTTTCTTAGTAAGGGCTCAATCCTGTGACTATATATATGTGAACAGCTATGCAACAGGAAATTTATGCATAAGTATTTGCAGAATTGGAGGTGTTCTATGTCAGGTGCTATTTCCTGTAAATTGCACTTTCAGAAAAGACACCTGTGCTTATTTGGAGCCACACTGAAGCAGATAGGGATCTGTGCAAAGCAGCCTGTAGGAGAAGTTTTTAAAATAAAATGACAGCTACTTTTTGGTAGACAGGAGTTCTGGCTAGGTCTTTCTGGATTTAATTTTCAAAATACCACTGTCTTGGTTGCAGAGCTAGCTATATTTCCATTTTGTTTCTAGTCTCCGAGTCCATCCCAATTCAGGTGTCTGACCTATCACAGGACAAAATTCCACAGTTCTCCCATTGTAAGATTGGGCTGTCAGCTACTGTACTATGTGTACCAAGCATTCTTACCCAGCTGAGGTTGAACACCTGAGGTTCTTCCCTTTAGGAATGCATCATCGGGGTATACAGTGACAAAAACAGCCTTAAAACCAAAATATTGTCTCAAAACCTTTTTAGATAAATATTTCTACTGTTAAAATAAACAACAGACTGCATGCATGTTTACTCTCCCTAAAGACTTACTATCTCCTGATGTCATAATAGGCTATAAAGGCATAACTAGTAAGGTTTGTGCCCTGAGAGAGATGCTGCAGGGGGTGCCATCAAGCACCAAACAGGAGTGGGTGCCAAGCATAGAACAGGATGCTGAATACAGTAGTCTTGCTTGCATCAGATATTCAAAATCTCCAGCAGCTTCTACTATGACACAGCCTACCCACCCCAGTTGTTGCTGTTATTGCTACAGCAGCTTTGCAGTGTCCTTGCACCTGGCTGCTGTTCTTATAGTAGTGGTGTGAGACTGCTGCTGTTGCTGTGGTATGGATTCCCTGGAGGGCATTTTGGTGCTCCTGCTAAGTTGGCACGCAGGACTGGTGCTCTGCACACTAGGGCTGTGCAAAATGGCTATGTTTTGTTTCCATTTCAGATTTGGCTGTTTCCATGGGACAGTGATTCATTCTGGTGTTTCGGATCACTGTTCCGTTTTGATTCGGCCAAATCTGTTTCAGAGTTTTGATGCTGTTTCAGCACTGATTCAGAGATTCAGATCAGCCAGGGAGAGGCAGGCACAGCCAGTGGCTGCGGGTTCTCCTGAGGTTCCTCTGGCTGTGCCTGCCGCTCCCCAGGTGGGGGGAGCTGCAGGAAAATTCCCCATGGCTGCCCAGCCTGCCCCCATCCCTCGCCCAGCCTTAGCTCCCACCTCCTGGCACTTCAAAAAAAAAGCCCTGCACTCACCAGCTGTACCAGTGGGGATTAGGGCCTCTGAAGGCTCATAGAAGATCCCCCTGCACAGCGCGGGGCAGTGGGGGGCAACAGGGATTGACTCTCCCCCCAACCTGGCACCTGTGCAGCTTAGCAGCAAGCTGCATGCTGCCTGGGAGCTGGGGCCATTGCAGCTGAGCAGTGCCAGGCTCCAGCTGCCAGGTGGAGCCACCCCAGCTCACAGACAGTGCGTGGTGCCCTGCTGAGCTGCACTGCACCTGCATGATGTGACAGCTGCCACATGGGTGCCAGGCAGGAGACGCGATCTCCACTGCCCCCCACTACCCCACACTGTTGCAGGGGAGCCCTACCATAAGCCCCCAGTGGCCCTGATCACTGCTGCTGCAGCTGGTGAATGCAGGGCATTTAAGTGCTGGGAGGCTGGGGCCAGGTGGGAGATGGGGTCAGGCAGGGCAGCCATGGGGAATTCTCCTGCAGCTCCTCTGGCTGTGCCTGCCTCTACCCCAGCAGGGGGAGCTGCAAGAGAAGCCCCCATGGCTGCCCTTCCTGGCCCCATCCCCCACTTTAAAAGGAGGCCTGCGGGGCTGTGCCAGACTCCTCCTGGGGGATGCGAGGCCCTGGAGCTGTGCATGGGATGACAGCAGGCTGCCGTCCCTCCCCCAGAGCACAAGGATCGGAAGGGACCTCAGGAACAAATTGCAGACACTGGGCAGCTACAGATGTCAATATCAGAACAGTCCTTCCCCCATCCCTTCCTCCCTCCCTCTTCTGAGTTTGTTTCCCCGCAAGCCCCCCTCTGTTTCATTTAGTTTCAGAGAGGTCATGAGTGACAGGTGCCTCCTGAATCTGGGGGGGCACCTGCAAAACCCGCCAACAGTGGCAGCCCTGTCAGGGGGCACCAGCTGTGCTGACAGCATCAGTTTGGGCCATAGCCCCATCAGGGGAGGCACATGCACCCCCATGCAGCCCCTACCAGTTGCCTATGAGAGATGTTTTGGAGCCTTCCATTTCATTTCAGATTCAGTGTTTCGGGCACCGAAACAGGCCAAAACACCTCTGAAACAAAATTGCTGCCAAAGTTTCACACAGCCCTACTGCTCACCACCCCTTGTAGACTTGGGTGGTAGGTAGACCTAACTTTTTAGACAGCTTCTTTGGCTGCCTGTATTTAAGTCTAGCTACCCCAAATATTTCCTGCTTCTTTCCACGTGAGAAAGTATGTTCCTTTTAATGCTACCACAGTTGAGTCTTTGAGAAGTGGCTTATGTTGAGAGAGACTTTCCTTTCCCATTTGGTTTTTCTCAACAGCCCCTTATTAAACTAAGCCAGTATGCTCACACAGAAGTCGTCCCTGTAACCAGGTCAGCATAGGTATTTATAAATTACTACAAAAATCTACAAATCCATCACATCCAGTATCTTGAAGGATCATGTCTTAAGAACTATAGGATCCTGTAGCATTAATCCAAAATGCAAAAACACATCTGATCCATTTCTAAATCAAGCCTGCATGTAACAAAAGTAGATTTAGTGTCTGGCATCATTTTACAAGGCTAAGAGCACTGCACACTTCATATGTCGGCCTGTTTCTTAACCCAATACTTAGCAAGGTACTAAAGTTGTGAATCAATTTACTTTTCCCCCTCTTTCTTTAAGGGAAATATTGAAAAAATATGGTAATAATTAGAACCAAGTTGGAAACAATTTTCCCATACAGCAAAAAATTGAGATATGAAAAATTTTCATGCACTGCACTGGGATGAAACCAAAACCTTTTGCAGTTTATTGCAGAGGTAGAGAGTCATCTATAAAGATCCACGATACATCTACAACACTCACCTGGAATGTGGGTGAGAAATAAATCCTTGGTCTTAAATCACGCAAAGCAGAACTTTGAACTTGGTAATCCTACGTCCAAAGTGGGCATCACTGTCTTTTGATCTTGGATCAAAAATTCCATCCTAGATCTGAGGAAACTTTAGTTGTTTTTCCAAAAGACAACAATACTGACAGAAAGTTTCTGACTGGCTCTCATATCAACACCAGATGATGTATGTAACCCAGATCTTCTAGAGCTACCTAACATATTCACAGGTCCTCAAATTTACAGAATTTCTTAATTAAAAAACCTTCTTATTTCTTCTTTATCATGGATATGGTAACAGCAAATGTCAAATATTGCCCAACAGCTCTGTGAATTACTCACATACCTAAATATTAGAAAAATACCTGGAAAAATTTTATGCGAGTATAATAATCTCATAACATTTTTCTTTTGCTGACAAGCTGTGCTACATCAGGCTGTGGTCCATTTGAATACACAGACCTACCAACACAATTTACTGTCACCTCCATACCTGGGTGAAAGGTTTTTTGTATGAGGACAGGGCTTGAGTTAGGGGCAACACTTGAGTTATAAATCAAATTAACTCTTCAGTGAAGACAAGTGTTAATTATCCTATGAATTAAAAAGAAAAAAAAATGAAAGAACAGAGTTGCAGCTATATGCTTTATAGCATTATATATTTGGATACTCTATGAATTTGTCCCAATTAAGTGATTTACGATTAGAAAGGCTGAAGAAATAACTCAAACTGTGACAGTTTAACTTTGTACATATTTGTGTTGCTTCAGTTTGCAGATTAAAGTATTTTATACACAATTAAAAGATGTAAACTTTGCAAAACTATACAATATACATCAAAGACTTTCAAATGGATATCAACTGATGCATGCAATCTTGACATGAGTCTTGTTGTGACTTTTTGAATCTGAAAGGCTAGGTAAATATTGAAGCAAGTAATCTTTCTGAAGGCTATTAGAGGCATTCTGTATATATTTCAAGACATGCAATTGTATTGAATCTGTTTGAGATCACCTTTAAACCTTTGGTTACATATTAACATTTACTACATCTAACAACTATATCAACAAAAATCACTAATCTGATCAGTGGTGGAAAAAATGGTATCTGAGTAATTGATCCAAAAAAAAAATCTTATTTAGGTTTTTCAGTTTCTATATCTATACATTTAAAAATAGATAAGCATTATGAGTTTTGTTAGTCAGTGGCCATAAACAAAAAGTGGCTTCTGAAGTAGCTGTGTGTAGGAAACAAAGCTAGGAATTTACAGAATATTTGCTATGTCAGCACTAATTAAATGTTTCTGTGGTAATAAAGTTAAAAATCTTACAAATGTCTTGCTTTGTGTTTACAATACATTGTCAAAACAACTATGTGATTTGCTTGCTTATGGTCTTTTTCACAGTCACCCCATAGACACCTACAGAAGACCAATCATGAGTTAGTAGAATGCAGACAAAATACTGGAAAACAAAACAAGTCCTAATGGAAGTTACAGGAAAGAAAGAAGATGAACATGTGGTAGCATCTGATGCAGAGCTGGATGCCAAATTAGGGGTAACCATGAAGATTCTGTGAACATTTGGGAATAGAATAGTTGTCTGTCAAAGTTGTAGAAAAATCACTGATAACGCCATGCAAAACTAGTGAATAACTTAAAATTTTCAGTTTTTACTCCCACTGCGTTAATGGTACATTGATAATTATAACTTACTTGAAATGGACTAGGCATTTGTATGTCATGATAAGTTGAAGTGGTATGTAATGTAGCAGTGTCATTTATTTCTTTTCAGAACTATTCACAACCAAAAGGAGTTATCAGAAAAAAGTATTTTCCAGAACAAACTCTACTTTCATTAGTATGTCTTCACGTATAACACTTCATATTTTTAATAAAATGTGGTGGGATAGTTTAGATGTTTCTTGTTTGCATTAACTGAAGGTTAGCATTGCAACTCTGCCTGCCAGACTGGACTCCCTCAATCATAGAGTGTTTATTCTGGATAGATTTTGGAATATGCTTTTCAGTCCAGCTATACATAGATGCTGCATTGAAGGCTACTGGGTAGCATAACTCCTCTGTATGGTTTGACAACTGAAGGCACACTCCCCATAAAATTTTATGCTTAGTGTCTCACATTCTCATTTTTTATTTAAAAAAAATCTGGGAATTTTTCATGATTTATTTTTGAAACATAAAAACCAGGATGAAATCAGGATAAAAGGAAGAAAAGGAAAAAAATCAGTTTAAATCAGGGAAAAATTAGCTGTGAGGGACGGAAGGAGTAAGGCTGGGATAGGGAAGGGGTGGAGGGCAGGGGCACAGCACAGCCCATCAGCTGCTCCTGGGGCTGCAGCATGAAGCAAAGAAGGGTGTGGGGTGTGAGGTGGGGGGGCACAGCTCACCACTACACAACCCCCAGGATGGCTGCAGGGCCTGTGCTGGGCTCTTCTTGGGGGGTGCATGCCCCCGGATAAGTGGCAGAAAGCACATGGTGCTGCACCCTGCCTTTCTTCCCTGGCTGCATTCGTGCCCCTCCCCCCTGCTGCAGCAGCCTGCTGCTGGGCTGCCCTGGTATTTGGAGGGGGGTGGGAGTGGCATGTGGCTGGATGTGGAGGGAGGGGGACCTGACACCAACCCTGGCACCTCCCACCCCACCTAGGGTCAGAGCTGGGAGCCCCGCGCCCCCAAGCAGCAACTCCAGCCCCACAGACCAATGCAGAGCAGTTGAGTGAAGCACCTGTTGCAGGAAGTAGGGCCAGGCTCTCCCCCTGGCGAGGCTCACAGCTCTCAGTGCCTGGGGCAGGACCGAAGCCAGAGCTACTGGGGTGCATCTCAGCCCCGCCTGCCCTGGGAGCAATTCCTGTGGCCCGTCCTGCCCTGCCCAGGTCAGAACTGGGAGCCCTGCGCCCCCAGGCAGCAGCTCCAGCCACTGTCCCCCAGTCCCTGCATGGCCACTGCCACCCTCTGGCTCCCCACTCCACATGTGGCTGCCACCACTGTCCCCCACCATGTCCAGCTGGAAACCTGTGCCTCAGGTAACCAGTACAGTGGTTACATTTTTAGCTTACCAGCACCACCTGTTTTTCAGTTCAAATCCCTGTTAACTGACACGAGTGGGGAATGGACCATTTCCCACTCATGCTGGTAAAAACTGAATGACTTTAAAAAAATTCAGGGAATTTATCACTGAAAAAAAAAAAAAATCAGTAAAAACTGAGAATGTTGAACACTAATTATTAGGGCTGTGTGAAGCTTCAGTCCCTGATTCGACTCAGCAGAGATTTGGCCCGATTTGGTGGCCAAATCTCTAAATCCAAATTGAATTAGAGGACCCTTTAACCTCTCTGAATTGGTTTGGAACCCTCCAAATCGATTCAGAGTGATTTGGACAGATTTGGAAATTCAGACATAGATACAGCTTTAAATGTTTTCTATATACCTCTAGGTAGTAGGGGCTCTGAATAGTGCAGTGCTGGGGCAGATGCAGCATCCCACAGAAACTTGAAACTGGCTCCCCAGTGTGCTCGGCAGCAGACCTGGAAGTGGACCAGAAGCACTTTCTGGTCCACTGGGGAGCACAACTGGTCCCTCCTGGGTCTGGGGTGGGCACCTGCGGGTCCCCCCCAAAGCTGATCGCCAAGCTGGTGGGGCACAGGGGGCCCCCCCAGCACACTCCCCAGTAGACCCAGAAGTGGACCATAAGTACTTCCAGTTCACTTCTGGGTTTGCTGCCAAGCACGCTGGAGAGCGCCTCATGCTCGTGTGGGATGCTCCATCTGCCCCAGCACTGCAGTGATCACAGGCCATGCTGCTACCTCAAAGTAAGTAGAAAAAACAACTTTTAAAACTGTGCCTGTGTGCGAATCACTGATTCACCAAATCACCATTGACTCTTCAGATTCAGCCAAATCGAATCAGGGACAGTGATCCAAATCAACGGATTGAATCACTGTCTCCGATTTGGGCCAAATCTGAATCGAATAGGGCCTGTTTCGCACAGCCCTACTATTTATGCTTTAAGTCATCTATCTGTTGGCAAGGCATGCATACAGAAAATGTCTGGAGATGGGTGTACGTTGATGGTAGTTCTGTTTATAATAATGATACATTTTGGGTTTACATCTTCTAATCCTCTGGTAATGAAGATACAGTAGTTTGTTACCTACACCGAGTGCAAGTTGGTGACAATAGTGGATGAAAAGATTTAAGGCCTGGAATCCCAACAATCAACACTGTGCAGTGTCAGAGAGAATGAAGACTCAGATAGGAATTATGAAAGAATAGTGCAGGAGAGGCTGAAGAACAAGGAAGACAGGTGGCAGCATTTGACTTCCAGAAGGATTATCTGTCCGTGTTTCCAGAACTGTGATAACTGCTTTCAGGCTCCCTGCATAGGAACTATTGCCTCAGAGGAAACAATGCCTGGCAGGGATCAGAGACATTGTGTAGACCAGGAATCACATAGCCCCTAGAGATGGAGATTCCATTATCATCACACTGAAAAGGAAGAGGAGGCGGCTCATGAGGGTGAATCTCGCCTACGGGGAAATGGAGAACCCCACATATCATTCAAAGCTGGAATCTTGTGAAATACACTTCATGTCTGGAATCCCCAAATTCAAGGATGTCAGAGAGACTACTGGATCTCATTCATCTCTAAGACGACTACCCTTCCTGCTTGTCCATGTGGGCACCAAGGATACCTTGAGGAATGACCCTACAAAGCTTTAGGCAGGAAGATAAAGAGATCTGGGGCACAAGTAGTGCTGTTGTCAATTCTTCCTTTTGAAAGTATAGCCCCAAGCAGCAACTATCACATCCTGGAAATAAGTGTATAGCTCAGTGGTGTCAATGGTAAGGCTTTGGATTTCTCAACCATGGGCTGATGTTCTGGGGAAAAGAATTGCTGTCCAGATATGCAAGCGATCTAACAAAGAGTAGGAGGAACATCTCTGTGTCTTATCTAACTAATTTGGTAAAGAGGATTATGCCCTACACAAAATGGCTAAGAAAACCTACCAACCACTATGCAAGAGATAAGGACCAAGACATGAGGCCCATGTGAAGAAGAGTTTAGGGAACCAAACTGCCTTATAGCAAAAAGAGATGCAAGAGGAAAACCAGTAAGATTGACTGCAAAGTATCGTTGATTTATACATAAAAGTGTAAGGAGTACAGGAAACAAGCAAGATGATTTAGAAATTATAGTATGCAAAGAAACCTATGACTTAATTGACACTACAGAAACTCAGTGAGATAACTAGACTAGAATATCAACAGAGCGTTATAGACCTTGTTTTAGAAGGATAGATTTGTACTATACATTAAGAATATATATGTTTTTCCTAGTTTCAGGGGGAATAAAGCAACAGATCTCAGTGCTGAAGATAAAAAGCTATGGTGGGGCTCTACTGTAAACTGCCAAATAAGGAAGTAGTAGCAGAGGAGGTATTTTTCAAGCAGTTAACAAAACTATTCAAAACTTATAAAGTGACCATAAGTCTTAAGTAGGGATTTTAACTTTTATTATAGTTGGTCAAAGAATAATATGATGAAAGATAAAGTCAAATTCTTATTATGTG
>NW_017729031.1:105303728-105308723 GCF_001723915.1 Gavialis gangeticus
AACTGCCAAATAAGGAAGTAGTAGCAGAGGAGGTATTTTTCAAGCAGTTAACAAAACTATTCAAAACTTATAAAGTGACCATAAGTCTTAAGTAGGGATTTTAACTTTTATTATAGTTGGTCAAAGAATAATATGATGAAAGATAAAGTCAAATTCTTATTCTGTGTAGAGGACAACTTTCTTTTTCAGAAAGTTGAGGATACAGGTATGGAGTCTTCTATCTTGGATCTTGTTCAGACCAATAAGTGAAAAGTGGTTGTGAAAGTGGAAGTGATAGGAAATTAGGGAGGAAGTGATAATGAGAATATATGATACGAGAGAATTTACAATGTGAAGAAAGAAAAGAAAACATAATATTAAAACAAGGACAGTGGACTTCACAAGGGCATATTTCAACCAACATAAAGAAATAGTAGGTAAGGTCCCATGTTAAGGCATACTGAAGGATAAATAGGTCAGTTCTTAAAACATATATCATTGGAGTGTCAGCAAGAAGATATTCCAATACAGCGGAAGGTAAGAACCACTGTAGAAAACCAATGTGGCTACACAGAATCTTCTTAGCTACCTCAAAATAAAAATAAAAACCCAGACAGTAATGGAAAGATGAGTAAGTTACTAAGGAAATATGCCAAGGAAAAGCAAGGCTTTGCAGATAAAATAGGAAAAACAAAAGTGAAAAATAAGATACATTTTGCAAGGAATGTTGAAGACAATAGCAAGTGGTACTATATATCAAACTGAAGAGACAGATCAATGAGACTAAGCATTCACTCCTCAATAACAAGGGTGAACTATAGGGGTGTGCAAAATGGGCCGTATTCGATTCTGATTTGGCCTGAATTGGGGACAGTGTTTCGATTAGTTGATTCAGATCACTATCCCCGATTCGATTCGATTCAGACAAATCCAAATCTGAAGACTCAGTGTTGATTCAGAGAGTCAGCAATTCAGCTGTAGACACAGCTTTAAATGTTTTTTCTACATGCCCCGAGGTACCAGGTGCGGCTCATGAATGCTGCAATGCTGGGGCGGATGGAGCATCCCACAGGAGTGCAGCATCCCTGTTGTGTGCTCGATGGCAAACACAGAAGTGGACCGGAAGTACTTCTGGGTCCACCAGGGAGCATGCTGGGGGGCCCTCCTGCACCCCCTTGACTTGGTGATCGGCTGCAGGGGGGACCACAGGTACCCCCTCAGACCCAGGAGGCACCAGTTGCCGAGCTCGAGGGGCTCGAGGGGGGGGAAACAAGTGTGCTTGCCGGTGGACCGGGAAGTGGACCAGAAGTGCTTCTGATCCACTTCTGGGTCTGCTGCTGAGTGTGCTAGGGACCCCCCTGTGCTGCTGTGGGATGCTCCATCTGCTCCAGCATCACAGCATTGACAAGCTTCCTGGTACCTGAGGTATACAGAAAAAACATTTAAAGCTGTGTCTATGTCCAAATCTTTCTGAATCTGTCCAAATCAATTTGGAAGGTTCCAATTCAATTTGGAGAAATTAAAGGGTCTCCTGGTTTGATTCAGATTCAGAGATTTGGCCACCAAATCAGGCTGAATCTCCGCCGAATTGACTCAGGGACCAAAGCTTCTCACAGCCCTAGTGAACTACTAATGGAAGATTAAAGAAGGTGGAGTGGCTCAATGACTACTTTGCCTCAGTCTCCAAAACAAAAATAAACTCTAACAAAATTACTGTAAGAGAGAAGGGTTGTGAATCATTGTAAGTAAATTGTGCATTAAAGAGCTTTGATAAATGTTAATGGATTTAAGTTGTCAGGACCTAGTGAAATTTATCCCATGGAAATGATTTAAGTAGTCTCTGAGCCACTGGCAACAACATCTGCAGTCATGAATGACATATGAGGTCCTAGAAGAATGGAGATGGGCTAACATATTGCCCAACCTTAAAAAAAAAAAAAAAAAAAAAGAGGACTCAGGTAATTATAGACTTCCAATCAGACTTCAATGCCTAGGAAATTACTAAGGCAAACTATAAAACAGTCAATATATAAATACACCTGGAAAAGGAAGAGGTGATCTTTGAAGGCCAATGTGGATTTAAAACCAAATCTTGCCAAACCAACTTAATTCCCTTCTTTAATAAGGTAACTACATCACTGAGTGAAGGGAAAGAAGTGGGAAATAATATACTTGGACTTCAGAAAGGCTTTTGCTATAGTCCCACACCATACTTTCACAATTAAACTGAAGAAATACGGGCTAGGTAGAAATACTATTAGCAAAGAAATAAATAGATCCATGTCAGAATAGCAGGAAGTTTCAAGTTGGGTACCATAAGGGTGTATTTTGAATCTAGTATAATTTAACAATGTTTTTAATTACTTGGATGCAGGAATAGAGACATTTTTGATCAAGTTTTCAGATGACCCAAAGCTAGGAGGGGTTGCAAACACTTTTGAAAACAGGGCTACAGGTCAAAAGGATCTTGATAAATTGGAAAACTGGGCATTAGGCTGCCAAAATCCCATAGCTGTTCAGCTCCCACAGTTCCAGTTGTTCATATCTAGTCATCAAACCTTTCATCTTTCCTCTTAATAACAGTGTATTTCTGGATAAATCCAAAAACTACATCGAACTTCATGGACAAAGAAGGTATTAGTACTGTATTAAGCAGTCATGGGAATTAATTAGTTAATCAACTAGTTAAAACATTACAGAAATGGCTAACTTTTCACTTTAGTTAAATTTTTCAGCTGACAACTTTAACGAGTTATAAAAAGGTTAACTTTAACTTTTTTTAAGTACAAGTTAAAAGTTTTAAAAAATTGAAATCCGGCTTTCCCAGAGTTTTTCCTGACATAGCCACTCTCTAGGACTTACATGAAACAATATTTCTTTATTGAAACTCTAGGACTTCTTGTTTGAGAGACAGAGAGTAGTGTGCCTTTCTATGACATATGGTCTCTTAAGAACTACAAGTCCCAGAGTTCCTTAGTTCATGCTGGCATTTTCTGGCAGAAGTCAACAGGGCAGCCAGTTGAATGCAGGACAGGGAACAAGCTCAAGCAAGCAGAGACATTGATCCCAGTAAGAGTGGGAGCAAGTAGTGAGGGTGAAGCAGATGATGATTTTTAAATTTTAATGAAGATCCAAACTAGGGCCCAAGAAGTTGAGCCATGAATGGCGCGTGCCCCCGGCAACTGGGGGGCATGGCTGCAGGAATGCAGCAGCAGCAGCAGCAAGCGGGGAGCTCCTGCAGATGCTGCCAGCACTGTCAGTGGCAGAGGAGGGGGAAGGTGGAGGGGGTGGCAAGCACCAACCAGGGGGTGGCGACCACCCACAGGTGCCGCTGGCAGCGTCAGCAGCAGCCAAGGGCGATTGTGGACCACCCACAGATGGCACCAGCAGTGCTGGCAGCAGGGTGGTGAGTGGTGACTGCCCACAGGCACCGCCAACACTGCTGGCGGTGCCTTTTTGCAGGGGGTGCACCGCTGCGTGCACCCACTATCCATCACCCCTGAGTTGAGCATTACTTCTCATCTGTGAGAAATTTATCTGCAATGTCACCTACTATGAAAAAACTATTCATCTGTTATAACACAAGCATTCCCTCATCTGCCCATGTAGAGCAATTGTTCAGTAGTGGGGGCTTAGTTTTGCAAGACAGAAGAGAAAAATTGTCAGATATAAATTTTGAAATGCAGTGTGGCGGCGAGAAGCCCCCACAGGCTCCAAGGGGACCAGGGGAAACCCTGAGAGCCCCTGCACAGGACAAACAGGGCCCCCACACCCTGGAAAACTTACCTTTAGGAGCATGGCTGGAGCTGGAGCTATGCTGGCTCTTCAAACAGCTGCTCCCAGGGCGGGGAGTGCTGGGCCAATGGCAGTGGCAGGAGATGCCACCACAGGAAGATTTAAAAACCCCACCAGAAGCTGGCAGGGGGGAGCATGCCAGGGGTGGTGCAACTCCTGCAACTGGCAGAAACATTGCATCAGGCGCAGAGCCTGCATCTGGAGCAGCAGGAACAGTGTCCCTGCGTTAGGCTTGGGAGGATCCATCCCCCCCCACCCAGCTACCTACCTTTTTGAAAATGGATGAAAAAGCCTCTCTCTCTCTCTGGAGCGAGAGAGAGAGAGAGAGAGAGAGAGAGAGAGAGGGACACCAGACAATGGGAGCCCAGCCCTCTGGCACCAAGGTCTGGGGCTCCAGCTGCCTTGACATCCAGGCAAGCCTACCGGAGCCAAAGTTGACACCTGACACCTTAGCAAAGGGGCTCACAGGGCACGGTGGAATTACACAAGCAACACCCAAGTGGTTGGCGAGTAGACGGGGTGTAGGGAAGGTGGAGCCCCAAGGAATATCACGGCACGCACGTGAGTACCTGTCACCGGGTCCCCTGACAGGAGGCACACCACTGAATCCCTCCTTTCTCCCAGTAACAAGAAGTTGTGGCAGAAGAGTTGAGGAGGGGGTGACCTGGTAAAAGAAGGTGGCAAGGTACTCGCCACACCCACCAAAAACATCACATGCAGCTTTTGCTGAAGTTCAATAAGCATGTTTAAACAGTTTCTGCTGTGCAACTGAAAATTCTTTTTCTCATTTAAACTGATTTTCTCATTTCAATCTAATTTTGATTTTCAGACACTTTCATTATTTCTAATTCAGATGTATTTCATACCCTTTTGTTACCTTTTGAGCAATAAAAATTGTAACAACAGAGGTTTTATGTGGAAACAGCTTTCATTTGTCACCTGGCTATGAATATCTCCTTTCTATTATTCTTGTATACCTATATGATGCACCCTGTTCAAATTTGCTAAAGACACTAAGATGTGGGAGGATGTGAGCATGTTAGAAGGGAGGAATAGGCTACAATCAGACCTACACAGGTTAAAGGGAGGGACAGATGCGAATAGGATGCGTTTCAACACTGACAAGTGCAAGGTAATGCACCTGGGGAAGAAGAACCAGCAGCATACCTACAGGCTGGGGAACTCCCTTCTCATCAGGGCAGAGGCAGAAAAGGATCTTGG
>NW_017729031.1:105308785-105318837 GCF_001723915.1 Gavialis gangeticus
GCAGTCAGGAAGGCCAACCGCACCTGGTCATGCATCCACAGATGCATCTCAAGCAGGTCCAAGGAGGTGATCCTCCCCCTCTACGCGACACTGGTCAGGCCGCAGCTGGAGTACTAAGTCCAGTTCTGGGCACCACACTTCAGGAAGGATGTGAACAACATGGAGAGGGTCCAGAAGAGGGCCACCGCATGATGAGGGGGCAGCAGGGAAGACCCTATGAGGAGAGGCTACAGGACCTGAATCTGTTCAGCCTCCACAAGAGAAGGCTGAGGGGGGATCTAGTGGCCTGTTACAAACTAGTTAGAGGGGACCAGCAGGCATTGGGGGAGTCCCTGTTTCCCCGAGCACTACCAGGAGTGACAAGAAATAATGGTCACAAGCTGGCAGAGGGTAGATTCAGACTAGACATCAGGAGGTGCTACTCCACTGTCAAGGCAGCTAGGATCTGGAACCAACTTCCAAACAAAGTGGTGCTGGCTCCTATCCTGGGGGTCTTTAAGAGGAGGCTAGGCGTACACCTTGCTGGGGTCATTTGCCCCCAGTACTTTTTCCTACCACAGCAGGGGGTCAGACTTGATGATCTGCTCAGGTCCATTCCAACCCTGCCAACTATAAAACTATGACTTTTACAAAGTACTTCACAAGGAGAGGGTGAGAAGGATCTAATATTACATAGGTATTGGTAAATTGTTATTCTGAAAACTGTATGACGTATTAACATTGTTTTGAGGTAAAGCAGAGTGAGTTCTGAGTAAATCGGTGTGCTTCTGTGGGCTTATGGAAAAGAAATCTACTCATTGCATTTGAAAATGAAAAATGATGCTAAGAGACAGTTTCCTGCATTTCTCACGAATCAACTTAACTTTTAAAAGTTAAGTTAAAAAGAAAGTAACTAGTTAACTACTTGAAAGTGGAAATATTTATCTTTTAACTTAACTCAAGTTAATTTTAAAGGCTGCTAACTTTTAACTTTAGCCAGTTACATTTTTCATAAACTTTTCCCATGGCTGGTATTAAGTAATCCTTATTCATTGTTTATTTCTAAACAGGTCAGATGCAGCCCATTGTAGGCAGATGCACTTATTTTGATTATACCAGGGCTGAGTTTGGTCTACAGGAAAGGATTTACCAATATTAATAATTACTAATGGAAGTCACAAACAGCAGGCTGGCGCTTGTGACCTACCTGCAACTAGGAGCCACCAATCCCTCCTGCAGTGGCCCCCACTTCAGCACGTCACCCTCCTGCTGTCTCCTCTGCTTACACACGATGAAGTACTGCAGATTCCCATCTGAAAAAACAAATTCAGTAGCCAGTATAAACGTCAGCTGCCACAGGAGTGTAAGAGCTGCAAAGGGGAGTGTCATGGAGGGGACTGGCAGCTGGCACAGGGCAGGGAACAAACTAGTTGAGCTGCATGCTGATGATTTCCTGTGCTGCTGCAGGAATCCAATCTCTTTGAGATCCATGTCTGGCTTGCAGGCTGTAGATATCTGACCCCTGACTTAATGGAAAGACATTTTATAGTTTAGACTGGGGTTGGCAACCCCTGGCACAGTTGCTACAGTGTAGCACACAAACTGCAGATGCTCCCTCAGCCTGCCAAAGGGTTTTTAAACTGGAAAGCTTAGTAAGAAAAAAAAAGCCCAACTATTTAGTTGGTCTAAGAAAAGATATCGGATTTACCCACAGAAACTTGTCTGCCTGTAGCACACAAAAGCATTTTGCTTGGCATGTGTGCCCCGGGACAGACAGCAGAGAAGGGGTCAGAGCTATGTTGCTACAACAAGGATCGGGCCCCTTGTGGCTCCCCTGCCATCTGCCTTGGCACACCATCTTACAAGTCAAGGCTGTAGGTAGCTTTGGCACTCTGCCCAAAAACTTTGCTGACCCCTGGTTTAGGAGTTGTATTACTACTGCCATAAATTAATGTACCAACATTTCTTTTCAAAGGGTTTTCACTCTATTCAGGGGACCTATACAGCTTTTGTAAATACTTTTGAGAAATACCAACAGAGACTCAATGGTACACAGTGAAAAATATATTTTAGTTTGGTGTAATAACCATCACAGCTCTCTTCTTTTTTTTTTTTTTAAATCTTTTGAATGTTTTAATTCATTGTTAAAATCATGCAACTACGTAACCTGTAACAACTCATTAGCATGTTTTAAAAAGTGTTTTTTATAATGAAATAATTACATTCTCACAAATGAACCCTCAAGACTGCATGCGATTACACAAAACTTTACTGCATGTTAGACTAATCTAATGCTCAGTAAAAAAAAAAAGTGTTTTCACATGCGCAGCAATTACTGTGCAGTAGATTAGTCTAATGCACCATTTTCTAGTACCTGTAGACACAGGTACTAGAAATTGGTTCATTAAATGAATGCGCTGAAGCACACGTGTAGATGCTGACCAGGAGCAAATTCCTTCTCATCCTGATCTCCATGTGGCTGGGAGAGCTGTCCCGGCTTGGTGGGGGGCTGCCTCCCAGCCATGTGGCGATCAGGATGGGTCCCAATCTCCACATGGCTGAGAAAGAGCTGCCTGGCAGCCGGGACAGTTCTTTCCCATCCCCCCCACCTGGAGATGGGGACCAGCCCCTGTGCCCCCTGCCAGCCTGAAGCTGGCACCCGAAGGAGCTCGGAGCTCCCCCTGGCTGCTGCAATTTTGTTCCCGATGGGCACACATTCAGACGCATGTGGGGACCCAGTTTAACGCTCATGAATTTTCTTAATAGAAAATTCAGATGCATTCATTGCATGTGTAGACATGCCCACTGTAGGTTTCTTGACTGAACTCATTAATACTAAATATATTTGGAGTATGTGGCAGTGCACCTTCAGTACCTGCCACTTTAAGGGCTGAAGCAGAATGAGTAGCAGCCTGCAGGTGACTGCAGAGGCAATCAGGCAGTCATAAGACACCCAGCTGGCTGTCTGATTGGGGCTAAGCTGTAGGGCCATGGCATAAGAGAAGGCCCTGGCAGGCAGAGCTGGCAGTTGCTGATGGGACGCTGCTATGGTAACAACTCCAGCTTAAGATTTACTGTTCCCAGGTAAAAAAAAAAAGCCCTGCACTCACTGGTGCCTGCCAGGTGGGGAAGTGATCCCCACTGCTTAGGGGACTCTGCCATGAGCCCCCATCCCCGACTCTCCCAGCCCCATCAATGGCTGCCCCGCCCAGCCCCAGCATCCCAGCACTCACCAGTTGCTGCAGTAGTGGTCAGGGCTTTTGGGGGCTCGTGGCAGAGCCCCCACACACAGCACAGGACAGTGAGGGGCAGCAGGGATCGCCCCCCCCCAATCTGGCAGGAGCCAGTGAGTGCAGGGCTTTTTTTTTTTTTTTTTTTTTTTTTTTTAAAGACCTGGGATGCTGGGACAAGGTGGGGCACCCATTGACAGGCCTGGGAGAGCGGGAGGGGGATAGGGCCTGTTTGATTTGGAGATTCAGCTGAATTGGCGGTGACCGAATCTCTGAATCAGATTCAGCCAAATAGATTTTTGGGACAGTGATTCAAATCATCGAATTGAATCACTGTCCACCAAATCAACCAAATCTGAATCCAAAGTGAATACTAGCCGCTTTGCATAGGCCTAATAAATACCATAAACCAAAACTAAAATTTCACATCATAGTAGTATGCTTCTATATCCCTCGCCCACTTCTCTTGCCAAACCCAGAGCCTAAAACTACTTCGCCACCTTTTAAAAACAAAACAAGTTGGAAGTCTGACTTGGATATTTGTATATTTTATTTTAAAATTAATGCCTCCCTCTTCCTACACATAACATATCCAACTGTAAATGTTGTCAAAACTTAAAGGTCTTTTTATGCATCTTATCACATTGAACAATGTGCTTGCTCTCCCAGCCCCTGAGAGCTATTTTTAAAATAAGTAAATGTGTTAAAAGTGTCTCACATTTTATTATGCTATTATTTCCTTTTATAGCTATATCTGAGGAGGAAAATGAGCTAGGGCTCTTTCTTAAGTTTCAAGCAGAGCATGATGCAACTCAAGCTGGCAAAATAATGGATGCCGCTGGGAAGAGCCTCTGTTTTACCCAACAAAAGGTTTTCAGTTTTTTAATATGCTTTTTCCTTGGGTTAAATTAGGTGCTTATAAATACAAGGGTGCATTCACAGACTCTTAGATTCAAGACCCTAGCGTCCCAAGGTCCATAAGGTTCCAAGGCAGTTCCACAATGTGGAAAACAAGCACAGGTATATCCATCTATAATATTATAATCACGCCTTAATGCTGCTGTTCAAGCAGACCTTAAAAATCTAGTATGAACAGTGCATGCTGCCTTTAATACATACTCAGTATACTCAACAGCTTAACTTGACTGCTTTAAAAGCACATTGAAGAAATCATGCATTCTATATTAGCTTGAACATGCTAAATAATATACGATAACACTGTGCCTTCAATTCTTCCCTAGACAAGTCCTCAGTTACAGGAGCCTACACTGAGTGGAAGTTGAAAACAAGTTGACCCAGACCACCTGTTCCATTCACTATCTAACTTTGTCTTATCCATAATGTAACATCCAATACATACATTAGATAAAGCCAAGGGCATATGTACAGAAATAGATCTGGCCAGGAAAGCAAGACTCACTTTCACAAAAAATGTTGGTCTAGAAAAATTTTCAGGCCAAACTGGGGCGCAAAGCCAAAACCTTGGAAAAATACTGTAAAAGTGAAATGCCAGAACATTTCATTTTGATGTTTCCAAAACAAAATTTACTCCTAGGATCCATAGCACCTTGCCAGGTAGGCTGCTGGGAGGCCCAAAGCAACCTTTCAAATGAGCTGATGGGGAGTCAGAGATCCCAGGTTCCCAGCTCCTCAGCAGCCCAAGGAGCAGGGGATCCTGGGGCCTCAGCTCAAGAGCAACTCAAACAGGTAGGGTGCTGGGTAGCATGGGCAGACTTGCTCAGTAGCTGGGTAATTCAGAAGCATTGGAAACCCCAACTTCCAGATGCCCTTCTAGGCAGATTGTCAATGAACCAGGAACCTGGCTGTTCAGAAAGTTTGGCTCCCCAGGAATCTGAAGATTTGGGTTGTACAAAAGTAAGAGAAAGGGATGTAGTGGGCAGGCAAGCTAGCAAGAAAATCAAGGGAGTGTCCATTGTAAACTTCCTTGGTTTCCTTCAAAAGATTGGTTGAAATCCACACACTGCTGACAAATGCTTCTCTTTTAAAGAATCAGCATTGTCCAATGGAGAAACATTCTATTGGAAAATTTCTGATCAGGTCAAAAAAAATCATAGCTTGCATGTGAGCAGTTCAGTGTTGCTGGCATAAAATTAATCTGGAATTTCATTCTTAAATTTCTTTAAAATAGTGTCATAATAGAATTTTCCAATTTTTTAAAAATAAAATGAAGTTCTGGTTGATTTCTAAACTGACCTGTTTAACCCAAGATCAGCCACGTGTTTTTACAGGACTTGAGACCCTCCTTGTTGCACATGATTGATTTTAAAACCAGATTTATCTCTTCTGCAGGCTCCTGTGCTACTCTTTCTTTCCAAGCCTAGTTCTTTGCTAATGTCTGTAGGCCCAGAAGGTAAATCATCATCATCTGAACCCAGAACTCTGTCCTGCCCAGGGAAGGGGATCAGATTCAATGATCTAATAGATCCCTTCTGACCCTAAAATCTATGAAAATAAAATAATGAAGTAAATTTAAAAATTTAGAATGATTTGCCAGACACTGCCATATGCCAGGTCCTGCCTTGAGCAGGGGGTTGGACTAGATGACCTCCTGAAGTCCCTTCCATCCCTCATTTTCTGATTCTAAAGCCAGGATTCTCACTGACTTCACTCTCACAGACTGCATATGCGCACATTAGTTGAGAGAGTTTTCACAGATTTTTGTGTACTCTAAAATTTCACTTTGTTATGCACGTATGTAGTGACAAGAAATGGCGGGATATCATTATTAAAAAATCCAGTCCTTACTAACTTAGTTATCTTCATGAAAGATATTTTTAAAACACACGGACCTTGTCAAAACGTTACTTTATTAGGCCACCAAGATATTTGTCCAAGTTAGGGACAACCAGGAGCAGATTCAGGGGAAGGGTGCAGCAGTGCAGGCATACCCCACCTTCCATGATCACCAGTGCTGTCCCCAGCTGACCTAGGCACAAGGAGAGATCTAAAGCCACTCCTGTGCTGCTCCATCTGTGAGCTGTGTTGTGCGGTGTTCTGGGCTCAGTAGGGAACAGCAGCAGCAGCGGGTTTCCTCTTCCTGCATCTGCTCCCTGCTACTCCCCCAGGGGGATCTCCACTGTCTGGGAGCAGGCACTGGGAGGGGGAACCCACCCCCTGCTGCTACCACGGTCCCTGGTTGACACAAGCACAGAAGGAGGCGCAGAGCTACTCCAACACTATTCCAGTCATGGGCTGCAGAGAGCATCTGTGGGGGGATGCCAGGCTCAGTTCAGAACAGCAATGGCAGTGCACAGGTTCCTCTTTCCAATATCTTCTCCTGCATGCCACCACCTCTCTCCCCTGCTAAGCCTGGCTCCCCACATAGCTGGTCCCTGCAGCCTGTGGCTAAATGGGGGCAAGAGTGAATCTGGAGCTCCCTCTGCCCCATGGGTCAGGTGGTAACAGCGGCAGCAGTGTCCAGCAAGAGAGACCACATTTGTCATGTCTCATCCTGAAAGGTTAGAATTTGGCAAGGCTAAGAACAACAGAAAAGGGTAGTGTTAAACTATATATACTGTTATCTATCCAAGCTATAATTGGCCGTTCTTAGTTAACTGCAAGTTGAAGGCAGTTCCTATTCTACTGCTGCTACTGTGAAGAAATGTATATCTTACTATCTGGATCAGATCCCTTCATCCACTTGTCTCAAGTGGGTTGCCAAGAGCACAATACTCATTATATTGTATGACATTTACATTTATATTTATATTCGGAACAATGAGAATTCCAAGTTACTATTATATGAACACATCCCTTCTGCTCCTGCAGGTTTGTTATGTTTCTTTTTAGTAGCTTATGTTTATTCTATTTTATGAACTTTGGAGTTTGCAACATGTGGAAATGTTAAGTGACAAGTGTTACTGACTTCAGAAATAACATAGGGTAGACATTGGCAACCTTTTCTAGCTGTGGACCAGAATGACTCACCCAGAGTGGGAGGAAGGCAGGTGCTAAGACCCTGTCACCAGTGTTGCCCATCTCTGTGGTGTCTCAGTGAAAGAATCCGCAGCCAGGACTTTTTGTCATGGTGGCATGCGGACAGCACCTGCAGCTGTGTTCATCCCCATGACAGCATGAGGACAGTACCCACAGAAGATGCCCCCTCCTGCCCAAAGGTTGCTAACGCCCCACATCCATAAGCCAATCCAAAAATTCTGTAGGCTAGATCCAGCCCGCTGGCCGTAAGTTGCCAACTTCTGACATATGACCATTTAATGCCTAACAAGAGTTGGGTGGCACCTTCAGAGTCAATCCGCGTCCATCCTTTGACAGGGATGGACAAATTCCCTAACACTTACAGGCACAATTCTAAATCCTGTCATGGCCAAGAACTTCAGGGCACAATTGTTTCAAGATGCCCATGCCCAAGTGAGCAGTCTGCACACAGTGCTCCAAGTCAAATACTAAATATTATTTGTTAGGTGACTTTTCTTACAATAAATAATAAACAAGAATTGAAGAAAATAACACTCCCCAAATAATATATGAACAGATGGAAAGAACAAGAATGTTTTATTTAACTACTCTTCCTTCAAGAGCTACATTTAAATTTCCTATGAGCTCATAGGTCACAGTTTCCCTCCAGCCTTGTGGCTACGCTACACATATATATATGCACACATACACACACGTGCGTGCGCGCGCACACACAGAGATCTATACATAGATATACACACATACACACACATATATTGTGTGTATATGTATATGTATGTACACACACACACACACACACACACACACACACACACACACACACACACACACACACACACACACAGGTAGATTTATATAGTCTGCATAAATTGATTTGGTGATTCAGCAAGTAATGTAGTCACCTTAAAATTATGCCAATGAAAACATTACCTCATAAAATATCATTGTGCATTTTATAGTCCCAATCTAACTTGTTACATATTTATATCTACAAAAAGAAGTATAAGGTTGCAAAGTCAAGCATTTGAAAGTTCTGAGTTACCCAAAGTAAAGATTAATCAACCCTCATTCAGCATCCTTGTGCAAATACATTATGATATGGCCTTTAATTACATGACTCCCCAAGACATTGTTTGACACACTCCATGTGATGATGAACCATGCTTTGGAATGAATGTAGAAAAGAAATCAAATCCCCCAAATTTCATCATTTGTGATCAAAATGAGATACACGAATCATTAGCAGAATTGAAAAATTTTGATCCACAGCACAGATCTCTGCCATGTGAGTTAAATGACTTCACTAGTAAGTTGTCATCCTCTATGGCTAGGGAACAGAAGTTACACATAAACCAGTTTAAGTGATCAGAAACTGGTTTAAACCTGTAACAATAGAAGTTCAGTGCACATAAACCAGTTTCACAATGGCCTAAACTGGTTTAACATAAACCTGGTTGAATGTAGTATCAGACTTAACTGATTTAGGTCAAACTAATTTATGGAACTTCTGTCCCTGACCCCTCCCTGGTTCGAGTTAAATCAGAGTCCCCCCAACATCCCTGCATGCTTTGCAGCCCTGTATTGGGCTGGGCTGGGCTGTGCTGTCTGCTTGAGCAGAACTGGGTTGGCCCTGCCCCTCTGCTCCCTAGCCAGAGCAGTGACGGCTGGCTGACAAGGGGGTGGGGGTGAGAAACCCAGCTGGCACAGCTCAGTGTGCTGACAGCCCCTGGCAGACTCTTCCCCACTGGAGTGGAGGGGTTGGGGTGTGGGCCAGCAGCTTAGGGGGAGGGAAGGGGATTAAACCCCTCTGCCACCCCTCTTCCACCCACATGGGACCCCAGTCTGTGAGCAGGCAGCACTGGCCCCTACCACTCCAAGTCTCCTGGCTGCACAAACGAAGCTGGCACAGACAAGCGGCTGCCAGAGCAGCAGAGGGATCTGTTTAGAGTAGAACCCCAGGGCATGGAGTCACCCTCGTGTCCCAACAAGCTGCTCCCATCTTCTGTTCTGGGAAGCCAGCAAGCACCAGGCAATGCAACACAGTTATACCACATCATCGGCAGATGGGTAATTCCTGAGCAGCCCCCTGCAAGATGTGAGAGGAGATTAGGGAGCAGTAATGAGGCACTGCCTGGGTTGGCTCTGGCCACAACCCCAGCTGTGCAAACAGCCAGTGGGGCAGAAAGTCAGGCAGACCCTGGCTGTGGTCCCCATGCCAGCGGGGGAGACGGGAGATGGGGATTTTAATCCCCCTCCCTTTCCCTGAGGCTGCTGCCCGGGTGGGCTCTGGCCACGTCCCCCACCACGCGAATGTTGAGCAGGGGAGAAAGCCCAGCAGACCCAGGCTGGGATCCCTGTGTCTGAAAGGGGAGGCAGGGGTGTTTAATCCCCCTCCCTGCCCCACCTTTGCCTGAGGCGTTGCCCAGGCCAGTGTCTGGCCATACCCCCACCACTTCGGGGAGAAACCTGGAAAGGGCTGCTTCTCTTTCCCCCTCCAGGTTCACCCCAGATGGGGTCCCTGCAGGCCAGGGTGGCAGTTTAAACCCCTCCCTAATCATACTCAGTGGCATGCCAGGGGCTGGTCATATGCCCCCAGCTTAGTTTCCCTCTAGCCTTGTGGCTACTGCTGAAGGGAAAGGAGGGCTTGCTATAGCACAATGAATGCCACATGCCCCTGGAGGCTGGGGGGGCATGGCGACCGTGCACAGGCTGCAGCAGTGGCAGGGGCATGGTGGCAGGGAGCTCCCTCAGGCAGCTATGGTGGTATTCGCAGGGGTGGAGGTGGGGGGAGTGGTGAGCACCAACTGGTGGTTGGCAATCACCTGCAGACGCCACCAGCAGTGTTGGCCAGCCTCCTTTTAAAGACCCCCAGGGTAGGAGCCAGCA
>NW_017729031.1:105321468-105331738 GCF_001723915.1 Gavialis gangeticus
ATTTGTTCTGCTCATCATCAGTCTAGGCTGGGCTGTTCTTGTGGATGACGTTTGGTTTAGTGTTCCAAAGCTTCCTCCGCCCTTGTCTTCCCTTCCCCCGATGAGCCTAGTTTAAAGTCCACCAGAGGAGATCTGCCAACCTAGAAGAGAACACACGCTTACTTTTGGGGGAAAGGTGAAGCCCATCCCACCCAAGCATGTCTCTCGTCCTGATGTGTGGGTCGTTGTCTAGGAAGCCGAAGCCCGCCTCAAGATACCATTCCCGAAGCCACAAGTTGACCTCTCTGATGCAGGTCTTGTGTCGTCTTCCACATCCGCTCACTGGTAGGACAAAAGAGAATACCACCTGTGCTCCTATCTCCTTCAGCATGCCCCCCAGAGCGTGGTAGTCCATCATCAGGTGATCAGGGCTTCTCCTGGCCACATCATTAGTGCCCACATAGATTAGGACCATGGGGTAGTAATCGGTGGGCCAGATAATGGCCTGGATCATCCCCGTCACATCCTGAATCTTTGCTCCAGGCAGTCAGTAGACCTCGCAAGTTGAGGGGTCCCAGTGACAGATGGGACCCTCTGTACTTCTCAGGATGGAGTCACCTATGAAGATCACTCAATGTTTCTTCCTCCAGATCTACTTAGCTCCTTCACCCTGTTCAAAGTGTGGAGTTGCCTCCTCTCTGGAGATTTCCTTCTCTCCTTCCTTCTCCTGCAGTGTCGCCAGGGCCTCGTACCTGTTCTCCAGCCAGACTGGAGGAACTGGCACTGCTCTGCTGCGAGGAGCCCTGGTTCTGGAGGGGACCATCTGCCACTCTGCTGTGGAGGGCACCTCCTGGGGTGCTTCTTCCTTGGATACATGGCCCTGCAGGCAGAGAAAATACCCATCAATTTCATCCTCTGCCTCCCTGATTCCTCAACCTGCTAACATCCTCCTGGACCTCCCTCACCTGCGCCTGCAGGGCCCTAAGACAGGCATCTGCAGGACAGGTGTGGGGGCCCCCATTCCCTGCCCCTCCCCGGCCCTGCTGGGCATCCAGTCTACACAGGTTAGACTAGCCTTCAAAGATTGAATCATATCAGGCTCAAGCTTTTTGAATGTCTGTACTTAGCTTATGTGTATGAGCCACTCATGGGGGAAATGAACAAATACTTTGTCAGCGGATTTCACCATTACTTGCTGACAATGGCATTCATATTTTGATTCTGTTCCAAAATCTAAAGGGGATTGTGGTTCCTTCTTCCTGTTTCTGAAAGCTTGCCTCCTCTACTCTGTTGCCTTCAGCCTGACTCTCCTCCCAACTTTTCATCCTCATTTCAGTCCCCTTGCCCAGGCAATCCTGGTTTTTCTCCTCTAATGTCTAAATATGGATTCTCTTCCTGCCTTGATCCACAGTACAAATCCTATTTTCCCTCTCCTCTCTTACTGGTTTTCAAGTCCCAGTCTTCCCTCAGCTCATCTAATATCCTGTTCACAGTCTTTGCTGCCCTCTTTTCTCTCCCCTTCACACCAGCTCCCAGTCTCCTTGCCCGGCCAGTCCTAATTTTTTCCTCTCATACTCACCCAACTGATTCCAGTTCTCAGTCTCCTTACTTGGCCAGTTTCCTGTTTCAGCCTTCCCGACAGGAGTCCAGATTGATTTCTTGTCATGTGTGTATGTGAGTGAAGTGGCTTCCTGCTTTCTAGTCTGCAAGGGAAGAATTGACAGTACTTCTATGCTGTATCCAGTACTCTGAAGGAAAATTGCTTTTAAGCATGCCCTGTGCCACCCCATCCTGCTAACATGTGCCCAACTCAAAGAAACAGTGGTGGAGCCATACTGAGGGATACTCCTGTGGCTGCTCTTAAACACACTCTTGATTTCTTTATCAGTTATATCACAAGGAGCACCTGTCTCAGCAGCTTCATTGCTGCATTTACAGATTTGATGTGGGTATACTGAAGTGGATGGATGGGGCCTGTGCCATAGACTGCAAGGCCCCCCTTCTTAGACTTCAGCCCCTGCTCAGAAAATGCCAGCTCTTAACTTTCACTTGTTCTTTGATTACAGAAAATAATAGAGCAATTCTTCCACTGCAAAGAACTTAGAAAGACCACAACAGGGCAGAATGCTTTTGACACTGATTCCTACTTGAAGTCTCTGGGTTTATCTTGTGAACCATTTGTAGGTGCTTGCACACCTAACAGTGCTAACATTGCCTTGCACCCTGTGGCACCCTTAAAAGGATCCCACAGCACTCTGGTTGAGAAATACTTGCATTTAGTTCCTACCCCAAGCAGCAATTGCAAATAAAGTGTTATCTAGCTGCCAAACCCCAGCAAGTCTTTTCTGAACATATTTAAATCAATTTTCCAAGGGTTTATGACTATCAGATTTGGGCCTGTTTTCCACAGGAACAACAAGAGGCTCATCCTCAATACTAGAACCACTTCCTTCCAGATATTAAGCTATTGCTTCAAAACAAGTGATCATTAAAGCTTCACAACAAAACAAGTATAAGAAAAACATTTAATGTGGGCAAAACAATGCATTTTTCTCTAATCTTGTTTTTAGAAATGATTGAACCAGTGTTATAGAAACTTTTCAGAATGATTCAGCTTCTGGCAGAGACCTAATGTGGATAATTTCAGCCCAAATTAGAGTCGGGAAACATTATGACTACAGTACATGAAAACAGTAAATGAATGAAAGATTTAAGCCAACTTTGCATCAATACTTTGGGGCACAGGTTAAATCCTCCTCCACATGGAGGGGCATTATTGGATACACATTAAATGGGCATTTGGGGAAGGGTGGAGATAAGGAAGATAAAGAAGGCTCTGCCCATTAGGCCTAAGGAAGGGCTACTGGATCTATCAGAATGCAGGTCTAACAGCTGAAAATTCTTGTGGAAAATGTGTTGAGCCATTAACCAGAGCTTCTCATTTTGCCATGCATCTTCATCATACTACCTTGAGAAGTTGTGGGATGTCCATCCCAGGAAATTTTCAATAGCAGGTTGGACAGACATTTGGCTGGGATGGTTTAGTCAAGAATGATTCTGCCTTGAGCAGGGCGCTGGACTAGTCCTCATGAAGTCCCTTCCAGCCCCACTTTCCTATGATCATTTTTGCTTGTCCAACATCTTTAAAAATGTGTTTTAGAAAGACTGAAATTTTAAAATGATTAAATTTTAAAATTTTAAATTGAGACCTTCAAAAGAATGTCTTGCGTCCAAAAGCTTGTCTAACTCTATCCCAACTATGCAGTTAGTCCAATAAAAGATATCCTGTGAAGAATCCATGCTTCTCACAAAATGTGTTTATTAATACTGACCTCTCTAACTGCATTAATTACCATATATAGCAAAGACTTACTATTATTTCACTTTCAATTCCTTTAAAGTTGTGTGAAATACCATTTTTAATGTCAGGATGTTTTGAATTTAAGGTCTGGTATCATTTCTTGGTACAATTGTGGATAAATACTATAGATTATTGACCACCTCACCATTGATATAAAGCTAGGGGCTGGGGTTGGTGTGGGCACTAAGGCACACAGTTGATAGCTCAGAGTTCATAAGTTTGAGGCCATAGCAGAAATGATCACAGTATGGCCCCGTCAGATTCTGAAAAATACTCTCTCACAACAAGGAAAGGAGGAGGAGGTATAAAAGGAGGGATTACAATGATTTCAGACCTTAAAACTGTCATGGGTCCATAAACAACTATTGCCAGTTCTGGCTTGCAGACTCTGGGCTTGGTTTTCCTCTCATACTGCTGTAAATCAGGAGAAGTAAATAGAGATAAAATAATATAGAACTGTTAAAAGAGAAGAATTTGGCCCTCTCTTTTACCAGATTACACTTGGGAATAAAACTAGGAACAAACTTCATTTTTTTTAATGGCAGATGTCAGAAAGCTGCTTAGAGGGCTGGAATGTTAGAAGTAGTCCCATTGGAGACAGATTAGAGGGAAAATAAGGGAGCCAAAAGCACTAAACAGACAGTTTTTATTCCATGGTTACGTAGTTCATTCCATGGTTACAGATACACAGGAGTTTATTTTTGTTTATATAAAACTGCCTCTAAAACTGAACCAGAAGGCCTAAACTATATCTTTTTAAGATCTAGCTAAACCATTTCTGCTGAATAACTGTGTAGATTACATATTGGTACATCTATAAAAATAAATCTGCTACTCGTACTGGAGCGGAAGCCACCATTTTCACAAGCCAACAAAAATAGTGTTTTTCACTCCATATATAGTGTAGGAAAAATATCCATGTTTGCCAAACAAAAAAGGACAAAATTGACAGGAATGGAAAATATGTTCTTACTTCAAGAGGATATTACAAACAATGGAGTCTAGAAATTAAACGTTAGTGTCCATTATAAGGAACACTGTTCAGATTAGAGTGATTTTTATGTTCAAATAACTTTAAACTACATCACACTTTATAGATGACTATTCCTTGTCTAAATTTTACAAATTCACTTTTTTTTTTAATAAATAGTCATTAATTAGATTCCTACACTCTCTCTCTCTGTCTCTCTCTTCTTGGGGGAGTTTCATCTAGGCTGCTGGATTCAATTTTCAGCCCTTCTGGCAGTGTATTCTCATCTTTGGACTATTTTTGTTTCTGGATTTATTCCAGTAGCAGCAAGGAAATATAGTTTGCAGATGAACTAGCTTGGTTAATCTCAGCTTTTCAGAACAGAAAAAGGTAACAAATCTCAGTAAACTGAAAAAATTATCTGCAACCATCCATCTTTAAAAAAGGAGATATTTGACATTTGTCATTTCTGTATTTTTGTGAGGAGGCTCTCTTACAGACAGATTAGCTCCCCACAGTGGTCTGTTGAGATCAGCCTTAGGAAGCCATCTGAAGACACAATAGATATGCAGCATCAGGATGTATTCAGTTAAAAGTTTTTATATAAAACCAAATTCCTCCCCTGTAACTAATACGACTTAGGACAAAACAATCTTACACCGAAAGAAACACATTAGGTAAGCTTCTGCATGACAGAGGCTACACACCACACAAACTGCAGATCCCCACGACCCTCCCCACCATGTGGGTAGACTGGCTCCCCTCAACAATGCACACAGCCTAGGCAGACCAGCTCCCCTCACCGCATGTGCAGCCTGCCTCTCCCTGCTTTGTCAACAGCATGGGCCCACTCAGCCACACGGGCATGGCTCCTTTTTTGTGGTGTGAGCAGCCCAGATTTCACTCTGACATGCATACAGCACTCTCCAGCAACCCAGCCCCACCTGCTCTGCCCCCAGGAGCAGAGGAAGGAAGCAGAGGGCAAAGGAGGAAGGAGGAGCCTGGTCACTCCAGCCACCTAAGCTGCCAGAGTAGTGGTGGACAACCAGGTGGGAGCTTGGGGCTACAAAATCCTCAGCAGCCACATGCAGCCTATGGGCCACTAGTTGGATAGCTTTGGCTTAAATAATGTAAACCATGGCTTTCCCATGCATGTAGAGGGGGAGAGGGAAAGAGAGAGAAATATGCAGATTACTAAAGAAAATGGACTTTCCTGCCTGAATACATCACACTGCAATTATTTGACAGATGAATTGACAAATGAAACAGCTATGTAGCAGTCACCTACTTTATTGCTAGTAAAGTTTCTTGGCAGAGAAAATTAAAAGAAATAAGTAGCCTCAGGAAGAAAAGTAAAGTTCTGCCATAGATCAAAAGCTAGAAATAAAAAACAAAGAATAAGTGGCCCATTCTCCAAATGGAAATACGCTAACAGTAAAGTAACTCAAGCAATAGGCACTTGGATCAACGTTGTTGAAATCCCTGTTTATTTGCACTCCACTTGCACCAAATTCTGTCACAGCTGCTGCCAATTAAACCTTTATCCGTGGAGCTGCAAGGAGAGGGTAAGTGATGCTGTCGAGTGGATTTCACCCCTCAAGAACGCAACCGACATTCAGGCAAGATGAGCCCATGCTGTGGCAGGGAACATTTTTCATCTTCATTCTGCCTTCCCAAAACAAGAGGCATGTCTTATATGGGGGCACGTGGTATGTGAAGAAATATGGTATTTAGCTATAATCTGGAAAGAAAAGTGAATGGTAAGAGGTTATCACTTACAGATTACATTGTCTAGGTTAGTCATAACTAAGGATCTATTGAAATCACGATTTTATGGAAATTGTGAAATTTGGCATTGCCTGTGAAGTCAGGTCATGCCTATGAAATTTGTGGGGAAAAAACAACTAACTGAAAATAAAATATTGACTCCCCATAGGGATCCAGCAGTACTCATGGAGCTGTGGCCTGGGCATGCAGCTTGCTAGGGGGAAGAGGCTGCTGGCATGAAGGGGAACCCAAGATGGCTGCTACCCCCACCTCTTACCACTGACTGGCTGAGAGGCTGACCCACCCCTCCCCACCAATCACTGGTGAGGGGAGGGGCTACATGACAGACAACCCTCACAATCAATCAGCAGCAAGGAGTGGAGCCGTATGATGGACAGCCCTTATAATCAAATCAGTGGTGAAGAGTGGGACCACTGGGTCCCCTCAGCTAGAGGTGTGAGGGGTCCCATAGCAATCAGCCTGTGAAAATGGCAGCCAGCTCTATGATCTTCTTGCCAAATCAGTTGGCTGCCTTCTTGAGTTGGGTAGACACCTAGTCATAACCAAAAAACCGAGAGCTATTTCAGGGAGACCTAGCAAAAACAACCAACTAGGCAATAACGAAAACATCAGAATTCACCGTGCATCAGTGTAAGTCTCAGTGCAAATTAGAGGCTGACCAAGCACTCAATTCCAAGGTCTTCCCACAAACAAGAGACCCTTTGTGAACAGAAAACAAATTTCATTTTGGAAAAGTGGACTTGAGTATCAGACAAGGTTTACAAATTAAAATCCTAGTAATCCTTCAGGGAATGAAGAGCACTTGTTTCTTAGCAGCAGCAACCTTCTTAGAAGACTACTTGTCTATGTTATGCTTCTAAGAATGACATGCTATTGTCTGTTTTTTTCTCTTGAACATCCCTCCTTCCCCTGGATCCTATATTTCTATTGCCCAGAGAGATGCTGCTTCCTTTAATCTGGAAAGCTGGAACAAACACAGAATCTCTTCCCCTTCCCTGTAATACAATTTTAATTACTCAAACCCACTGTTGAGCTATCCATAATCTTAAAATGAATTATAGAAAGAAATGCATGCAGAAAATTTTAACCATTTGGTGAAAATGGTCAAAAAGTATGATACACTACTATTCCAATAACTATATAATGATTCAGTTGATCACAATTAAAATAAATGCATCCATTGATATAAAAAAAGTAGTTACTATATTTTCAAGATTCACATACATTTTGAAGATCAATTGTTACAGAAAGTTGCCACCTTAAAAAAATTAAGTTATATTTGTATCTTGTGATTGCCAATCAGTCTGTTAGCAAATTAGACCTTGATTCTGCAATTTGATCAGTAACAAATGTAGAAAACACAAAAAGCTTGTTTATGGAACTGAGGCCTAAAGGAGGATCACAACACATCTTGTTCTCTGTGCAATATCATTTGATATTTTAGGCCCAATGCTGTTCTCAATAACAGCCGTTTAAAGCAGCATTATAGAGTGGATCTATTGATGCTACTAAAATGGGGATACTATGACCTGTAATTTACTGTGCCCTTACATAAGGCAGCATAGCTGCAGAGTGCTTTAAAAATGCCCGATACCATGGCATTCTCAACCATTACATGAGGGTTCAGATGAAGGTGCTCCACAGTGGAGTGCCTTCATTAACTTCTGTCAGCATGTGCTGGGAGCAGGACTGGGTTGATACAGCTCAGCCCTGTGCCTGGTGCTGTCTTAGGAATGGGAGGGGGAGAAGGGAAGGGAGGGAGTTCCGGCTGGGGTTTGCCCAGCCTGAGCTGGAAGGGAGGGGTTTGTTGGAGCTCCCCAAGGTGGGGGCAGGGGACTACAAAAAAATCATCAGCCCCACCCTCTGGTGCAGGCTGGGCAAACCCCAGATCATGGGCAACTGGTGCCTCCCAAGTCTGGGGGGGGCACCAGCAGAGCATGACCAGAAGTGTGTGTGTGGGGGGGTCCCTCAGCAGCCAGCTGGCGACCACTGAAGAGCCAGTACTTCCGCCACCAACGTGCCACTGGCAGAGCCAATTTCAGGGGGGGCACCAATGCTCTTGGGGGGCATGTGCCTCCCTATTCCCTTCCATGCATCACCTATGCCCCAGATGGAATTCCCTCCCTTCCCTTCTCTCCCTCCCATTCTGAAGACAGCCCCAGAGCTTGGAGGGAGAAGGCAGGGCTAGGGGAGAGTGGCTGCAGACATGCAGCCTCTCCAAACTAGAGCTCGATCCCCCAACCCCCGGGATCCAACAGCAAATGTCTGTTGGGTTGGGGGGAATGCTGTAACTCATGGCACTTCCTGCAAAGCACTATGAGTTATAGTAGGAAGCTGTACATCTGTCAGCACCCTTTCTGAAACCTGTAGCTTTTTCTCTAAAAAATTCATTTTTTTTCCCCTTTGGGTTCAGGTACTCTTCTGATAGATTCTTTAGAAGGAGAGGATTTGGAGAAAAGAGATGTTGTTCTTGAACAACTTACTGAGTCCCAGGTCTTCAGGTGCTGGAGAGAAAATCCAGGAAAGTCCATATGTATTTGGGAGTCCTCCTATTTGTCTGTCTTCTGTAAAGCCACACACAGAATCAGAATTTCTGGCTGGTTCATCCAGATTCCCGTCTTCCCAACTCCTTCACACCAATAGGAGCTTCAGAAGTAAGTATCTGCAAAATATTTAGCTATTGATAGTTTTAAGTTATGTGTTTGCTTCTATTTGAAGTCCGTAACAAGGCTTGTATTGCAGAAGGATTGAGTCCAAAGTTAACTAAATATTAGCTACTAAAATGAGCTCAGTGTTACAGTAATGGTATTGCAATGTAGGTTGGGGATATTTTACTGTGCAAGTGCTTCTTTGATGAAGCCCAGAGTATTAGCTAGGACAGACACAGAACATGTGTGCTTATATGGTAAAGTTATTGTCTTGCTCCATGGCAAATATTTGCCTTTTTCCTAAATACAATGCACTTACCTATTCGCCTTTTTTTAGTATAGTCAAAATACATTCATCCAGGAGTAGAAACATTTCATATAGGACTAAGTCTTCCCATCCTTAAATGAATAGCCCTTGTGAAGTTAATGAGATTGCTTGCATGAATAAGGGTTATCTGAGCAAGGTTTGAAGATCATGGCTTAATTTTTAGTCTTGTATATAAAGAGTACTTTTGAATGCACAAAATCAGAGGAACAACCTGTCAATTTTATGTTACTTGCTTTAAGAATATCCCTAGGATTTTTTGTAGATTTTTACAATACAGTGAAAGAAATCAGATATGGACTTTGCATTAAACAGTTGAGTCCCAGTTATTCTGGAGTAATTTCCCATAAATCTTTTAGAATAATGGCATTAACATATTGGGCTACATTCTGCTCAGTTAGGCAACTGTATATCTGGTGTTGTTTAAATCTTTATGGAACCACACCAGGTTAACCAAGAACAGAAATAGCAGAACCATGTATGCTTCTGACAGTATTAAAGATTTCATTATAGATGTTTACACTTGTGGGACAACTAGATATCCAGCACCATATTGAAAAGTGGATAAGATTACAATTCATAAATTTAGGATGTTGTAGGTGGTTATTTCTTTGGGCTTTTCAATGCAAAAAACCCAGGAACTGATTAGTCAGTTCTTAGTTTAGTTTATCACAAGATGTCCCATGTTCTGTGCTAGTGCTCCAGAACTGTTTTACATAGGGGTGCACTGGTAAAGATTTTTTGGGCCAATACTGATGACCAATTATTAACAAGCCATATTGGTTGATACCGATTTGATTGCTGATATGCAGCCCAGCAGCTTGGAGAGCAGTATCTGGCTGGTAAAGGGGGAGGGGGAGGGAAGGGATGAGAGGGGCAGATCGAGGCCCTCGTGGTGAGAGTAGGGACTGGGGCAAGGGCAGGGGCTGCCCAGTCAGGGTGGGGCGGGGTGCAGGACAGAGCCTCAAATGGCTCATCCAGGGATGGGAGGTAGGGGGCAGCTCCCGCCACTGGCACACCCTGGAGGAGGCATGAGGGCATGTGCCCTCTGGATCTATGTGGGGTGAGGGCGGGGTTCTGCTGTGGGCTGGGGACAGCACTGGGTTCTTCCCAGCAGGGCACAGTGCTGGGAGTAAAGGTTTGGGGGGGGGCTGAGATTTTGGGGGTGGCTGTAGCCCACCCCATAGCCCCCACTTCCA
>NW_017729031.1:105336738-105340481 GCF_001723915.1 Gavialis gangeticus
ACTGCAACATCAGGTGAATAATTCCAACACACTGGGTGGTCCCACTTGCAGCACTGCCACTGCCCACTCTGAACACAGCCCCAGCCCAACCCCACCACTGCCACCCTTGACTGCAGCCCACGGTGGCAGCCTGCCTTCACCCTGCACAGATCTAGGGGGCACGTGCCCCTCTGTGCCTTCCCCAGGGTGTGCCAGATGTGGAAGATGCCCCTCAGCTCCCCGTGCCCCCAGACAAGCCGCTCGTGGCTCCATCTCATGTCCCACCCCAGCTGGGCAGTGCCTGCCCCTGCCCCACTCCCTCCCTCTCTGTGGGGCCCTCAATCTGCACCCCCATGGCTCTTTTCCCCCCACAGACTTACCAGCCAGATGCTGCTTTCCAAGCTGCTGGGCTACACACATACATGCAGTATTTATCAGCGAAATTAACTGGCCACATCAGCCAAAAAAAGCTGAGTGCCGATAATGCTTTTATCAGTGTTGACACGATATGAACTGATGTATCGGTGGACCTCTAGTTTACACTATCTTCAGCATGTGATGCCATCCATTAAATACTTTTTTTCTTTAAGGCTGGATATCTCAGTCAGTATTTATGCAGTCTCCTTCTCCATTCCTGCTTGGTAACCAACCAGTCCCTTCACACAGTACTCCAAAGATACCACCAACAAGTAAGTTATTTCAGAGAAGTAGCTAGGCTTCTTCAAAAGAATATTTCATACTTTACATTTTTGCCTCATTATTTCAAACACAATATTTTGCTAGTGAGCAAAAACTGATCTCTGGAAGAATTGACACGCACTTCTCTCAACTCTGAGCAATTAAACTAGAAACAGGAGAATAATTTTAGTCTGTAGATGTATTTGCAATATCCTTCTGTATTTTATTTCACAATTCATTGCTAATTGCTTCTACCAATGCACTGAGCAACATATTAATATCAGCTAACATAAGCTAATGCCACATTTTGAAACAACTTTCAAAATGTGACCGGAATTTGGGTGTTAGCCTTGTAAAGCAAGCATTGTAAGCTCATGGTCATAATTTTAGTCATTTACTGATTATATCAACTTGTCCCTTGATGTCAGCAGATGTAGAAGCCTTCACAGTAGCATGGAGAGCTGTGAGCTTATACAGCAACTAGTATAATGACACGTTCAGAACCCTTCTTGGTTTCACGGGCATGCATGTCTCATTTGTTCTTTACATTTACCATGCTGTATGCCAGAGAACAAGAGGGAAGTAGGGTATATTTGAATATAACGACAGCACTTACCACTTAATAATTAAATACTTTTATGTACAATGTATTAATACTCCAAACAGTTTACAAAAATCCACAAGATGACAGACAAACAGTTTGTAGTTAAAAACAAATTTTCCCTGGACTATAAAGTCTATGCAAATGAGGTTGCTCTTCATTGCAATGGAATTAGTGCTGTTTCACAGAGCGCTGGATTCTGTTCCTCCTTGTGTATTCAACAAAGCTGTTTATATCTTCATAGCAGAATTAACTCTGGTGATCAGCATTTGGATTTGGCTACCTCAGATCTGAGTGGCTATATCATAAAGCTACATTCATTGCTTTTCTACCTGCTGCATCCTCCTAGTGCTGTACTCCTCGTGTGAGCTACTAGGATTTCCAGGTTTCTATCTATGGTCTTTGCACCTGCAGTAAGCTTAGGTCCTGTAATTTTTCCTCCTATCAATAGTGGGAGATTTTGTCCGTATATTGGAACATGCAAGAAGAACTGTGAAGACACCAGGGTGTAAATCAGCAAAATGGTTTAAGCTGCATTCATATTGCCAAGTGGATTGACTATAAGACTGAATATAAGCAAAGCTTAGACTTTAGCTTATACCCTCATACTGACCTGCTAATGCCACGCAATATACCATTCCAATGGGGCAAAAATTTTGTCTGCAACAGGATCCAAGCTAGGGGTAATTATGTGCATGTGGGCTAGACAACAGATACAAACCACATTATGGATGTCCCCTGATAAAATATGGCATCAATCTGGTTACTCTGTAGGTGGGTTAGGACTAACAGACAGCAAATAGCAGTGATTTTATGGTATCACCCTTACTTGCCAATTCTGGTGGCAGCCAGCCCTTTGGCTTTTGTCACAATATTAAACAGCATTAGCTGTCTCTGTCTCCAAAGGCTGTTAAAACAAGGGTCAGCCAGACACAGAGTCACTTTAGTTGCATCTGCTTTCGACAGGCCAAACCTTGTTATTGTCACTGCACCAGCTCTGTGGAGCCATCGAGTCCCACTAAATTTAACCACATAGCTGGTTATACTCACTCTACAGCCATTTTGTATTGTCAGAACAACAACAAAAGCATCTATCAAGGGCAAAACCACCCATTTAGTTTGTCTTTTCATCAGAAAGCACAGCTCAAATTCTGCCTTGATTTGCAATAGTGGCAATTATTTTGGAGGGTTTATAGAAGTGGTAGGTCAGTGCAGAATTTGGTTCATAGTCTGTGCAGTTAGAGTAGCTATTCCCATAAATACTTGGGAGTTTTATTCACTAGTTACAGAAATTAACTATGACCTAGGCTGTGGAAGAATTTTCCAGGTACTCTCCTGTGGAGATAGGAACAAGTGTTTTTCATTTTCTAGTTCTATAGATTAAGTAGTTTGTTAAAGAGAGAACAAGTGTTACTCAAGGGACTATTTCAACTGTTTTGTGGGACCAATTTAAACACTTATAGGTGAGCACCAGCAGCATATTCCTGCAGCATGTGTAGGACAACTCACTCCTGCATAGGAAAGGTCGCTTTCTCTAACTTCATTATGTGAATGTAAATTTAATCTTGTTGGATAAGTATTTACCTTTTTACCTCAGACTGTATGCATGCTTTTCAGTTTGCTTCAAATTGTTTACTGTGATTCAACAAGTTTTCTTCAGGCTGACACGCACCAAATGATATATGCTTTACTAGAATTAGGTGAATGGAAGAAGTGTGCTTCAGGTGCAATGGTATAAATGTCCCCATCCCAGTTTGGTAGCATTAGGCTGCAGCTGAAGCCAGGTACTTCTGTGGGGCAAGACTACTCACAGTTTTAAATTAAAAGGGAATCATCATGTTAGTAGATCCTACCTTAATCACAGAATCATAGAAGTAGGGTCAGAAGGGACCTTGTAGATCTTCAAGTCCGACCCCCTGCTGGGCAAGACAAAAACTGGGCTTAAATGACTCCAGCTAGGTAGGCATCAAGCCTCCTCTTAAAAACCCCCAGGATAGGAGCCAGCACCACTTCCCTTGGAAGTTGGTTCCAGATCCTAGCCACCCTGACAGTGAAGTAGCTCTTACGGATGTCTAATCTAAACCTACTCTCCAACAACTTGTGGCAGTTATTCCTTGTTATGCCAGGGGGCGCTAGGAGAAACAGGGTCTCTCCCAAACCCTTCTGGTCCTAGTGAGTTAATAGACTGTCACCATGTCCCCCCTCAGCTTTCTCTTGTGAAGGCTGAGCAGGTTCAGGTCTTGCAGTCTCTCATTGTAGGGTCTGCCCTGTTGTCCCTGGATCATGCCGGTGGCCCTCCTCTGGACCCTCTCAATGTTGTCCACATCCCTCCTGAAGTGGGGCACACAGGACTGGACGCAGTACTCCAGCTGTGGCCTGACCAGTGTCGCACAGAGGGGGAGGATCACCTCCTTGGCCCTGCTAGAGATGCACCTGTGGATGCATGACAAGGTCCGGTTAGCCCTGCCAACCGTGACCTCGCATT
>NW_017729031.1:105340512-105351856 GCF_001723915.1 Gavialis gangeticus
TGTGCTCTCAAGAAGGGAGTTTCCTATCTTATAAGTGTGCTGCTGGTTACTACTGCCCAAGTGCAGCACTCTGCACTTGTCAGTGTTGAAGCGCATCCTGTTTTTGCTAGCCCACCCCTATAATCTATCCAGGTCTTGCTGCAGTTTTTCCCTCCCTACTAGCGTGCTCACCTCACCCCAAATTTTGGTATCATCAGCCAATTTAAACAGGTTGCTTTTCACCCCATTGTCCAAATCGCTGATAAAGAAATTGAACAGCGTGGGCCCGAGGACCGAGCCCTGGGAGACTCTGCTGTCCACTTCTCCCCAGGTCGAATATCACCCATCTACCACCACCCTGAGTATGACCCTTCAGCCAATCTGCAATCCACCTGACTGTGTAGGCATCAATGCCACAGTCGCTCAATTTTTTAATGAGGATGGGGTGGGAGACGGTGTCAAAGGCCTTGCTGAAGTCCAGAAAGACTGCATCCATGGCAACACCTGCATCCAATGCTTTTGTGACCTGATCATAAAAGGCAATCAGGTTGGTCTGACGTGACCTGCCCCTAATGAAACTGTGCTGGTTGCCCTTGAGCATCATCCCTGAGGCTGGCCCATCGCACATGTGCTCCATGATGATCTTCTCAAAGAGTTTCCCTAGGAATCCATAACATCTAACCTGTAGTCACACAGGGCTGTTCATTATGGCATAACCACCCCCATGATCCACAGTGAGTAGTTCTAACTCTCTACGAGAGAACAGGGATTCTTACCTCCTATGTCATCAGCACTAAACCTCCCAAATTCTGGCATGGTACTTACTGCTCCGGATCACAAACACACAGCAACTAGTCTACTGGCCTACTGCCTGGTGATGGGGGAGAATTCCCTATGGGCTCCCACACCAAACTGAGAAATGTCCTTCACCACCTTGTTCAAACAGCTACTTGCTCCTGTAGCACAGACATCCAACAAGAACATAAGTCAGATGCTCCATATAAAGAAAAACTAACAAGTCAGTTGCACTTATTTGCTAACGAGCACCAAAGATTAGGAACTGATGAACTTTCCTACTAGTACTTGTCAGCCTAAGCATGAGCCTGGAACCAAAGCTCCACTTTGCTTCCAAGTGTTAGCTTTCAGGCTAGTATTGAAGTACTTTACATAAGCAGTTTCACTGAGACATAAAGGTGTTATGCCCAACAGGTACATTATTATATTGATATGCTGAGACAAGTACTTCATTATATTGATATGTATTGGTGATGCGTAGGGGGCCCGAGATCGGCTGTGCAGCCCCTGGAAGTGGACTTCCAGTTTTGCCACTGGCTCAGTGATCAGCTGTTGGTGCCCCCCCCCACCAAGACTTGGGAGTCACAAGTCACCCATGTTCATATGCCTTCTGTGAAGCACTTGCTGCTTGCTCTATGCTGCACAATTAGATAAGAATTCATGTTTTTGGTTTTTAAGATGGCTATCTGTAAATACTTTATTGGAGGCATGCAAGATTTTGTGATTTACTACACTGCACTGATGAAAATGTGGATGTGGGAATGGGTAGTAGCCCAGAAATAAACTCTTTGAAATCCTAGCACTCTACTGGTGGACCAGGTGCAGCAATAGCCACTGCACTCAGGATATGGGAAGTAGTTTTAGGTGGCTGGAACTAGGGCGTAGCCTTCACTCAGTAACAAGGCAACAAGGTTTATTTGTATGTGGCAGTTCTGCCTGGGAGAAAGGCTGTATTGTGACAGTGTATAAAGACAACACTTCACAATAAGGCTTAGGCTACACAGTAATGGCCTGAATATTTTTCAGCTACTGAAGAAAATGGGCTGTCAATGAAACCCTTTGCTACTGGGTCTGTTGGAGTGATCTAAAACTAAGAATTATGGAAAGGAGTTGGAAAACTCCTTTATCACAAGGAAAAAACAAACAAAAACAAAAAACCCCAAACCTTCCCCACCTCTCTGCTCAGCAATACCAAAGGCAAGTACATCTCTCTCTTATCCTGAGGCTGACTAATGAAATCAAAGGAAAAAAAAAAGACATGATTTGGGCTCCAAGTTGATGCTGTACAGCAAGTAAGGTATCATGCAGTTACTTTTTACTTAACAACATGCATATCTTTTACCAAGCCCTGTAATAGTGGCTGCACTTAAAAGTCTGTCTGTTCTCTTATACAGCTAACCATCAGCATAGAAAATGGTATTTTTAGCATTCCTCAGGTATGCCCTGTAGTAAAATAGAACAGTTCGACTGCCTCCAGTATTAGGGGCAAGACAGAGTTGGAAAGTTTGAATGTCACTACTGTTTTACAACTATCTGCACTTCAAATGCTGAGAACTGTCAGTACATAGCACTTGGTTTAACCATAATTAACACAGAAGAGTAAACCAGCAACGATGCCTAAAAACTAAACACATTGAAAAGCCCAGCTTAAACAAACCTTCCGTTGTATTCTCAGGCAACATACAGTACAAGGGATGTAAATGAGGACTAAAACAGTAGTCACTGGAAACATCCAAAACCATTGAAATAAACTACAAAGGTTGCCTCGCAATGGGATAGAACAGTGATTCTCAACCAGGGTGACACGACACCCTGGAGTGCCCTGAGATCCTTCCAAGGGCGCCACATAATGTTAGTGCTGTTAGGTATACAAACATGATTTACATGATAAACCTACACATTTTAAACATGAGTCCAAAAACTTTCTGCCCTGGTGTGGTCTTCCCAAGTTCTTTGCAACAGAATTGCTCTATTATTTTCTTTGTAGTAAAAAAAAGTCAAAATTAAGAGCTGGCATTTTCCAAGGGAGGCTTTAATCTAAAAAGGTTGAGAACCAGGGGCATAGAAGAAATATGGGTACCTGAACTCAGATAATAAACTAATATGTACAAAGGGGAAAAAGTATAATACAAGTATAAGACAAGTAAGTTGCAGATAATTCAGATACTGGCTTGACCTGAGAAAATTCCTTTAGCTCCCTCCCCTGCCCCCGCCTTTTTCATCAGCCAAACCCTCCCCCACCCCAACCCCAAGTGACAGTAAACATTAGTTATAACTATTTAAATAGAGTAAGAGAATATATACCCTGCTGTAAGTGCATCAGGACATCAGTAAGCCTCAGGAACTGGTATCCCAGAGAGAGCACTTCTTATGAGCTGAGAAATTCCCCAAAGAGGTAAAATGCCAGAATGATGTCAGTTCGGTGGAATATAGGGGTAAATCCTGTGCAATTAGATTATTTGCATCACAGTAACTGGAAAAATGGCCAGTTTCCTTTAAGTCATGAAGCTAGATATTTTTCATGCAATAAATTCAAGTTTAACTAACTATATTTTTGTTTTCGTATTTTTTTTACCAATTGGAATAAGCAAGAGTATGTTTCTGTATTTTAATATTTCATAGACAAAATGAACTGGGTAGCAGACACAATGTGAGTAGATATTACAATTACAATGAAAACAGATTAACATCTTAAAATGGTGTGTGTGTGGGGGGTTGGGGCATGATTTTTCCTCATATGCCCAATTCCTTTCAAAGTAGGGGAGACTGGAGAAGGATTCGTACAGATTTAGGGAATTATGGCATTGGTATGTTGCTATCGTTAAGAACTTAATGGTGGTTTAAAGCCTCTGCTACTCAGTCTGATGGTTTTATAGAAAATCTCTTACATGCAGACTGTAAACAACTTGACAATATGGTCACATTGCCTTGCTTTCATTGTTTATTGAAGACTCCTATATCTAGGACCATTAGACCTACTTAATTCCTAGTGTTCCAGGAACTATGACAACCGAAGGTATTTGTGGTAGCCAGGAAATAGTCCATCAGCCACAATTTCCTACAAGAATCAACCCTCTTCCTCAGCCCTCCCCAGCACATTATTCATATAATAAGCTGTTTTAGAATCTCTCAATTTTTACTGCAATATTTAGATAGCGTGGCAATCCCTGTACTCACTCTCAGGTGCTTGACACTGTCCAGGGTGATGGCAGGGCCTTTCTGCCAATCAGCAGCAAAGGCAGGGCTGCTGGGAAATGCCTGTGAAATCAGCCCTTTGTGCTGCAAGCTGTGAAAATGGCTTTGTCTCACTGCGAATTAAGTAGGTCCCTACTTATAACATTGCAAGTTTTTGATTAGATATTTGTACTAGAAGAAAGACTAGGACTATCCAAGAACATCCACAGACCATTGATAAATGTTGAGAAAAAAATACAAGTATCAAATATGTTTTTAAAAGCCTCATGGACAATCTTCCCTACCACTTCTTGCAAGTGCCATGCAGAGCAGGACAAAACCTTTACTACAACAGTAGGAGGAGGAGGAGGAGAAGGAGAAGGAGGTGGCAATGGTGGCGGCGACAGCATCTCTCTCTCATGGGAGAACAGAATTACGTTGAGACATCACCTTGCTGAACATAATCCTCTCTTGAAAATAAAGTGAAGTTGGAGTGACCTCTCCAGGGCACAAAAGACTGGGCAGTGTATATGGAGACACTGAGCTGCCCACACATCAGTGTCCCCCTCTTAGCCTTGCTAGTTTAATCCAAAGGAAAGGCAGGTGTCAGTATATTTGAAACCAACTTGGCTGCAGGAGCTGCCAGAGCAAAGCACCACACTGACTATAGTCCAGTGGAAACTCTGATTAAAGAACTAACATCTTGCTGACCTGCACAGATTTTACCATGGCAGAGAAAAATTGGAGACTAAATAGGAAAAGATCCAAGAGTATTGTCTCTGCAATAACCAGACTAGCCCAGGACTCATACATTTTCACCACGCTTTTTAAGCCATACAGGTTTGTGTCAATTGTAAAGAAAAACGCACTCTTCTATTGACTAAGAAAAAGCAAGCTCACATTGAACCAGAAGCCAACCAGTTGCTCATCTTGTACCAACAGTGACCAAGGGATTAAATAGCAGAGAGCAGAGTGAAACAGTTACTGATATTTTTGGTTATGTGCATGTCAGCCACATATTAATAAAGAAATGAGGGGCTTCTTACTGATACCAGGCTCAGTTTGATGAGCCATTGTATATTAATTCCCACCTTGTGGGTTCAAGGCACTTGTGCTGTGATCCTCTCCTGGTAAGCAGCATCCCACATCCTTCAAACAGGAATAAGCAGACTACTGAAAGGAATATATATGGTTGATTGTGCTGCACACCAAAGGTTTCTGAGTGTGGCTGAGTTCCCCCAGTTGTCAGCACATCCCTGGGTTGCATCACAGTAGCACCTGAGTGCCCCATTCTTCTAAGCTTGACATGCACTTTTACCTGAAAACCTTAAAATCTGAACTGACGTACCAATTCTGCCAGTGCTGTGGAGAATTTTACTTACCGCCACCAGGAATTGGGTCAGAGCCTCAAATCCCACATACTGCAGGAAGTTTTGAATGCAGAAACAAGAAGTTATTGAAAGCATAATAAGCATCCCTAGAATAGAAGCTTTTCAGGGCAACTATTTTCTGACCTGTCTCAACATCTCACCCTGGAATAAAGAAGGGTTGACACTAATACACATAGCACTATGTGAAGGATGCAGCACCAATGACATCAAGGAGGAGCCTGGCTAACACTGGACAGCAGCTGGTGCGCACCACAGTGAAAGGAGCACAGTCTGCAGGCAGACTGGGGGCAAAATCTGGTGCACACAGTACAGTGCAGCTGTTTGCCAACACACGTATATGCTGCCAGGTGATGGAAATGGAGTGCCCCTTTCTCTTTTTTCCTTACTCATGAACATGAATTTAAAAAAAAATTTTGGAGGGGAAACTAATGACATCTCCCTCCCTGTCCAATTCTCCCTACAAAAGGTTAGTTAAGTTTTGATTAAAATTAAATACTTACCAGCATTCAGAAAATTAGTGAAGCAAATGTCCAAGTCACCACAGCACACAAAACTCTCCACTACCAAGAAACAAATGACAACAAAACCCATTAACTGGAAGTGATGACTTTTTATTTTAGGCAAAGCCCCCATTCCACTATTGCTGCCTCTAAGATTTTCAGTGTTTTCAGTGGAAATAGTTCATAAATCAGAATTTAGATTCAAAAACAAGGTTGTGCAAAGTAGTATTGGCATAAGTACACATATCAAAGACTGGTGTAAACCTGGAACTCCACTGAAGTCAACCAGGTCACCCCAGATTTACAACAGTGTAAGTCAGAACCAAGACCTTTCCGCATAACGTCCCTAGAGGGTCTCTCACTTACAGAAAATAGCCTCACATGCAACAATGTAACCTATCAGTACAATATATACAACAACATCTCCACAAATTATCACAGTGTAACAGGGGAAAAGACATCAGCCAACTCTCATACAAAATAAAATGAAGGGGCACCTCTACACCAATATCCTCAAAATTTGCATATTTAATAAAAGCAAAGCAGTTCATGAAGTGGAAAATGAAAACAATATTCCTGTTTAATGATCACTAAACTAACCTGTAGTTTAGTCAAAATGCCAAAAAAGACTCTTCAAAGCAACACGTTTGCAAGAGAAATTTTCTTTGCAGATCTGATTGGAAAAGCTCACTTCCAGTTTTATTAGATGAATTAATCTGCTGTTCTGGTAAATGGCAAATCAGCTGCTCACTTAGTATTGAGCTAACCATAAATCCCAAAGCAGAATGGGAGACTCTCACAAAACCATGTCTACAGACAAGCAATGAGTCCAAGAACGCAGTAACAAAATTTTATTTGCATTTGAAAGCAGATTGTTCAAATTCAAAGTCTGGAAATAGGATAGATGTATTGCATATAATACAGGTAAAATTCTCCCTCTGAACAGTAGATGCAAGCCAACGTTGTCAGAAAGCATGTCCAAGTCTTCTGTCTATCTAGGCACTTAAGTAACAGAAATCTGTTATTGTCAGGGTTGCTGTGTGCTCACAAAATCCCAAGACAATGAGTGCTGTAGACATACAACACAATTGAAATGTGGCCTGATTCTAGGTGCCTATGTTGCAGTTTTGAAAATTGTGGCCATAAGCTCATGAGAACACTTCAACTATAAAGAAACATGGCTGGCACATAGCACTTTTTACCTATTTAGGCTGAGACACACGAGCCCTAAGTTGAATTTCTTGAGAGCAAGTAAGTTTTGTTTTAAAATACACTGATCAACTTTGGGCCCAAGGCCCTCAACACCAATAACTGCAACCGGTATAGCACCTTGACTGTAACACCGGAGGGACAGGATGAAGCCTTGCCAATTACAAAGTATTAGGTGCCCATGAGTCAGGTCCTTTGTGAGCGGTGATAAATTGAGAGCAAAGGATAAATGAAGGAACACACAAAGCTCTGCTTTGGAGATTATTATTGAAAATGTGGGAATCAGGTCAGGATATCAATAACAGATCTGAAAGTTTGTTCAAGAAAAAAAGAAGTCTTGTAGACACAGATCTTACATCAGTCCATAAGAGTTAGAGGAAAAGCCCCAAAACAAATAGCCATGCAATTTCAGTAAAAGGAAATTAACCAGAATAGCAATATTCTCCTTCTTGACACCACGGCAGTGAACTGCTGCAACGAAGATGGACCTGTGTTTCAGAAATGGTCAGGAGACAGTAAAGAGGATGCTCTTGTAAGGAACTTTGGCATTACCATTAAATTCGGTTAAATACAGGACACCACTGGCAAAACAAATGAGACCTCAAAGCTGGGAAAGGATAATAGATACCATTCGTGACTGCCCCTATCACTTCAGTTTTTACCTTTTAATCAGTGCTCCCTTAAAAAAAAAATCCCACAAACACACCACCACAACATTCCTCGATTCAAAATGTGTCCTAGAAGTGCTAACACTTTGGTAAACTGCAGTCAAAACTGACAAGCTTTAAGTACCGCTTCACTTATATCAGGCCTTAAATTCAGCCCGAGTTTTTATGTGCATGCACGCACTGCATGACGTTAATCTCACCAGAAGGACTGTCTAGCCAGTAGGTCTGGAGAGGAGAATCTAGGAGTTGTAGTACATCACAAGCTGAAAGCAAAGTCAATAATGTAATTCTGTTGTGAAAACACTATACTCGGGCATATAAAGTATTGGATACAAGACACAAGAGGTAATCCTTTCATTCTACTCAGCACTGGTAAAATCTCAGCTGGATAACGTCCCAGTTTTGGACAGGAGAGAGGTGGGACCAAATGGAAGAGCCTACAGGAGAGCAACGAAAGTGTCTAGAGGTCTAGGAAAAATGACCTAGATTGAAGATCTATGTCTCGTTTCAATCTTCTCTAAACTGAAACACAGTTTGTTCAAATACCATATTTTCTCATGTACAACATACCCTGAATGAGACACGTACCTTGTTTCTGAAAGGCAGAATGGTGGTGGGGGGGGACACAGGGAATCTTTCTTTGTAGTAAGTAACTAAGTAGCAGTAGCAAGGGAGCCAAAACTACTTACTGTTCTGCTCCCTGTGAATCCTGTGCAGTTACTTTTGCCTGACAGAAGCTTAAACAGCAGAAAGCGTTACCATATTTCCAGTATAATAGTGTTCCCCTATTTCCAGTAGCTTTTTTGGCAAAAGGTGCAAGCTGTATCTGAGAAAAACACAGTATGTGAAGGTTACTGTAAAGAGGAAAATAAAACTCTTCTCCATCAAGCTAAGACAAGAAGTTTAATTGGCTTAAACTGCAAGACAAGAGACTTAGGTTGGATATTAGGAAAATCTCTTGGTATTGGAATAGATTATCAAGGGGGCAGGGGATGTTGAATCGTAACTGGACTGTTTTCAAGAAATGCTTAAATCAAATACTTGTCAAGAATGATTTAGCATGCTGCTGTGAGGCAAAATAACAGATTAGATGACCTCTCAAGGTCCCTTCCAGCCATGGTTCCAGTGATCAGTCATGTAAAGACCCAACTCTTTTTTTCCTAGTGAACTTGACTTCTGCAGTACTCAACAGTAACTTCAAAATTTGATTTCCAGGAACTATAGTTCAGAATAAACCAAAAATTGCCCTGAGAATAAATATGTTCTTTAAGAGATCCTGTTGATTTACAGGAACCTTAAAAATTTAGAAACAATTTTGTTTCCATGGCATTCAGTATCTCCATTATTTCTCTTTTTTTCCCCCTTCTTACCAAGCATGTTACATAAAAGTTTCTCTTCAAGAAGTTCATCTCTAAGAGGTTCTGTCATTCTTTTTTCTCCATGACATCAGTTTCTTGTGATATCACAAACAGGTGAAGATCCAACAGTAAATGAAATTTAAAAGAGAAAAGCATATTGTTGTGTTTTTCAAATAAGGGAAGGAAAGTAAAGTCTTCTAATAGTTGCAGTTGCCAGCTTGTGGCTACGTTATTAATACAATGGCCTTAAACCTCGTTTACTCTACAGAATTTACATTGCTAATTTTGGGGCACCCAACCCAAGATGCTTAGGGACCTGGGTTTTTTTTAGTAATGCTCACTCAGCTACCTATTGCCTTGCAGTTGTGGTTGAGAATGCACTACACTCCAGAAAATCAAGTGCTAGGTATACCAAGTTATACAGCCACGTAAGCGGCCGTTTTATTAAAATATTAGAGAAATCAAAAAGATTGTTTGGCCTATGTACTACTGGGGGATTAAAGTACCATTAGACTAATTTGACCCCTTTAGGTCAAATCACTTTAGCAATATATGGGACAAAAGAATACATTTCTGAAAAATGTAAAATCCTCCACACACTATTCTGAGATCAAGGTCCTGAAAATGACCTAAAAGCTTCACCAGATAATTGTGCTCTGGCACAAGACATTTCCACATTTTTGATCCGTTTCATTTTTTATGCAAAAGGCATTACTTACTATCTAGGGAGGAGATACCCATCTTCAGTGCTGCTGGGGCAGCCCTTCAGCCCAGAACCACTTGTCACTATGTGAGTGGTGCCAGTGGCATGCAGCCTCTCCCCCAAGACTGCCAGTTGGATAGCCCTGATCCAGGGTATGGACAAACATACAAATTAGCAGCTTTAAAAGGGGAGATGGGAGCTGCTCCTCAGGACCTTGCAGCAGTTGTACTGTTATATCAGCATGGAGTGATACAAATTAGCTAAACTGACCTAAATTCATCCCTGAATGAAACAGGATTAAAAACTGGAGCCACTTGTATTACTATGAAATAATGCAGAGATAACATTGCATTGTAACAGATTATATCAGTATCCATAGATATCAGTGAAATTGTGTGTGTCAATACCCAAAATTCTGAGTCATTCCTGTAGCTCCATGGTAAAACAGAACTACCAATACAATGAATGCAGTCCAGAAAAAATCTATGAAAATCCTGAATTCCATTTATGATTTTTATAAAGAGTTGAAAACCTCACATTTCCTACTGGAGCAGCTCACTATTTATCCAGTGCACATTTCTTATAGGGCATTAATCTATCTTAAAAAGAGAAATGTTAAATTAGTACACTAGTGGGCACTAAAGACAATTCTAACAATGCAGAAACAATTTATTTTGCAATAGCCACTCACTGCTGAACAAAGGACATTAGGAGGCAGCTGAACATAGACTGAATAACTACCATGACTGTAATAAAGGCTTATCATATGCTGACTTTAGCCCTTTGGTAATTAACTATCTGGTTAAGATTTCCTGATAAAACACCAGGCTGTGCAGCATTAATAGTAGAAGCTCTTACCTGCTACTGCTATGGGATTAAAAACTGGTTTGAATATCGTACAAGTAAGTCCCTTTGGCTTGAGTGTTCCTGTCTTCCATGAAGTCAGAATAGTACCAGATTTTGTCCTAACTCTGACATTACTAGAACAATTTATCTTGAACTTCAGTGTCCATCAAGATTCTTAAATATTTTAGGAGATTTCTTTGCGTGTCCAGAGAAATCATGATTAAGAAAACATTGCTAGTAAAATACAGCTTTGATGCACTAGTCACTCATTTTTATCAATTCCTTCTATCCCAGCTTTATCAGTGCAGACCAGATCTGTTAGTTCAAAACCCAGTCCTCATATTCCCATTAATAAGTAATACCACTGATTCCAATGAGAATGAGTAAAGTGAGCAGGATTTGTTCCTCTACTCATTAATTTAACAGGTCTAATAAGCACGTTTCAGTACTTAAAGGTCCACGGTGGTTTTTATTTGCTGGGCTATCAAGCAAAGTTTAAGAATGGGCTCATTATACCATGAATACAGAACATGTGTAGGCTGGTGCAATTTATCTTTACTTAGTTAGTACATTTATTGCTATTATCAGTTGTTTATAGGATTTATGGGACCCAACACCGTGCATCAAAGTACAAGGTAACTTAACTGCAAAGATACACACACATTTTCCTAATTCAAGTTTCTGTAACCAATTCATAGTGTGTTGCAGAAGAAACAAAATG
>NW_017729031.1:105356856-105368510 GCF_001723915.1 Gavialis gangeticus
GCAAAGATACACACACATTTTCCTAATTCAAGTTTCTGTAACCAATTCATAGTGTGTTGCAGAAGAAATAAAATGATCACACTTGTGATATGGTTCTTTAAAAAATGTAATTAGACAGGGGCCTGATTATGCAGCAAATCCATGTATTAATCAAATGCTGTCAATGAAAGCTGCTCAAGTACAGCAGGTGAATATTTGGACCCAGAGTCTAAATGTTACAACACTTAAATTGAAAGAATCGAACCTCTGCGCCTCCCAACAGCATTCTTGTCAATTGGTTTTATAACCAGAAACTACTTTGGTAATTAAGCAGTTGCAGTTGTTTGCACTATATTTCTTCAAACTCAGGAAATGCACTTTCAATATCTGCAAGCCTCTCTGTAAGCCCTGAATGAGTCGTGCGAAAAGCACACCCCCCGCCTCATTTTCATTTTTTATTGTAATTGTAAAAGAACCATGTAGGTGTACAAGAAAATGTAAACAGCTGCAGACCAGAACCAGTTGTCAAGAAATCTGCTTAACATCCTAGACTAAGTTACTAGTCGAAAGGGAATATCTGTTGCTGTGGATACGGTGTCAGATACCATGCATGACAAACTATTATCCTCAACAGATGCACAAACAGCACCATGACAAGGAGGAGAAAACCATGCACAGACATTTCAATATCATGTGGCTAGGAGCTATAGTACAGCGATGAGCTACGCAAAATGATTTTTTCCCCCCAAAAGTGATTAATGATTCAGACTGAATGACAAATGAGTTTCCAAGAGGTAAATGACAGGATTTTTGAAGGAGGAAAAAGTGCAGGGGAAATGTTCCACTCCTTCCCCTAAATAAATATATATTTAAAAAAAAAATCTGTGGATAAATTACACTATTGAAACAAATGCTTTGAAATGTCTTTTCCAGCTATGTAATTAAATTTTAGATAGGGAGGGGTTTCAAGAGTATTGGGGTTTTCCAAAGCACAAACCTCCAACAGCACATAATATGCAGCTTTTTGATTTCTTTTCATTTTGAAATACTCAAACGCATTTGTTTTTATTTATTTATGGGGAGTGGGCTGTTGAAGAAGATCACATATGACTGAGACTGAAGTATGTCAATAATCCTTTGGTCCCAGCAGCTGGAAGAGCTGAGAAAACCAAGCCCTCCTCCCCAAAAAAGGGAAACAGTGGTCAGGGAAGTGTCTTTTAGACATCCTGCTACCTGCTATGCATCAGAAAAGGCAAACTTTTGTTGTTATAAAATACTTTTTTTGTACAAAAGATGGGTCTTGCAAGCCATTTAGTTGCAGATCACAACAGAGACTCAGGTCAGCTGCTCAGTCTTAAGATTTTTTATAATGGAAAAGTCTAATAAGGACACAAAGTATCACAATAAGTTGTCCTTCCAAGGGCAAAGAATTACTGATGGTCTCTGTTTTACCAATGTTTAAAAAATGCAGGCAAAAAACTGAATTTGAGCTTTCATAAGCATAGTACGGCAGTGCTTCAGCTGCTGCTTCTTCCTGGATACTTCAGCAAGCTACCAACAAAGTCATGTTGATAAGAACAGCAGTACAACAGTCTGACTACAACAACGTCATAAACCATTAAAACGATGCAAACAGTGTGATCAAGCTTTTCCCAGAAGTCTTTCCAGAACAATGCCAAGAGAATAGAAACTTATCCCTCAGCTTCCTCAGTATGTCCTGACTGCTGGAGGATAGATGTTTGTGGTGTTACCGTACTTGTTCCACGGGAGATCCGGTCTTGATCTGTGTTTGCAGATAGAGAGGCCACAGAAATGGGCTGTAGCAAGCTGGATGTCATGCCAGACGAGACAGTCAGACTATGAGTAGTGCCCTTGAGTGTAAGATCCTGTGTAGGAAGGAGTGGCTTGAGGATACTAACAAGGCAGAAAGCAGAGCCGCTTTTGGGAATGAAATTCACTTTGTTCTTGTCGGGACAGTAGAAGGCTGGAATTTCATGCAATGGCTTTGGCCTAGAAAAAAAAAAAAGGGTTTATAACCAACACTGAACAATCAAAGTCACAGAAAAGAAGGGCTGGAGGTACCTCAAGAAGTCATCTACTTCAACCCCCTGCTCAAGGCAGGATCACCCTTATCTGTTAGTGTTCCGCATTTTCAGTTTTTATTTAAAAAAAGAAATCCGGGAATTTTTGGAGTTTATCTTCGAAACATAAAAACAGGGATGAAAATCAGGGTAAGAGGAAGAAAAGTGTGTGTGGGGGAGAAAATCTGTTTAAATTGGGGGGGGGAATAGCAGTGGGGGAGGAAGGCTGGGACTAGGGAAGGGGTGGGCAGGGGCATGGCACAGCCCGCCAGCCACTCCCAGGGCTGCAGCAGGGAGGAGAGCAGGGGGAGCTGTCAGTGGGTGCAGGGCATGGGTTGGGGGGCGGGGGGGGGAGCAGCAGTTCCAGCCACCATCTCCCAGCCTCCATGTGGCCACTGCCACCCCCTCACACCCCACTCTGTATACAGCCACCCCCCAGTGTCTGGCCAGAAACCTATATCTCAGGTAACCAACACAGTGGCACTTCTAGCTTACTGGCACCACGCATTTTCCAGTTCAAATCCCTGCTAATCGGCACAAGTGTTAACCCCACTCGTGCCGGTTAACAGGGATTTGAACTGGAAAACAGGTGTAAGTCAGTAATAACTGAATGACTTAAAAAAAAAACAAAACAGGGAATTTATCAGTTAAAAAAAAACAAATGGTAAAAAACCAAGAATGCTGAATACTATCTTTTTACCATCCTCAATTAGATTCAACTCACGACAAAAGCTGGCATCTTTCTGAAAAAATGTGACCAGTACATGTTGTGAAAAAATATCAACACCTATAGGGTATGGACAGATGTAACAAATGTATTAATATTAGTAATATTTGATATCAGTAACACATCCATACCTTCACAACAACATGCAGAATGCCAATTACTCAAGAGTTAAAAGGCTGTTTCAAAGCCAAGTCCTAATTCACCTTTTGTTGAATTTGGACTAACATGGGTATACAGTTCACCTATTAATTCTATTTACTGTGACTGAATTGGTACAGATTTTTTCCCCTTGTTTCCATGTGACTTAGACTGCCAAATAAACAGAGAATGAAATGGGTGTCATCTGCCACCAGCTGATCAGACAACTCTGACTCTAGCCAGGGTAAATTCACGTTCAGTTTCCTGAGGAACGATGCTACTGCTGCCAGGCACTTTGTAAACACCTTCAAAACAGACAATGGGAGTGTACTAGGAGTATATTGTCCCACTTGCAAAATTACTGTTGTAAGCAGCAGGAATAGAGGTGTAATTACAGGCCTCCTGTTCCCAAAACACAAAGACTCAAATGACCAAGACACCATGAGCATAACTTAGGGCAGAATTTAATGTAGAGAATATTTAGTGTTGCTAATGGTGCACAACCCAGAGAGAAGCAGCCATGGACAGCCGCAGCACCACAGAGGTGCAACGTAAGTCAGACAGATGTGCCTGACCCTGGGTGTAACCTAGGTATGCCTTTGAGATGCATTCTGTTTTTCAGCTATCCTAGGTGCCAAATAAACTCATAGTATAAATGAACTCATTGTTTAATACTTGAAATCAATATCATATTCTGCAATTCTGGCCCTAGTATATAAAAAAAATATATATACATCAAATACCACAAGGCATATAAACACAAGAATGATAAGGCTAAATACTATCTGATGACACCTTTACATAGAGACTATACATACATTACTAGCAAAATGAACTCAAGAAATCATGCAAGACACCAACAAACCCCTAATTTGTGACACTAATAGAGAAAAAGCAGAAACAAATCAGAAATATTGTTGGATGATACTACAGCTTCTCTGTAGTATCAAATATAATGTCCGTACAATGCATCTGTACCACAGCATAACAAAGTCTCTCTTAGTCCCCCAGCATCCCACATTGTTCCACTCTTTCCCTCCTGCCACCAACCCCCTACTTCCCAGGAGAGAGGGAAGGGGAGTGGGTAGAGTCACTGGGCACTCTGATTTCCCTATTTATGTGGGGAGCAGGGAACAGGCAGCAGACCCAAGGGATCTTGGATCCCACTCTGATGTGCCACAACAAAATACTGACAGATACCCCAGTATACACAGGGGAGTCACCCCCTTCTGCACTCAACTTAGCTTGAAAAAGGATACTGTGTCATCCAAAAACTTGCTGGAAACATCAACCCACCTCCAAGTTGGTCTAATAAGAGATATCAATTCAAACAAAAACACTGTCTGTCATATACCATTACCTGCTTTTAGACAGATATCAATTCTAGAAACACACAAAAACCCAAGGCAGAATACTTTACACTCCCTGGACATTCTACCACTGACCTCAGAGTGGTTGTCTTTAAACAAAACTTTAAAGCCCAACTTGAATGTGAAATTGCGGAAAAGAAATTACCGCGGACCGTGTTAAATGGTCTCAGAGACTGTAGTTAGTCTAGTTACATGGACTAGCTGATAACTTCAGGTGTTTATCCTTAAGCCGCCCCAGTGTGGTAACTGCTTTGTTTATGCCTACTGGATCTATTCAAACCACTTTTTGCTTCTCTCAACAGTGCCCCCCTCCTCCTGTCCCTTTCCTTTATACTTAAGTTCCTTTCTACTCAAAACCCTTTCTTTCTGCAAGTCCATTCATAGCATCTGCGAAGTAGGCTGCTCATGATGCCTCTCTGAACCAGTCTCTAAGATGCTACCTTGCCCTACCTTTCCATGATTTCAGACTAAAAAAGCACTTGAAACACTACCAATATAACCTGTGCCCATGACCATAACTGACTTCCAGACTCTATGCTGAGCTTCAGATCGTGTGTCATAGTCTAGTGTTTATATTTAGACAAAACAGCACTAAATCAGGTATTTTTCTCTAGAGAGGGATTTTCCTGTGTCTTCTTGCACTACTATAAAATATGAGCATTTCAATGAAGTGTCATCTGTTTCACTGAGGAAATCTCCAACTGTGCAGGACCAGTCCAAAGGTTATCAAAGTCAGTGAAACAAAAGGCTTCCACAGACTCCACTGGATTCTACCTCATTCCTTTTCCTGTAGGCACATGAATTTTCTTGGGCAGTAGTAGTCCAGGTGCTGTCTAAGCCTGATTATACTTGGAGGATGAGATTACAGTCCACCGTAATATAACTGAAGAACAAGTCTCCTTATACCCATGCAATTTTGCTGATGACTTACACCCATCTGAGATGTTCCCATCACCATGTAAGTTAACAATATTGTCACATTCTAAACAAATTTAATTAGCTGTTGTATATTTACTCTGTAAGAGTTCTAAGTAAGCCTCAAGATGAAAAGGGCATGTATTTTTACAAAACTTATGAGATGCAACATAGCAAAAAAATCTAAGAGAAATTAAACTCTATGTCAGATTCTCATTTTTGTAGAAAAAGATGCATGTACATAGAACCAGTTTTAGTAACCTTCCAGTGCCAAGAAGCACCACAATATATCTTTCACACCACTTTATTAGGCTTTAACATTTCCTGATGGGAACAATGATTGCTATATCATATTACTGGTTCATTTAAAACATCAGTAAGCATACCAAATAATATATCCATTTTTGAAGTAATTTACAGAATACTCACACTCCCTCAGAAAGGGAATATTGTTCAGTCAACTGCCAAGAAATCAAAATAGCAAATGTTGCACACACCCTCATTTGCAAACACAAGGCAGAGTATTATGTGTGCAGATACCTGCTACAAGGGTATGCTATTATTTTATTTGTATACACAGACTTATTTTCCATGGTCGAGTATAGATTACTTCACATACGTTTTTCTCCTACTTCCCATGTACCAGAAGACAACTTCACTTTCCTAAATACTTGGGTCTCAATGTTTTCTTTCAATTTAAACAATTAGTTCAGTTATTAAAACCATAAGTACTAACAAAGAAGTGATCAATCTTTAGAAAATACAGGCTCCTAAAGCCAACTTATTACATTAGTAACCAAGTCCTCAGTGGAATCAGCTGTACCAACTCTAATTTAATACGAACAACATTAAATATCTCTGCCTCAAAGCACCTTTTACAACTTATTACAATCAGTCAAAGTGTTGGAAATTCTATAAATTACAGATTGCCAGCACCAAAGGGCTAATATCCCAAGATTTAAAGAAAATAAACCTGCATCTTATGGTGCTAGAACTTCTATGCATCTGGACAATCTTGATACAAATATTCTCTTCTGAGCTAAGGCGCTTTTGAAGTTATAGTAAATTACCAAATGCAAAAGATATATAATCATGTGTCAGTTGATCACAGCTAAGAAACAGTGGTAGAGAAAAGCTTAAAATTAATCTTCGATTTAAAAATTCTTCTTAATCAATGAAGTTACAAGACAGAGGAAATTGGTGCATTTATTATACACCTGGTCAAAAGTTTTCATCTCGGATTTTGTCAAATGACATTATTGTTCATCTGTCCCCCTCTTTTCTTTTTTTAAATTGAGCATAGTCAATATATGAAAGACAATTAAGGTTTAATTAAATGCAGTGGGTTGGACAGCACTGTTGCACGTAAAAAACCATTCTAAATACCTCATTCTCCGTTATTTTGGAAAGAGCTGGTCTCATCCTTTCTATCTTTTTAGCAGTGTCATACACATGAACATAGAAATAACAGGTACAAAAACAAAGACAGCAGTACATCCTGAACCTGCAGAAAGACAGACTGAGCTAGTGTTCTATTATGATTATCAGGACCTTTCCTAGAAACAGACTGTGGCTTGTGAAACTACATTATATCATTCAACCACTATTTTCTTTGAGATAAGTTCAGATGTATTATAAAGGAGTGAACGGAGTGTGTGTGTATGCGTGTGTCTGTGTATGTACACGTATATACATGTACACACACACACAACCCTGCTTTGAAAAATTGTTTAATAAACAATCCTCTCTATAAAACCCTCTTTGTAAGCATGACTTAAATTACGAATAACCTATTTGATTTCCTAAGGGGCTGGGTCTTTTCAAGGTACAAAAAATCCTCTTTATACTGGAAGAATGGAAGAGAAACACTCTTGAGTGAGAATAAGGTTTAGGAGAAAACAAAAAGGGGAGGTGGAAATACAGTGAGATCAGATTAACTAGACACTGAGAAAATTCATCACTATTAGTAAGTGCACTGAATGTTCACAAAAAACAATTCTGGCTAATTCGTTACCTGTTCAAGTATCATTTTGAAATGTACATAAATACTAAACCACAATGGAATTTGCTCTAGATAATTAGTCATCTTAAAAGATATTATCCATAGTACCTCTCAAGGCAGATAATTATTACAAAACATTGGATACTCTTCAGCTTATCTTGGCTCAACACGACACAAAAAAAAAAATCAACCATTTCATTGTGCAGAATTATCTTCTAGTATGATAATGAGTACCAGAGTGCAAAATAAAAGGTTGGGTTACTTTGAGTGGCTTTTTAAAATTTTTTTAAATGTATTTTATTTTTTACTTATTTAAAAAATAAGTAAAAAATAAAAGAGAGGGGAGTTGTCTGGAAACTAGTTTAGTCATAAATTGCCATGAAGGCAGTTACAAGAAGGCCATCTAGTGCGAGTCAGCAATGATAATTGTGACTGCCCTCTTCAAGATCCACTCTGTTCAACCTACATAGGGAGGGGGCTAGAAAAGATTCCCTAATCAGAGTCTACCTACCCTTTTCCTGACTGGATAATCATGTCCAGTGGGATCACCTTTACTGTGGCTGAAATCAATGAAAATACACAATCTGGGACCTAGAACATGAGGACCCGCATGGATAATCCTAATAGTCTATGCCCAGAGCACCACGCCACCATCATGGCTTGGTAACTTAGGCAACACAGTATTGATGTACTGTCAAACAATTTTGGCTAATTCATTACCTGTTCAAGTGTCATTTTGAAATGTACATAAATATTAAAACACAATGGAATATGCTCTGGATGATTAGTCATCTTTATACTGCTGCTGACGAAACCAAGGAGGAATTTTATGCCAACCTTGACCCAGTCCTCTCTGATGTTCCAGAGGGAGACAGACTTATTCTGCTTGGTGATTTCAATACCAAAGTTGGAAAGGACTCAAACTTCTGGAACAGAGCCACCAGCAAGGTAGAAGCGGGAAAGGTCAACTCTAATAACATCCTTCTCTTGACCAAATGAGGGGAACATGGACTCATCCATCAGCCACACCCTGGTCTGCTAGGAAAATAGGCCCAAGACATCATGGCAACACCCACGATTTAACCATGGGCACTTGATTAACTAAGTCATTTTCATGCCCAGGATCACAAAGGTGTCCCATCATATGACCTATGCTAGAACCTGATGATTGCTGGACTGATCATCAACCCATTTGCTTGGTTATGTCACTCAAACCAGCTCCCAAATGACAGCTGTGGCAGATGCAATGCTGATGAAAAATCAACCTTGAAGGACTCAAGGCTCCAATCAAATGAGACCTCTTTCACCAGTGCCTCAACAAAAAACTGGCAAATTCCAAATCAACAATGGGAGAAAGTTGGCAGTGCTTGTGGTGCCTTCAAGTCCATAGTCATCAGCCTGTAAAGAGACACTTGGATTCTCTATCACAAAAGACAGGTTTGATGAGAATGATCAGAAGATCCAAGAGTTGATTGACTGCAGGTGCAAGGCCTTTTGTCCTTGGCAGAATGATATGCATTCCAAGCAAAAGAAACTAAATCTTCAACAAGCCAAAGAAGAGGTCCAAAGAAGGACCCACAATATGAAGAACAGATGGCAGGAAGATATGGCGAAGGAAATTTAACATCTCACGGACTTTCACAATATGCAGTTTTTTCATGCCTCCAAAGCTATCTATGGTCTGAGCACTTGGGGACCAACCCACTTGAGACCCAAGGATGAAGAAGACCTGAAATAGGAAAGGGAAGCCATCAACACCTGTTGGAAAGAGGATTTTGAAGACCTTCTCAACTGAAGCTCTGCCACTGATGAGTGATCTCAATTCCATCCTGCAACATCCAGTCAGAGATGATCTTGGAAACCCTCCAACCCTCGATGGGCTGAGGAAAGCTATCAAGCAGATGAAGAATGACAAGACATCTGAAGCAGATGGAATCCCCATCAAAATCTTCAAGCAGTGGGAGGAGGAGCTCACATCACAGCTCCATGCCCTCATCTTAAGGATCTGGATGATCTTAGGGACACCATGACTGAGACAACCTTCAAGGAGGGAAACCGGTCCAACAGTGGAAATTAAAGACGGATTACCTTGCTGTCCACCACAAGAAAGATCATTGTCAGAACCCCCATAACCATCTCCCCTTCTTCCACTTGCTGAAGAGCTGCTCCCAGAATCTCAGTGTAGGTTTGGGCAGAGGTGGGCAAAATATGGTCTGTGGGCTAGATTCAGTGTGCCAGGCAATTTCATCCGACCCACGGGTGCCCACAACTAATTGTACCCTGCCCAGCCCACATGCCGCTCTCCCATCCTTGTGCATGGAAGGGCCTGGCTCAGCCAAAATCCAGCTTCCAGGCAGGGCTGCTGCTGCCACTCCTGCAGCTGCTGGGGGACCTGCTCAGCTTCCCCAGTATCCTGTGGCTCCTCTTAGTCTCCCTGCTGCAGTGCTCACTCCAGGCAGCAGGTAGGAAAGCAACAGGGGTACAGGAGCTGCAACTGAACAGGAATGCAGAGTGTGGGGCTGGGGTTAGTGGGAGTTCAGAGCCCACGCCAGGGGGGTTGTGGGAGCATGGGTGTGAAGGACAGTAGCGGGGTATGGGGACCCCCAAAACTTCCTTCCTTTCCCCCCATGGCACACAGCCCCTTCCACTGATGGCAGCAGCAGCAGGAAATTGTGGCCCATGCAGGCACTGTCACTGGGCAGTCTGCGGCTCTGGCCAGCACTGCACGTAGTGGCAAGGAGCTAAGCGAGGCTGGGACACTTCTGTTGTGTGGGGCTTCCCATAGCGCACATGCAATTCCCAGCACTAGTGCACCACCAGGGGTAAGAGTCCCGCATGATGGAGCTGGCTGCCTTCCTTGCCCCCTGCGAAGCAGGTCCTGGGACTCTGCCAGGAAGCAGGGAGCAGGGCTCCCCTCTACTTGCAGTGGAGTCCTGGGACATGATCGGCAGGGGGTAGGGAAGGCAGCCAGCTCCATTGCGCAGGGCTTCCTCCCAGTGGCGCGAGTGCCATTAGTTGCACATGTGCCACAGGAAACCCCATGCAAGAGAGGCAGGCCAGCATGGCTGCATTCCTTGCTGCCACATGCAGCACTGGCCAGAGCTGTGTGTTGCTGGGCAGTAGCAACTGCACAAGCCACGAGTGCCCCGAGCACCTGCTACTGCCGCCAGCAGCAGGGGCTGCGTGCCATGGAGGGGGAGTGTGGGGAGGGGGTCCCCATATCCCCACAACCCCCACACCACATATACATCCCTCAGCGTACCCTATGCCCCCCACAGCCACCCCACCTCACAAACCCCACTCCCCCTTTTGTACAAATATCCCTCCCAACCACACCCCAACCCCCCACACAACAGACAAGAGTAAAACTACTTTTGAGTTATTATGCAATCATCTCTATATACAGGATGCAAACACAAATGACAAAAATATTTTTTTATTAAAATTTAAATGTTACAGGAGGTGTTTGACTTTTAATATATGATTTCGTTTTTTTCTGGTTCCAAGATGACAACTCTCCCCTCCCAAAAGATGTACTTCCAGGGGCAAGAGGAGGGACTTCCAGTGGCAAAGGCCAGGGTCCTAAGATGGCGACCACAGGGTGGGGCACCTGTCAAGGGGCAGGGCTACCCTTGTGGCCCTCGACAGCTCACGGAAACTCACTAAGCGGCCCTCCACCTAAAATAATTGACCACCCCTCATTTAGGGCATCAGGTGGCACAACTGATATGATCTTTACTGCTCATCAGCTGCAGAAAAAAAGCCAGAAACAACATAAAACCTCTCTACATAGCCTTCTTTGACCTCACAAAAGACATAGGCTATCAATCAAGAAGTGCTGTGGAGGATCCTTCTGAAGTATGGATGCCCTCAGAAATTCATTACCATTTTTTGCCTGCTCCATGATGGTATGCGAGCAGTGTTTCTCAATATGGGTCTATCACAGATCCCTTTGAAGTTAAGACAGGAATTAAGCAAGGCTGCTTCATCAAGTAAAGCACTGCTAGACCTCGTACTGGCAACTGGGGATGACCTAATCAGCAACCTAACAACTGAAGGGAAGCTGGGAGACAGCAACCACGAGCTGATCAGCTTCACCATCTGCCATAAAGCTGGCAAGTTGGTCAGTAATACAGAAGTCCTCGACTTCAGGAAAGCTGACTTTGACAAGCTAAGGAGGCTTGTCAGAGAGGCCCTAAAAGGCCACAACCCAATGGAGAGGGGAGTTCTGGATGAGTGGTTGCTCCACCTGGATGTGCAAGCAAAGTCCATCCCGTCTCGGAGGAAAGGCAGCAAAAGGGCACAGCAGCTCCCTTGCCTCTCCAGGGAACTGGCGGACCTCCTGCGTCTTAAAAGGAAGACCTACAAAGGATGAAGGACTGGAACCGCCACCAAGGAGGAATACTCTGCTCTGGTCCAGACCTGCAGAGAGTGAACCAGGA
>NW_017729031.1:105373510-105374173 GCF_001723915.1 Gavialis gangeticus
AAGAAAGGGAGGAAAGTGGATCCAGCAAACTACAGGCCCATCAGACTGACCTCTATCCTGGGGAAGGTCTTGGAAAAGATTATCAAGGAGGCCATCCTTAACAGACTAGCTGAAGGCAATATCCTGAGAGATACCCAGCATGGGTTTGTTGCGGGTAGGTCTTGCTTGACCAATCTCATTTCCTTTTATATAACCAGGTGACTTATCACCTGGACAAGGGGGAAGAGATCGACTTTGTATACCTCGACTTCAAAAAAAGCCTTCGATCTGGTATCCCACGATTACCTCTTGGTTAACTGCCTAACTACGGCCTTGACGTCACCACTGCTGGCTGGGGAACTGGCTCCGTGATAGGACCCAGAGGGTGGTGGTCGACGAGAGCCAATCGTTTTGATGTGCTGTGACCAGTGGGGTCCCACAAGGCTCTGCCCTAGGGCCTATACTGTTTAACATCTTCATCCATGATGTGGACACTGGTGGTGTCAGAAGCGGACTGGCCAAGTTCGCCAATGACACCAAACTCTGGGGTAAAGCATCCACACCTGAGGATAGGAGGGTGATCTAGACGGATCTGGACAGACTCATGAAATGGGCGGACGAGAACCTGATAGTGGTCAACACCGAAAAATGCAAGGTTCTCCACCTTGGGAGGAAAAACCTGCA
>NW_017729031.1:105374194-105385888 GCF_001723915.1 Gavialis gangeticus
GGAAAAGCGCAGGCTCAGGGGTGATCTGGTAGCCACCTATAAGTTTATCAGGGGTGCTAATCAGGATCCGGGGGAATGTCTGTTCACTAGAGCCCACCAAGGGATGACAAGATCGAACGGTCACGAACTCCACTGTGACCGATTCAGGCTGGACACAAGAAAGAAATTCTTCACTGTCCGAGTCCCCAAGGTCTGGGATAGACTGCTGCTGGAGGCGGTTCAAGCACCCACTTTGAACGCCTTCAAGACACATTTGGATGCTTATCTTGCTGGGATCCTATGATCCCTGCTGACTTCCTGCCCCTGGGGCAGGGGACTGGACTCGATGATCCTCCGGGGTCCCTTCCAGCCCAAATGTCTATGAAATCTATGAAATCACTCCACCACTCTTCTCAACTCTTCTCAATGCTACATCTGACCACCAACAAGCTTCCAGCTGCAGTGGAGCTAAATTACTGAATGGATGGTAAACAGCTGACTCCAAGACCACCCTGAACTCAATTATCGAGCTCCAGTATACTGATGATGCTGTAGTGTACATTTATTCAGAAGCAGACCTTCAGGCCATCATTGACAGCTTTACGAGTCCTACAAGAAAATGTGTTACAGGGTGCCATTACTACACCAGTCAAACATTGGCCTGCCTACCCGTCTAGGGCAGTCTGCCACATCTTGCCTGCCACAACTTGCTGTTTAATAAGTTTGCCGTAAATATGCGGGAGGCTGCCCTTTTAATGCCCTGATGCTTGGGGCATTATACATGGCTCCGACCAGCCCTACACTGTGGCCCATGTACGGCATTGCAAATTGGTAACAACCCTGGCCCGAGGCCAAGCTAAACTCTGCCTCTGCTGGGCATCTAGCATTCTACTCTCACACTCTGCCCCCTCTCACTTCACCTCATTCACACTGCCCGCTCTCAGTGGGCCACTCCCAACCCGCCACAGATCCGTGCAGCTCCTTCGAGTCCCCCTTGTGCCTTTCTCTACACGGCTCTTCAGGTTTTCCTACTTCCACTCTGGCTGGCCCACACGCAGCCCTTCAGACCCTGTGACCACCGGCCTTATACTTCACACTATGCTGAACTCAGCCACTAGCCCCTCTCTGGGCAACTTGCTCATGTCCTCACTTGTGGGGGCTGGTCCATGTGTAGCCCGTCGGGTTTCCCAAACGACTCTACTCTGTATGCTCCCTGGTGCAGCCCTTCAGGCCTGCCTGGGCAGACCCTATTCTACACCCCTCATGCACAGCCCTTCAGGTGTCACCATGCACCCTACTCTGTGCAGGCCTCTCTACACGCTCCTGACCCCTCACCAGGGCCCTTTTCTGCCCCCTCACTGAGGCCAACTCTATGCCCCCTCTCTGGGGCTCAAGGTCTTACACCCCATAGGCTCAGGTGTCTGCAGATGTGCCTGGCCCAATGTCTATCCCTGCTCTAAAATTACCCACTGGGTAGCAGGAGCTGGAGTTATAAAGCACCCCTACGCACCTTTCACTGGGGAGGCAACTGTCCTGGCATTTCTGAGGAACTACCCCACTATGGGAAGCCCCACCAGGCCATCCTTCCCCATCAAGGTATAGTTTTCAGTCATTGCCCTAGGACCAGGAGCCTCCTATCATCCCCATAGGTCCTGCCCTTACCTCCATGGATGTTCTGAATAGCTGCTCAGCTGGGTGGTGTTCTTCCGGCTGCTAGCAGCAGACTGCTGGCTCAGCCCTGAGGGCCCAAGTTAAAATAGAAGCTGCTCAGCCCCACTCCTCCAATCACACAGTCCTCCTGTGGTCATGTGGGAGTGACAGAAACGTGTCACAGACCAAATCAACACTCCAGAGCCACCCACCCTGCATGGAAACACGTCACAACTGCAACAGAGTCTGTTGATCCCAGATCAGCCTCATCAGTAATCTTTGGACCCAATAATAAAGCAATCATGGAAGACAATCATCCTCAACTGTGAGGGATTACTGATGAATCACGTAATTCTTATATAGCATGCATTCTGATGTTTTGTATTAACAGCTTTACATTAACCATTTATCTATATAATTTTCCAATTCTCATATAGCAAGTCAGAGTATACAATTTATACTTGGAACTTTTGTATTTTTTTCATTATAAACATCAAAAAAATCATTCTTTAGTGTATCCTTATGGCATGCAAAATCTCTCTGAGGAAAAGCTGAAAAGGACTAACTACTAATATTTTGTCAGTCAGGCACTTCATTATCCTTTGGAGTGTTTAATTAGCCACATTTTCCTGTATACTGATTTCAGATCAGCCTGTTTATTTTTATTTCTTATCAAATGAAGAGATACTTACAAGCTTTCCTCAAAGACTTTAACCTTCTCACATCCCTCAGGAGGTTCACGTTTGAACATATAGCTGTTGTTGGGTTTCGGTGAGGTAGCATATTTGGGTAGGGGAGAATTATTCCCATTCTCTGTTAAGTGGAGAATCCAGTTAAGACATTAAATTAATCCATATTTCAAAACACTCTTTGTCCTTCTGCCCCCAAAATCTAAATGCTTCATTATCAACATCAGGAAGCTAAATGAAGCGTTTTCCCCCTCCCTCCTTACACCTGCTCATCTTAAAACTAGCTGCCCCACCTCATCTCTCATAAAATCATTTTCCCTTCAAACAGTTTTGGAACCCAAGAGAATACCCCATTCCTGTGATTTCTCCTTTGCCTTTGACTACTTGTCCATGTGCATGTTCCATTGTGAGCAATCCCAAAGCAACACCCACTTCATGGGGAGATAGGTCTCAGAGCATTATGTTAATGAATACTAACCTAGAGTTATCTGGTTACAGATGGAACAGTACCAGAGATAAATCTTCTGTCTGCCTGTGATGGAGGGAGGAGATAAGAAGAAAATATCTTGCATCTCTTTGTTTGTTGAAGTAAGGCAGGGCTGTCCAAATGGCTAGTGCCCCAGTTACAAAGACTAAATAACAGTGGCTAATGCATTTGGAGTTTAAGCATGAAGTTGAAGGAGCTTAGGTTTACAAAATCCAAGATAGGATATTATCCTCCCTTTCTTTCTAGGGCCAAGAACTGCAGTACAATTGTCTCTGCTGTGTTAGAGAAATACTACTGAGACTAGCTGGGGCCTCCTGAGCCTAGCTGGCAGGAGACTTAACTCTCAAAGCAAAATCATCGTAAGAAAGGTCCTCCCCTAAAGGGAGATGGGCATAAGCACTATGTTGAACCCAATGGTGTAATAAGCTCTAACAGTATTTAAGACCCATTGGTCTATTGGGATGTGGGTCCATAACTGCTAGAAAAGGGGCAAAGGACTGTCAAATGGAAAAGAAGGAGTGATGGATCTGCAGGTAGAAGAATGCATCTTTCAACCATCCTGAAGATTCTGCTTATTTCCCAAGGGATGCAGAGTAAAGGGGGCTGCAGTAGAAGACTACTTCCTCTCGTGATTATGCTGGCACATCCTTGGGTCATCTGAAGTATGGTATGTGAAGGATGAAGCAGGATATGACTGCTGAAGCTACCTCTAGCTAAGGGCATGGATGGTATTTATGCTTTCTCTTTGAGGGTGTTCAAAAACTTTTTCTGGTTTAGGGCTGATAGGGAAGGCTGTCTACCTCCCCTACAAAAACCAGAGCTCAGAAGGCAAGAGGAGTATCTTGTGACCACAGATGTGACCACAGTCCAAGAAGATGTATACACAGCAGCCTGAATAGAAGTTCCGGTCACCAAGTATCCTTTCACAGGTAGGGCAGTGACTGCTGCCCCCATGTCTTGTAAAAGATTTGGGGTAAAGGATAGTAGACACCAGCAGGCCAACAGTGCTTGGTAGCTGGCAACTGAACTGCATGCTACCAGAACAATACTGCTTTCTCTTCAGGAATTCAGTCTCTTTGGCTCCTTGTCTTTTTGGGGTGTTATGGAACTCCTACATACCATTCATTGGTCACAGCAACCACCAGAAGGGAAGGTGTAGGCAAGTACAGAAAGATGGCACTCCTAGTAAGGACCAGATAATGTCCGTTAATCTTTCCACATGTGCTGGCAGGGAAGGCATCTGCCAAAAAAAGATCTTGCCTCAGCAATAAGAAGAACTACCTTAGCTGGGTACATGCAGATAATTACAGGATACCTTATCTTAGTGTCAAGATCTGTCCCTGGAATCACCCCTACCAAGTGGGAAACCTTGGGTAAGATAGGGACATGGGAAAAAGGCAGGAAAAAGGCACATGAGACCACAAAGCTGGAAGTCAGGGGACATAAGGAGGCAGCTCAGAGGTCCAGTGCTTCTCCTCAGGTGTTTCATGGCCTTGGAAGAGAGACGTAAATGTACTTGGAAGCTCTCTCTGCTCTTGTAACCACAACATCCTGAGTTAGTCAAAGAAAAATGGAGAGTTGAAAACACCTCAACTGATGGTGTTGAAAGGCCCTCAACTGATTAGAATCAGAAAATGCAGGCCTGAAGGATCTACAGTTGATATCATCCTTGCAGAAATTCAAGTTCTGGGTGGATTTTTATGTCATTCACAGTCATGAAACAGGGGCACTTGCAGAGATACTGAGATGGGTGGACAGAACAAAGCAGGAATGTACTAAGAGGCACAATTTCCTTATGGAGCAGCCAGCACTGATGCCACTGTGGAATTTGATGTTGAAGTGTCAGACATATGACACACAGCTGAAAAAGAAACTGTAGAGCATAGCATCTCAGATGCTTATCCTTGTGCTTCTTAAGTATGAAAAAGGTTGACTCCAGAACAAGCGCATGGTCTTGGATGCTGCCAAGTTTTGTTGGGATCCATGTAAGACTGCAAAATCTGAGATAGATGACAGACTTTAAACTCTCGAGATGGGTAACTCTCGCTTCAATCATTCCTGCATCTACACTCACTTGAAGACTTCTCTGCCACCAATGATAAGAGAAGAAACTCATACTTATGGAAGGTCTATACCCACCTGAGTTCTGCACTCCAGGACCAGCGGCTAACCCCAAAGGTAAACCTGGAGCTTGGCCTCATCCATCTTCCCTGACTAGGGAAGTGAACAACTTACAAATAGCACACTCCATGGGGATATGAATCTCCCTTATGCAAAAAATGGTATTTAGCTTCCCCATCCATGGGGAAAATTAAAGGAGTGACACAGCTTAAAAAACAGGATATGGAGGAAACTGTTTTGGCAGTCAAAGAGGAGGCCAGGAAGAAGTAAGAGGGAAACGGAGTTTCACTTGGCTGAAGAAGCCTCAGATTTCTTCACTAACGATGAGAGGCACTTAGCCCTGTTTCTCTGAAGTCAGGCAGAAAGTAGGGCAGTGTCATCTTAGGCACTTATACATGAACGCAGAGGCTGGTCTGATACACTGGAATTCAGCGCACAGAAGTAGACTCAACTAAGTCTGCTGGAGCATGGCAATTACAGTGCTCCAGCAGCTTTTTGTATCTTGTGTATCAGCACCCCCGCACTTTAAAAATGGCGGTGGTGGTACTTGAATTAAAGCTCGAACGAGCTTTAGTTCAAGCACCCCCACTGCCATTTTTTAAGTGCAGAAATGTTGATACATGAGACGCAGTGGCGCTTTAGAGCGGTTCTCGAAGCCACTAATTAAAGCACTGCCTTTCCCACCCCCAGACCATGTGTAAAAGCGCCATTAGAAATTAATTGGTTCAGAGAGGCATGAGCTTTTGTAGGCAAAAACCTACTTCATCCACCAAAAGGTACCACCATACCCTACCTTTTGCTTAATAAAACAGAGATGGAGCAGGAGGAGGAAAGAATGTACTTCAGTACAAAACCAAAAGAAAAGAAAATGGGTTCTAAGAGGAGCTGCTGATCAAACAGATCTCAGTCATGTTCCAGAAACTCCACCTAAAGCAGGGGTGTTAAAGATACGGCCCACAGTGATGATATGCACCTCAGTCTGCAGAGGTAGAGCCCATCTCAAAAACGGAAGCTTAGCATGCATTGTTCTTGAATTCTCTAGAAACTAAGTAATGCTGCAAGCTCTATCAGAATTTTTCCTACTGCAGACAATGGTATCTGTACGTACATACACACACAGAGCACATCTGAACATACTTAAGGACCTGGAAAATAGAAAGATCTCCCTCTTTCCTTCCAGTCACTATACTGAGGGAGGTAATGTATACTACACACAGTCCATCCTGAAGAATATCCATCCTGAACACAGTGCACTGCAAGGAAGTCCTGAATACTATATGCTTCATATTTAAAATACTGTAAAAGCAGAACCCTTTTATGCCACACCTTTATCTCTGGAGTCAGCAAGAAGGTCATCTGCAGAACATGGGCTCTCTTCACTACCTTCATTCGAGATGGTGAGGAACGAGGTGGGGGACACAGACTGTGAGCGGCTGCTGTTGTTACTGCTCCTATCTGCACCACCAGGTGTCTGGGTATCAATGCTGCGAGTACTACTGCTGCGCTGGACCACTGGAGGTGGAGCACGATGCCCATCTGGAATATCTTGTGGCTGTTATAAACAGAACATATTCATCAGGCCTCTATTTTATATCTTAAGCAGTTTCTTAAATTTTGTCCAGCAGAGTATAAACCTGAAGAAAATTAGGTACATGTCAGACTCCACCAAAATACTTCAGGAGAGTAGACAATTCCTAAAAGCATAACCTACTAAATATGAACAGGTCCTTTCTTGTTGCTGTTAAATCAGACTTGCTGAAAACAAATTCATGTAAGAAATTTCTAGAGTTTTGAAGGAAGAGGTGTGGGGGGACCACAGAGGTACATTTAAAGCAATTCTCCAACATAAAAGGTAGAAAATGTTTCTTCTTTATTGATTTACTGTACTAATTGTCAAGTTTATCAATAATTAACAGTCTTCTACAACTGCAGAAGTTGCCAACATCCTTTTAAATCTTTTACCTTCCCCCTTCATGCTTCAGGAAAATCTTTAGAGGTGCACCGATTTATACTGGTTGCATATTGTATCAGCACCAATAAAAGGAAAATTAACCTAATCAGTTATTGGCTTTTTTTGGCCAGTGTAGCCAATAATGTTCACTGATAAATATAATAAAACTCTGGTGTGCATAGGCTAATGTTATTCCAAGAGAAGTGGTGCTGGCTCCTACCCTGGGGGTCTTTAAGAGGAGGCTGGACGAACAACTCACTGGGGTCATTTGACCCCCAGTACTCTTTTCTGCCATGGCAGGGGGTCGGACTTGATGATCTGCTCAGGTCCCTTCTGACCCTACCAACTATGAAACTATAATGTGTTGCCAATAGATCCAGGAAGGTGCTCCTCCCTCTCTATTTGGCATTCATAAGACCACAGCTGGAGTACTGTGTCCAGTTCTAGGCACACTTCAAGAAGCATGTGGATAGGCTTGAGAGGGTACAAAGAAGGGCCACCCATATGATTAGAGGCATGGAGGATAGGCCCTATGAAGAAAGACCCCAGAGACTGGGCCTGTTCAGTCTGAGTAAGAGAAGGGCGAGAGGTGACTTGATAGCTGCCTACAAGTACATCGGGGTGAGCATCAGAATCTGGAGGAGCAACTCTTCAGGAAGGCACCTCAAGGGAGGACAAGGACCAATGGACATAATCTAATAGAAGGTAAATTCAAGCTGGATGTAAGAAAAATATTCTTCGCTGAAAGGGTCACCAAAATCCGGAACACACTGCCAGCTGAGGTGGTGCAGTCACCATCCTTGGAGGTATTCAAGATAAGACTGGACAAATACCTTGTTGAGCTCATCTGAGCCCAATAACTTCCTGCCCATGGCAGGAGACTGGACTTGATGATCTTACAGGTCCCTTCTGGTTCTATGATTCTATAATATGCCTTCTGGCGAGAACCCATGGATGCTGTGTGCATGTGTGCAGCTGCATGCATGCATGTGGCCAGAACTCAGCTGGGCAGTGTGGAGAGCAGCGCCCTGCAGGTAAGCCTGTGGAGGGAAAGGGGTACTGCTGGGGGACAGATTGAGGCCTGAGGGAGGAAGGGAGGGGAGGGGGGCAGGGGGTGCTCCTCCCTCCCTTGGGCTTTGATTTGTACCCCTCACAACCACACCCCTTCTCTCCCCCATGCCCCAGGGTGGTAAATGGGACCCAGGGCCAGGGTGGGGAGTGAGATGGAGCTGCGGGTGGCTTGTCCTGGGGGTGTGGGGGAAGGGCTCCCCACTGCCTAGCACACCCCTAAGGGAAGGCACCAGGGGGAGCATGCGACTTCTAAGATTTGTGCACAGAGTGGATGCGGGCTGCTGGCTGTGGGCTCAGGGCTCTCCACTTTGCTGCCTTTCCCCCCAGGAACCCCATGACAGCCACGTGCCTCCTGCCTGCCTGGCAACAGTGGGGATGGCGAGTTGTGCCCCACACTGCCAGGTGGCCAAAGGGTGTACAGCTGGTATGGGGCTCCTGGGACAAAGACAGAAGAGCAGAGAGCCCCAAATCCGCAGTGGGCAGCCTGCATGCGCCCTCACCATGCTCTGCTCCAGTTAAAAGTGTCCCCACACTTAAAAATGGAGGCAGTGGCACTTGATCCTCTGGATGAGCTGCCTGTGGCTTCATCCCACTCCCCACCCTGGCCTCAGAGGTCCCATTCACTACCCTGGCTGGGCAGCGCTCCCTGCCCCAACTCCCTCCCCAGCTGTGGGGACCTTGATCTATGCCCCCAAAACCCCTTCCCCTCCACAGACTTACCTGCATGGAGCTGCTCTCCACGCTGCCTGGCTGCATTCCTGTAAATTGTTTATCGGTATTGAACGCTATGGCTGCTTAATAATTGGCTATCGGTATTGGCCAAGAAAATCTTTATTGGTGCATCCCTAAAAATCTTTTGTACTGCTTCAGTTGTGGAAGACTGAAGCAGAACCAAAATTTCTTTAAAAAACAAACAAACCCAAAACAACGCCCCCCCCCCCCCCAAAAAAAAAAAACAAAAAAAACTTTTTTTTTGGGTTTCTGGTTTCCCCAAATTTTTTTAAAAAAAAAACAAACCCAAAACACCCCCCCCCCCCCCCCAAAAAAAAATCATCAACCAACCTTATTTTGAAGAACATTGGGGACAACTGATACTCACAATAAGCTGTTCTTCTTTGTCGGTCTCCTTAATTATTATCTCAATCTCCTGGTTTAGGCCCTCTATGCTGTTTCGGAATCGGGAGCCTGCTGATTTGGTGATGGGTATCACAGGGACAAGTGCACTCTTTGGGATGGGAGCCTGGAAAACCACAGAGGAAGTGAGAAAACATTGTAGATTTATAGCACCATCTTGTAAAATGCTTAAAACTATAGCTGATACTATAGTTAAAAGGATAAAAATTTCTGCTGGGAAAAACAAAAACAAGAAAATGTTTAACCTGCCAGAGGTCATTTGTTAATAATAATTATCATCAACTTAAAATAGCTGCATTAAGGCAAACATCTTTTTATATGAAAACCCAGACATTCCAAAATGATTTCATGGTTTATTTGTAATACGCAAAAAAACTAAAGAAACATTTTTTTTGAGGCAGTCTAGCTTCAAAAGTCATTACTTGAATCCTATATCCAATCTACCTCTAGGTTCCATGTTGTTTTGCAAAATGGGAAGGCTAAATACAAACATTCAAGATTAACCTCACAGGATCTCTACCTCTTTCATTAGAGGAAACCTATTTTGGACTTAGCTACTTTGTTTCTTAAGTGTTTATACAGCATTAAAAGCCCGTATTGTACAAAACTGATAGGAACAGTGTTTGGTCCTAATTGGAATAGCCTCTGACTACTGTGCTCACCTATTCATTTAGGCTTTTTCTGCATGAAAGCTACATAACTACGGATATAAGCATCCTCCTCAACTAAAAACTTTCCCTGAATGCAAGAACAAGGAGAGACCCCCAAAACAGAGCTTGGTGTTCAGGGAATAAGGGTCTGCTGCGTCAGCTTCTTTTTTGCTTTCTTGTCCCCTAAAACAGAGATCCATTCAGATCCATTATGAAAAGTGTGCAGGATCTCTCTCATCATCTCCAAATAAACAAAATTCAGTTCAGGCTGGGCGTAAGAAAGAACTTCTTCATGGTCCTAGCCCCCAAGGTTTGGAATAGACTGCCACTGGAGGTGGTTCAAGCACCTACTTTGAACACCTTCAAGGCACATTTGGATGCTTATCTTGCTGGGATCCTATGATCCCTGCTGACTTCCTGCCCCTGGGGCAGGGGGCTGGACTTGATGATCCTCCGGGGTCCCTTCCAGCCCAAATGTCTATGAAATCTATGAAGGAAACCAAAATCCATTTTAAATCACAAAAATGTGTGTCAAATATGTTCCCAAAACATTCAGACTGAGTTATATAAAAATTCCAATTCCAACTACACTGCATCTACGCTACGAAAACATAAAATGCCCATTTAAAGTCTCTTTTCAGACCTCAAAAATTCACATTTTTGGAAGGTTAATGCCCGATTATCTAGCTTTTTCAATTCATTCATGAAGTAATAGCAGAAGAACCCTCCTAATAACAATATATGCAGTTTTGGTTTTCCCTAACAAAAGGCATTGTAGGTTGAGCAAGTGACAGCAAATGTACATTCAAAAGTAATCAGTGTGAATTAAATCTTACAGAAGATTCACTTCTGGTAGCTTGACTTTTCAACAAACATATTACTATTTCATCATTGCAATATAAAATTGCAAATTACTGAAAATATAGGGAGATATTTGGCATCTCATAAAAGGCTTACTCTGTACAAATTCAGGACAATTCATGGAAATTTTAGAGACCTGCTAGAAAGTTTTCATAAAAGCAGTTCATTTTACAACAAAGATTTCTGGCAGAATGGGAGGGCACCTGATTAAGAGATGAAGGGTAGGCCCCAGCCTAGAGTTTTCTGTGAAGCAAGTTTTAATTTGAACAACAGAAGACAAAGGAAATGGCAAGAAAAACACAATTAAGACACCATGAATTCAAATGAGAACAGATATATAGGCCGAGACAAGAAAAGAATTGATATACATACTATCTTAAAATTCATACTTGGGTGGTTACTGAGGTTAATTAAGAGACTTGTTTGTTTTTTAGAAATCATTTTCAAAACACGCAATCTGCGCTCCCACCCCCACCAAGTGCCAAGAAAGTTATGTTATGTTAATTCTGGTGAAATGTATGCAATTCTAATCAGAACAAGTCATACCACCATCTTTTAAAGCAGCCAGACATTTTCCATTACAAGACCTTGTTTTCAGTTGTTTATAAATTTTGGCAAACTTTAATAGTTTGACTGAAAACGTTTTCCATACTGGTTAGTCAGTTCATCCCCATGGCCTTTAATGTTCCTAGTTTTAGTAAGGCAGAAGTCAAACCATGCACATAAGTATTACGTAGTATGGCTAGTAGGCCTGTGCCTTGGGTGCCAACTTCCCGCTACTAAAGTAGATTTCTGAAAATGCTTTTCCCTAAAACTCTGCCTACCATAAAGAAAAACGCTTTCAGGTGTTGAAATAACATCAGTGTGGGGACGACTGCTTGAAACAGTAGACTCTTTAGGAGGAAAGCTGGAAAGGTCATAGAATCATAGAAGTAGGGTTGGAAGAGACCTTGTAGATCTTCAAGTCTGACCCCCACCCCTGTGCAGGAGAAAAGACTGGACTCAAATGAGTCCAGCCAGGTAGTCATCAAGCCTCTTCTTAAAGATCCCCAGGGTAGGAGCCAGCACCACTTCCCTAGGAAGTTGGTTCCAGCTCCTAGC
>NW_017729031.1:105386292-105388146 GCF_001723915.1 Gavialis gangeticus
CTGTTCATGTCAGCCCACTCCTGTAACCTATCCAGGTCTTCTTGTAGTCTTTCCCTCCCTACTAGTGTGCTCACCTCACCCCAAATTTTGGTATCATCAGCCAATTTAAACAGGTCTTTTCCACGCATCAACTACGGAGAGCTAATCTTCTTTATGGGCAATGAGCCTGCATAGTTATAGAAAGCTCCCTGAATCTGAATGACTCCCAGTATAAAACTGGGCAAATTAAAGAATTTATCCTCTCATTCAAAAAAAGAGGTCATTCTTCCCAGAATGTTTAGGAGAAAAATCCCAGAAGAGTCATCTATTCTGACTACTTCACAAAGAGCCTTCTTCTAGTTTAAACAAGAACATTTCTTTACTCATGTCTCCAATCAATTATTTACATGTTATTTGGGATATGTGTGCCCTTTCCCCAAAATTTCTTCCCCTGACAAGTGTCTGTGCTCCAAGCAATCAATGCTCTTGTGTAATATTTTTTCTTCCCTGCCCCCCAAAATTTACCAGAATGAGTCAGTAAGAAATTGTCAAATACTGGCATTTTAAGCATATTAATAACCCCAAAACAATGGAAAATGCCAAACTGTCGATAGCCATTGTATTACTTTTGAAAATGTATAAGTCTCCCATCTGTCACGGGCAAAAGGGGAACTTTGACTTTAAAGTAATGAAAAGGATCAAGAGATCTGTTGCATTCCCCTAATACTTTCAACTTCAAAGATCTGTTCTCATACTGTGATGCAACAGATTATTTGTTAGGGAAGTATGAATAGAAAGCAGTAGCATATTCAGGTTTACAGACATTTACCACCTTCCTTAAAACAGTTTAAAGCCTTTCATAGGAAATTCCTGCAGTGTCAGTCTTCTGGAAAGACAACAATGACAGGTGTTTTACTGACATCACCTAAGCAACTGCTAAGCCCTGAAATCCTTCTGGCAATTGTTAGTAAGTCAACATTTTTGACAGCTTCAGCAAACAGTGTACACTAAACCTCATAAAGTAGCTACCAGTATTCTTGCATTAAGTAGTACCATAGACGGAATTCTTCTAAGCCTTTCCTGTGGCTTGCCTCCATTTATTTATTGTAATAGGAATATAAAAAATACATAAATATACACATTGGTAAAGAAAGCTTTGCAGTAGATGTTAAAGAATAATGAAGAGATCCAACTTCAACAGAAGCAGCTACTTCTTGCTTTCCTTGTAGCACAGAAATATCAAGGGCCCAATAGTTACAGAAAATAAACTACCCATGAAGGTAAAATAATGCAATGAGAAACAAGTAACATCTTAAGATGTTACTAGGGAAAATAAAGGGACCTAGATACCTTTGATCATTTTAGTGGATATTATTCTTTTTTTGAAAAACAACGCACATACAAAAAGTCTGGGGAAAGAACAAGACCAGTAGACTTCCAATAGAAAGGGCTAGAGACTTACTCCTATTGATTGATGTACTGGGTCCAGATTCTAGTTTGCCAAAGAAAGGAAACTATTAGGAATAAATTAATGTGGTCTTAAACTTTTGTGTGTAAAATTCATGTTGTCAGGCACAATACCTAACACTTAAAACTGTAAAGAGATTACTAGCTACAACTTAGGCCCCCTCTACATGTTACATGTGTTATGCAGTTGCCCAGTTAATTGCACAATTAATATAGACTGGCTACATATGCAAATTAACTATTATGCCTTAAAAAGGTCCAATCTGCTATAAAATTAGAGCTGGAAAATGTTTAATAACTTTATAGTCAAATTCTATCCTGCTTTAATTTGAATGTGTATTATAGCTATGCTATACATGTGATTGTGTTTATTGTGCGTCAGATCCTATTATACCTTTACCTTGCATT
>NW_017729031.1:105393146-105399128 GCF_001723915.1 Gavialis gangeticus
TGTGTATTATAGCTATGCTATACATGTGATTGTGTTTATTGTGCGTCAGATCCTATTATACCTTTACCTGGCATTTGTAGGTTGTAGAGGTTGTAGGTTGACCAAGTGACAGCAAATGTACATTCAAAAGTAATCAGTGTGAATGAAATCTTATAGGAGATTCACTACTGGTAGCTTGACTTTTCAACAAACATATTACTATTTTATCATTACAATATAAAATTGCAAATTATTGAAAATATAGGGAGATATTTAGTAATAGGGGCCCTTATAGTCATGACAAAAATCTATTTAGCTGAAAAAAAGAAGAAATGATATGTGAAGCAAAGAAGAAATTATATGTGAAGCTTTCCTGATAATTCAGTATAGGGCAGGGGGAGGTAATTAGTTTGGCTAGAAGGCTGCTTAACGAGGTTTGGTGAGCTGTTGAGGGCTGCATGGATAGTCCTGTCCCCTGGTCGGCAGTTTGGGAATGAAGTCCCACCCGTAACCCTGACCTTTGTTACCTGAAGTCCCTCTCTTTGCCCCCTGGAAATACTCCTTTTGGGAGAGGGGGCTGCCATCTTAGAACCAGAAAAAAAACAAATCATACACTAAAAGTCAAACACCTACTGTAATATATTTTGATGTTATTACAAAAAATACTTTCATCATGATTTGTGTTTGCATATTGTATATAGGGAGGATTGCATAACAACTCAATAATAAATTCTTAATCGTGTAGTGTGCATGTGCGTGGGGTGGGAGTTTGAGGGGTGTGGCTGTGTGTTGGGGGGCATACAGTATGTTGGGGTATGTGAGGGCAGGGTAGGGGTGTATGGTATTTATGGGTTGAGGGAAGGTGGCAGGGGTGGACCCTCCACACTGTCCCCAGGATGCAACACCAGGCGGGGGCAATCGGGGCACTGGTGCCTGATTCTGGCCAGCATGGCACATTGCAGCAAGGGGCACAGCCCCACTGGACTGTCTCTATTGCCAGGCCTCTCTACCATGCATGCACAGCCCCTGCACTCATGCATCACGGGAGGGAAGCCCCACATACTGGAGCTGGCTGCCTTCTCTGCTTCCTACCACACAGGTCTGGGAGCAGGGAAGGCAGCTGGCTCCAGCCCATGGGGCTTCCCCCCCAGTATTGCACAAGTGCGGGAGCTGTGCACGCATGGTTGGGAGCACTGGTGATAAACGGCCCGGCTGGCCACAATGTGCCGTACTAGCTGGAGCTGCATGCCGGGCACAGGCACCTGAACTGGGCATAAGCACTGTCGCCTGCTGCTGCTGCCACCGCCTCCTGGGGCTGCGCACCATGGGGGAAGGGGGGGGAAGAAGTATGGGTGGATCCCCACACCCATATCCTGCCTACCTGAGCTGTGCTGCAGCCACCAACCTGGGCATGGGCTCCACGCTGCAGCCAGCCCCAACCACACGCTCTGTGCTCCTGCCCAGCTGCAGCTCTGCCCTCACCCCCGCTGCTTTTGTATCTGCTGCCCAGACTGAGCAGATCGCTGAGGAAGCCAAGCAGATCCCTGGCAGTTGCAACAGCAACAGCAGCAGCCCCACCTGGAAGCTGCGTGCTGCCCAGGCTGGGCCCTTCTGTCCGAGGGTGGGAGCGAGGCACAATAGTGTATGTTGGGGGGCGTGTGTATACATGGGCACCTCGCTCCCACCCTCATAGGCAGAAAGGCTGGGCAGGGTACAATTCACTGGTGGACGCTGTGGGCCGGATCAAAGTGCCTGGCGGGTTGGATTCAGCCCACAGGCTGTATTTTGCCTGCCCCTGCTATAGGAACTCAAGAATGTGAGAATGAGACATACAAAAAGAAGAGCCCAGGAGGAAGATCTAGACTGTTCCACAATCATATAATAGAGGATAAATTTAGGGATACAAAATAAAACAATTAAGTAAATGTATTGCCTTACCCTACTCTATTATTTTAGACAAAAATGTGGTTTCTCTGCAATTCGCATCTGTGAATTCACTATTCTTCCTGCTTACCTTACAAACCATCATTCTTTCACCACAAAGTGAACAGAATGCCTTTCAGGCCAGTGTTAATTTCAAAACCCTTCCTTTTTTCCAGGTGGGCAAGCACTCAGCACCCAGTTCATCATTTTCACAAGAAAAATGATCTGTGCATTCAACATTTATAAATTCATTCAACAGCAATCCAAAGTTTCTTTAAAAATCACAATCTAAAACACACAGATTTAAAATATTATTAAGCTGCTTAATAGCAAAAAAGGAATAGCTTTACCTGGCACTGATTAATGGCTGCATGGTTACCATGGAATGGAGACTGTCTTTCTTTATCTCGATGATGCCTGCTGCTGTGCTTACTTCTCTGCAGTTGTTGACGCAATTTTGCAATCTGACAAAGCAAAGTGTATTAGACTTCAGTTAGCATATTTTGCATCATAAGGTGCACAAACAACTGCATCAAGTTCACTTTATGGACTATTTAAAAAAAAAAAAGGTAATTCCTTCGAATACATCTGTAACATTGGGAATCTTCTAATGTGTGCTAGCGTAAAGCTAAATCAGTTACCTACAACTATAGAACCACAACACTAAAATATTAGTTCTCATTTTAAAATCAAGATCTGCAGGAACTTCTAGCACTTTCTTGCTGCTTTCCCTCACAGGCATTAATAACTAGTGGTTTGTAGCATGATCTTATAAATTAAAAATAACAGCTGGCCCAAGGTATATTTTAAAATACAAGATTAGAAATTCTGTATTTCTATTTTCTCTCTCACCAAACTTTACACAGCACATCAGGACACTTCAACATCCATGCTTATTTAAAGCTAATGGCAATGATGTATACAGAAAACAGGCTTGACCCAACATATTTCAAACAATAGCTTTCCTGACCTCCTTGAGTTGGTCTGTGCTGCCCCATGATGCTGAACGCTTGTGAGAACCTCTCTTCTTTTCTAAATATTCTTCAGCCCAGGCACTCTCTGTCTGCAGAGAGATTACAAAACTTATTAAAGAGGGTCTTGTTTATTCTTCCTAGAGAGTCACAGACAAATTACAGGACTGAAATAAATTATGATCTTCCAGATTCAAAACACTCCTAGAAAACATAAATAACTGAATAAAAACCTTACGTGCCAGCTCTGATATTCCAACAAGAATGAGAATATAGGTCTGAACAACTGAATAGAGATTTTGAAACTTTTAGTCTACATAGCAGACCTCCCTCCCATTTCATATGTAGGAAAATCTTATCATCTTAAATATTACTCTAACATACATATAGTTTTTAATTTAAAACAAGAAAATAATTTGATTTATTATGTTCATATGGTATAGTGTCCATTCAGTTTAGTGATTAATACACCAGGTATTAAATTTGAACCTGTGCTGATGGACAGAGAATTTCAGTACTGTTGAGCTAAGTGAATAAGCAAATATTCTTGTCTATAGGCAACAATACACATTTAATGGGACAATATTAACCAACTATCGTGGGCTTTCAAAAGTTAGGAAATTCTGAAGTGCCCTAATTAAAGAGGTCTGTGCAAAATTCATTCAGGATGCTTGCAGGGCATTACATTATTCTTTACATTATGATACAGAAATATAGTATCATAATACTGTTTCACCAAATCCCTTGTTCCTTTAGAAGACAGAATAGTAATTACTTACTGAAGAAGCTGCTATTCAATGCCTTGTTTTATCCTCATTGTTCTGTACACAGCCCTTAGTATTTTGCTGCACACTATTCAGCACGTATTCTGAATATACAGAGGTTATTTACCAATAATTATTCTTAAATAGGTAACTGTGCATAATTATTTAATACAGTATGTTTGGTGTCAGATTGCAGAATACTGTTGAAAAGTTGCATCTCCTGGGAGGGTGAGAATTCCTGCATCAAGGCATTATCAACTAATACACCCTGTATCAGGGTGCAAACAAACCCCTTTACTACCTTAGTTCCTTTTCAGAAAGAGGGCTAAGGATACAGAACAGAATTCCGAAGCAAAGAGGAAGGTGGGCTACTAGTAACATGCAAAAAGACAAATCACAGAATAATGATTACTAGCAATTAATCTGTCATTTTGAGGGGCTCTGTACATTCCCAGTTGTGCGAGGTAAGCAAATAGTGAGTCAGAGTAAGGTAGGCAAGTTAAACGGAGATGTAACATCATTTGCGGCTTCCCAACAGCATCAACCATGCTTTGCTGTCCCAAGCTCTCTCAGTGAGCTGTATCCACTATGGGGATCAGTGGCCCCCCATGTGTCCATCTAACATAAAGACAACGGTTTCTACAGTTGCCCTTTCTGTGCCGAGTGATGGTTGCACACCGACATAACTTAGCTAGTAATCACCTGGAGAAATCCCTTCCCCAATACTAGGGGGGGAGTACATACATATGAAGTACATACATACTAAGGGACTTTCCCCCTTGCTTTCCCATAGTCCTTTCACCCCAGACTGCAGATTCCAAAGTCTAAGCCTGTGATCAAGGGCATAAGGAGAGGAAACGGAGCATCTTCAATATGGTTCTGCCAAGCCCACACAACAGTTTGGGACGCTTCATTCACTTCCCATGCGGCCATGTAATGAGTAGCATGAACTGCTCGGGAGGGAAGAGACAAAAGAGCAGTAGGCTCCCAGTTCATGTGAACCAGGTGCCCTTCTGTGTACAAACTTTGCTAACTGTTGCAACACTGAATACTTGCATATTTGCATGCTTCAGGTGCATTTCTGGGAGCATTCATCATATTGCCTTTATGAACTGGCCTGTGCTGTCCTCTTTTTTTCCAGAATTCTATGGTGTCAGAAAGAGAAAGATTTTGTGGCAAAGAAAATGTACAAGAGAAGTTTTCTATCTTTGCATGTGGGTGTTCAGTCTCCATGTGTTTTGTATCAGGAATCTACCCCTAGACAGTCAACAGGGCAAGTTATTTTGTTTTGTTCTGCAGTGTGACAAAAATAAAAATAAATGGTTTAGTTGTAGCATCCCTCTCCTCACAAACAAGGTTTGCTAAGAGCAAAGACAGTATGAAGTATCCCAAGTGGAATGTTTTTGCCCGACTGTTTTTCTCCACTCCTCCCCTTCCACTGGCCTTTCAGAGCTTTGGAGAGAACAAACCAGGGGCAAAGTCTGGCCCACTGGCTGGATCGGGCTGGCAGCAGACTCCATTTTCCAGCAGCCCCTGCCTGTGTGGCTGGGGCCAGTTTCCATGGAGACCCCAGCAGAAGTCCCAATGTGACAGGGTGGGGCTGGGGTTTCCCTGGAGACTGGCCCCAGCAGCGCTGGCAGGGTGCACAGCAGGGCAAGGAGCTGCTCCAGGGCTGGACTAGGACTTGCAGCAGTGACAGTGTGGCCTGGAGCCGGGGCAGAAACATGATTTGCAGCCTGCATGTTCCAAGTGGGAGCGTGCAGGCAGTGGGTCATGGCTCTGCCCTAGCTCCTTGCAGCAGTGACAGTATGGTCTGGAGCCAGGGCGGAGCCAAAATCTACAACCTACATGTTCCAACTAAACTCCTGCCCTGCTAAACTTATTGTTAGCTTAGACTAACCTCCAAAGACTGAATTGATTCAGCCCTGGACAAAGCTGGATCAGCCTCATAAACTAGATCATCCCAGCCAAGACTTTGTCTACCCAGGTCTTAAAAACCACCAAGGATGGAGATTCCATAACCTCTCTGGATAACATGTTCCAATGTTTTACTACCCTCCTAGTGAGAAAGGTTTTCCTAATATCCAACCTAAATTTCTGAACTCCATCATCTCAGGGTCACTGCTGCCCAAGTTGCCATCCACTACTACATTCCCCACCAATTCTTCCCTTTATCTGAGCAGCAGGCCAAAAGCACTGTCCCCAGGATAGTGGAGAGGAGGATCCAGGTAGTTAACCAAAGACTGTGGCGCTGGTGTCATTGGAAACGCTTTGGCTTCCATGACCACCGTCCGCTCTTTGGCGAGAGAGGCAGTGAGCTGCTGGGAAGGGATGGCCTCAACCCC
>NW_017729031.1:105404128-105405135 GCF_001723915.1 Gavialis gangeticus
CTGGCTGGAGGGCCACACCCAGAGTGTGGTGGTGGATGGGTCTTATTTGACTTGGAGGGATGTGGGCAGTGAGGTTCTGCAGGGCTTGGTCCTCAGGCCTGCATTGTTCAACATCTTCATCAGCAACTTGGACGAGGGGGTAAAAAGCATGCTGTTCAAATTCACAGATGGCACTAAGATGTGGGGAGAAGTGAGCATGTTAAAGGGGAGGAATAGGCTGCAATCAGACCTAGATAGGTTACAGGGGTGGGTGGATGAGAACAGGATGGGATTCAACACTGACAAGTGCAAGGTACTGCACCTGGGGAGGAAGAACCAGCAGCATGCCTACAGGCTGGAGAACTCCCTTCTTGTCAGTGCAGAGGCAGAAAAGGATCTTGGAGTCCTCATTAATGCCAAAATGAACATGTCACAGGCCAGCTGGGCACTGAGTATATCAATTTGGCCACTCGGCTGTTTGGTTTGGGATTGAGGAGGCAGAATTGGGAGTAAAACAATGGCAGATTTATTATAGCTTACACACAGAGAACAGTTAACAGAAAGATAAATGCAATACACAGATAATGCAATATTAAAGAGCTAATAGTACATAATAACGACGGATAACAACTGATTTCATAGACATTTGGGCTAGAAGGGAACCTGGACGATCATCGAGTCCAGCCCTCTGCCCCAGGGAGAGGAAGTCAGCAGGGATCATAGGATCCCAGCAAGATAAGTATCCAAATGTGTCTTGAAGGTATTGAAAGTGGGTGCTTAAACTGCCTCTGGCAGCAGTCTATTCCAAACCTTGGGGGCTCAGACAGGGAAGAAGTTCTTCCTTATGTCCAGCCTGAATCGGTCACAGTGGAGTTAGTGACTGTTCGATCTTGTCATCCCTTGGCAGGTTTCTGGTGAACGGACGTTTCATAGTTTGTAGGGTCGGAAGAGACTTGAGCAGACCATCAAGTCCAACCCCCTGCCTCCCCAGGAAAAAGTACTGGGGTCAAATGACCCCAGCAAGGTGT
>NW_017729031.1:105405146-105408193 GCF_001723915.1 Gavialis gangeticus
GGGGAAGGTCTTGGAAAAGATTAACAAAGAGGCCATCCTTAACAGACCAGCTGACGGCAATATCCTGACGGATACCCAGCATGGGTGTGTTGCGGGTAGCTCTTGTTTGACCAATCTCATTTCTTTTATGACCAGGTGACCTATCACCTGAACATGGAAGAGGAGAGTGATGTCATATATCTTGACTTCAAAAAAGTCTTCGATCTGGTATCCCACGATCACTTCTTGGCAAAACTGGCCAACTATGGTCTCAGGTCCACCACAATCTGCTGGCTAGGGAACTGGCTCCATGGTCGGACCCAGAGGGTGGTGGTTGACAGAAGTCAATCATCACGGTGCCCTGTGACCAATGGGGTCCCCAAGGCTCTGTCCTTGGACCTATATTCTTCAACATCTACATTAATGATGTCGACATTGGAGTCGGAAGTGGACTGGCCAAGCTGGCAGACAATACCAAACTCTGGGGTAAAACATCCACACCTGAGGACAGTAGGGCGATCCAGGCTGACCTAGACAGGCTCAGCAAATGGGCATATGAGAACCTGATGGTGTTTAACCCCAAAAAATACAAGGTTCTCCAGCTTGGGAGGAAAAACCTGCAGCATCCTTATAGGCTCAGCAGTGCTACGCTGGCTAGCACTACGGATAAAAGGGACTTGGGGGTCATCATTGACCACAAGATGAACATGAGCCTTCAATGTGATGCTGCAGCTAGTAAAGCGAGCAAAACGCTGGCTTGCATCCATAGATGCTTCTCAAGTAAATCCCGGGACGTCATTCTCTTGTCATACTCAGCCTTGGTGAGACTGCAGCTGGAGTACTGCATCCAGTTTTAGGCTCTGCAATTCAAAAAGGATGTGGAGAAGCTTGAGAGTGTGCAGAGGAGAGCCACACGCATGATCAGAGATCAGGATAACAGACCTTATGATGAGAGGCTGAGAGCTATGGGACACTTTAGCCTGGAAAATCACAGGCTCGGGGCGATTTGATGGCCACCTGTAAGTTTATCAGGGGTGTTCACCAGGATCTGGGGGAAGGATTATCCACCACAGCGCCCCAAGGGATGATAAGGTCGAACAGTTATAAACTCCTGCAAGAGTTTCAGGCTGGACATAAGGAAGAATTTCTTTACTGTCTGAGTCCCCCAGGTCTGGAATATCTTGCCACCAGAGGTGGTTCAAGCACCCACATTGAACACCTTCAAGAGAAATTTGGATGCTTATCTTGCTGGGTTCCTATGACCCCAGCTGACTTCCTGTCCCTCGGGCAGGGGGCTGGACTCGATCTTCCGAGGTCCCTTCCAGGCCTAATGTCTATGAAATCTATTTGGCTGCTCCAGCATTTGCATCCAAAGTTGTCCCCAACACTCTCCAAAAACTTCCTGGATTGCCAGTATTGCTCTTCATGAGAACCAGGGTCTGTGATTGGGTAATTTGTGCTAGCCATTTGAATACAGCCTCATCCACCACATCCTCCTGGTCTGGTGGTCTACAGCAAACACTCACATCACCCTTGTTGCTCTCTCCTCTGACACTAACCCAGAGACTGTCAACAGCCTATCTCCAGTTTCATCCAGGAGCTCTGAGCATAAAATGCAACTTCTCTTCATCCCTGCCCATCCTTCCTGAACAATTTATACTCATCCATGACAGTCCTCCAATCATGTCAGTTATCCCATGTCTGTTATTCCAATCATGTCATGGTTCCATGAATGTACAAGGAATTCCGATTCTTCCTGCTTGTTTCCCAGGCTCTGTGGTTTCGTGTACAACCACCAAGGTAACTAGCTAAATGCCCTACTTTAAGGAAAAATGAGAATGCCTCCCCTGGTGCTCCCTTCCTGCTTGCGCTTCCTCCAGGTCACCCCCTTACCTCAGGGACTTCTGCCCTAACATCTCCAACCTGTTCTCTGCCTATTCCTTTCCTTTCTCTCATCTCAGTCCCTGGATCCTTGTTCCAGTCTCCATTCTTCAGGATTCTCATACCAGCCCCAGCTTTCTTGTCCAATCTGTTCCTTTCCTTTCAAACTCCCTCCTTGACACTAAATAAAAGGCCACACCTCCATCACATTTCCAAAGCACAGAAACTTGATTATTTGTCTTCCTGAGATAAGTAGAATGTGCACCAGAGTCACCAGCTTGTTTACACAGTTGGGAGGCTGGCCTAGACTGAATCTAAAGATCTGGCCTTCTTATCTGGGACTAATTATCTAGGGATAGGGAATCTCTCTCATACTCTCCCCATGGCACAGCCCATATAAAACTCAAGAGAATTTTAACCTTCCCATTTTTTAGGTTAATGTTTCCTACTAATCAGAGGTCAGGAAAACAGACCTTATGACAAGAGACTGAGAGCCATGGGACTCTTCAGCCTGGAAAAGCGCAGGCTCAGGGGTGATCTGGTGGCCAAGTCAGGTCTGACCACTCATGTAGGTTCCTAGTCAAGTTACAGGACCTTCATCTAACCCAGGAGGTGCACAGTCCCACCAGGGGAAATGCCTTGTTGGACCTGATCCTGGCCATGGGCAACGACCTGGTAAGCGGACTGTGGGTTCTAGACCACCTGGGTGATAGCGATCATCGCCTACTGGAATTCACCATCCAGCACAGTGTGTCAAAGGCCTACAGCAAGGCAACAGCCCTAGACTTCAGGAGGGCAAATTTCAATGAGGTAAGAAGACTAGTCAGGCAGGCACTGAGGTCCTGGAGGGAAGGGGAGTTAGGAGCCCAAGAAGAGTGGTCGTTCCTTAAGGAGACGATCCTCCAAGCCCAAAGGGTGACAAACCCCACACAGATCAAAGGAGGCAGGAGCGCTCAAAAGCCCCCATGGCTCACCAAAAGCATCCACGAACGTCTCAAAGCTAAAAAGGAGGCGTACACCCAATCGAAAGGAGGGGGCATCACTAAGGAGGATTATACCTCCATTGCCTGAGATTGTAGGGGGGGCGGTTAGGAAGGCTAAGGCAGAGATGGAACTGGGACTAGCGACCCGGATCAAGGACAACAAGAAGTCCTTTTTTAAATACATAGGGGACAAAAAGAAGGTAC
>NW_017729031.1:105409065-105415842 GCF_001723915.1 Gavialis gangeticus
TGCATGATCAGGGGGCAGCAAGGCAGGCCCTACGAGCGGCGGCTATGGGACCTGAACCTGTTCAGCCTCCACAAGAGAAGGCTGAGAGGGGATCTGGTGGCCATCTACAAACTGGCCAAGGGGGACCAGCAGGCTATGGGAGAGTCCCTGTTCCCCCCAAGCACTACCGGGAATAACGAGGAATAATGGCCATAAGTTGACTGAGAGTAGATTCAGGCCAGATATCAAGAGGCGCTACACTTCACAGTCAGGGTGGCTAGGAGCTGGAACCGACTTCCAAGGGAAGTGGTGCTCGCTCCTACCCTAGGTGTCTTCAAAAGGGGGCTTGATAATTACCCAGCATTCTTTCCTGCCCAGAGCAGGGGGTTGGACTTGATGATCTGCTCAGGTTCCTTCCCACCCTACCTACTATGAAACTATAGCCACCTATAAGTTTATTAGGGTTGTTCACCAGAACCTGAAGGAATGTCTGTTCACCAGAGCGCCTCAAGGGACGACAAGATTGAGTGGTCACAAACTCCACCGCAACCGATTCGGGCTGGACATAAGGAAGAACTTCTTTACTGCCCGAGCCCCCAAGGTTTGGAACAGACTGCCACTGGAGGTGGTTCAAGCACCCACTTTGAACGCCTTCAAGAGACATTTGGATGTTTATCTTGCTGGGATCCTATGATCCCTGCTGACTTTCTGCCCCTGGGCAGCAGGCTGGACTTGATGATCCTCCGGGGTCCCTTCCAGCCCGAATATCTATGAAATCTATGCAATACTGGGCCCAGGGCAAAAAAATAGATGATAATGAATGAACAATGATGGTACAGGAATCCTGTTGCAACACAGAGAGCTGCTATATAAAAAGGAGAGAAGCAGGGAAACTAAATCTGTCAGTGCTTTATTTCTGATTCCTGACAAATTGCTTAACTTGTTGTTTATATCTACTTACCTGATTTCTAGATAGGAAACTTCTGGGGCATAAGCCACCTTTTCTATGCCTCTAAAATGCTTTGCACAAAAAGGTTTCATCTTGGCTAGAGCTTCTAGAATCTTATTGTTAATAATATCCCGTATCTATCTTCCCCCTATGATATCCAGTATATACATTTGTATTAATACTGTCATTCTTTATATAATATACATCATTTACATAAATGTAAATATCTTAGCTGCGCAATCAATTATTCACTGGCCTCTCCCTCTAGTGTAATAAACAACATTAGATATGTTGTATCAATTTAAAAACTAGACTGTATACTGATGACCAGCTATAATTCTTGCTCATCTTTTATTGTTCTCATATGTATGCACTTGCAAATTTACTGTTATTCCTTTGTTGCTGTGCAACAGAAAAGAACACTCAATAGCAGGCTTTTGATAGGCTGCCCTAAAGTCTACTACACAAGATTTATTTCATTTGCATACTCCAATCCTCCCCTCTGGCTTTTTTTTTTAAATCTCTTGCTGCTGCCTTACAACACCTCTTTGTTGGAATGCAAAACTGTGACATCATGGGCAGTCTCTCCAGTCATCCACCACAGCTGGCTATTATATCTGCATACTGAAATTTTATTGGCTGAACTGTCTTAATCTTTTCATTTAATTTAAATCTAATCTTTGTACTTAAACCATGTCTAATTTATTTTAACTGGATTAAAACTTGTTTTGACGCTCACATTTAAATGATGAAAATGTATATAAGTTAGCCAAAACCAGTTTCTTGCCATGAGCAAGAGGAAAAAAAAAGAGAGCAAATCCACAAACCTCTTAGTATTTTGAACCTGAAATGTATCAAGTCTCCAACTGCAAGCCTATGTGTGTACATTTTTAACTCCCTCAATAAAACCACTAATACACAGAAATAAAATTGCGTAAGCCAGAATCCTTCATTTAAATGTTATTCCTGTATTTACAAAAAGCAATTTACACTACAATACTTTGAGCAAAAAACTGAGATGCAGGAACAGATTTTCCTTTTAAGAGTATTTTGACCCTCACACCCTCCCAATACTTGCACTATTTTTAATGAATTGCTACTATTAGCTTTTTACTTTTTTCAGTACACAGCATCATCCTGCCTGCATCAGCTAGAATTTAAAATAAAATAAGAGCACAAGTTCTTTTATTATAACTGTCTATCACAGATGTTTTCTACAGCATTAGAAATGGAAAGAAAATTATTATTCTGGAAGAACTCTGAAAGCACCCAAAACAATTACCTCATTTTAACCCTTACTATATTTAGAAGCCCAGCTCATTATAAATCCTATCGGTAGCACTGGGGAGCCCCACCTTGGGAACCTGCAGAGCTCCCTCAACATAATCAGATTTCCTGCCTTGCCTTGCAACCTACATGCAAGCTGCAGGGCAAGGCAGTTTAAAGCCATTTGTGCAGCTGCAGAATGAGAAGCACCTTCCATGGGCACTTTTACAGGCATCTGAGTATTTACACCTGGGGTCATAGGTACACGCCTGCTTTTTAAAGAACTAGGGATCTGTGAGCTCAGCACTTGGGAGCTCTCCCTGATGCAGGGCTCACAGCACTCTGCACCTTTAAAAGGCCAGTGTGCAGCTAGGACCCGGTCCCCATGGAAGTGGCAGCTGGGGAGTGAGGAGTTCCCTGCTTCCCGGCTGCTGCTTCCACTGGTGGGGAGGCGAGGGGGAAGGAGGAGGAGGAGGAAGATGGGGGGCTTTAACATGGGGCAGGGTTACTACTATTTATGGTATGATTTATGGTCTTGATTCCACTGCTATTTAGTGAAGAAAAAAATCACACACAGGAATGGACTGGGCTTTTTCTGTTATTTGTTCACCAATCTATTTCTGGGAAGTTAGTATTCCTTCATCACAGAACCCTTTGCTCTCTCTTTTGTATTGCAAGTACTTTGCCCATATCAAAATCTGATCTGAAGCCTCTATACCAGATCCTTATCACTGGCAACCTCTAACTATCCTTCCCCAGGAAAAAAAAATAAAAAAAAAAAATCAGACCATAACATGGTAAGATTCCATCTATTATTTTACTGTTCAGAACCTATTCTATTATGAGCATACAAAGCTCACCAGCTCCCCCTTTTTCTATTTTTCTTAAAAAGCAAGACATACCCTTCAATATCAATATCCACTATGCTATTCTACCATGTTTCTGTTACCCTATACTATTCAGTTTCATTATGTGGAGCAGCAATTCTAGTTGATCCATCTTCCTGTTGCACAGGATCCTTGCATTAACATACCAACTTCTCAGCTGTTTCTCTGTCCTCATCAAAATTCCTAGGCAGATTAGGTTGAGACGTCTCAGTACCTGTATCGCCTGACTTAACTTCTCATTAAGATTAGTACTTTGTCCTTGTAGTTCATTTAACTTTTACTTCAGCCCTGTTCACCCTGTTTTCCTTCACCTGCATATCAAAAAGAGATGTTGACAGTATGTGGTTCTCCTCCAACCCCCTTTTAAAAGTTCAAAGTTCTTAATTGTGTCAGCCTTAGCTAAGAAAATTAGTTAAGTCCAAAACTCAGGTCAATTTCCTTTATCAAGAATGCTTCCCAGATGGCAAACATTCTGAAATCTTCCTCAGACCACCAGTCTTTAAGCTATCAATTCATTTTCATCTTCATGTCTTGCCTTTATCCTCTCTCTCTAGGGACTAAAAGTCTTCTACCAGAGAAGTCACCAGTCTCCACATCTAGTATCTTTCCAGTCTGGGTCAGTTTTCCTTGATCTGTTTCAGTAAGAAACAGTGCCATTTCTCTTGATACACACAGCTGATTTTTCCATGCTTCTATGATAAATCTTATTTAGCCTCATGTATACATCTTGCATCCCTGCTCTTGGCAAATGACTAGGGGTCTACTGAACTCGAGGCAGCTGCTGGCTGATTTTGCAGGTAGACCATGGGGCTGGTAGCCATTGTCATGGGCAAAGCATGGCAGGCCCTGCCCCTCACCACTGACTGGCTGGCAAGGGCTGCCTGTCAAAGGTTCTGCCCATCACTGCTGACTGTCCATATGACAGACATCCCTTGAACCCAATCATAGGCAAGAAGTGGCAGCCATCTTGCCATGCCAGCAGCTCCCCTCCACCAGCAGGCTGTGCGGCTGGACCACAGTGACCACAAGGACAAAAATCTCTTGCTGCTGCCTTACAACACCTCTTTGCTGGAATGCAAAACTGTGACATCATGGGCAGTCTCTCCAGTCATCCAGCACAGCTGGCTATTATATCTGCATACTGAAATGTTATTGGCTGAACTGTCTTAACCTTTTCATTTAATTTAAACCCAATCTTTGTTCTTAAACCATGTTTAATTTAACAAGGACAAAAATGTTACTTTTGGAAAGTTTTTTTTTTTTTTCAGGGAACTGGCGAAAAGTGTGGAGCCCACACTTTTTCACAGAACCTGCCCAAAATCGTCGTTTCCATGCAAATCGTGAAATTGTGACAAAATTTCGCTAAATCAACTCTGGTGACCAACTTGTTGATTTTTCTTGCTAAGAAGCACCAGTCACAATTCCTCTTTTGGGAACTGGTGTGAACCTTAGGTTCTTCCCCATCTCTTCTTTTGTTTGCAGGTTGTACTATTCTTTTGCAACCCCCTGTTCCCCAATGCACACCTGGGAAATTAGTCTTTTACAATTACACACTTTCTGCTACATCTTATTAACGAGAGACAAATTCTATCCATAGTCAAATCTGGGTGCACTGAAGCTAGTGCTGCCACACCTTCACCTACATTGTTACTCGAGTTAGATTAACTCAGGTATGCCTACACATGCTACAATCACTTCTAGATTATCTACACATACCCTTGGAATTGCAAGAGGGCTTGTTTCTGGTATCATATTTCAGGGCAGGGATTTACAGTTTGAGTCTTGCTTCCCTCTCTCCTCCATCCTAGGAGCTCAAGGGCATTGCATGGAGCTCAAGCCCAAGTTTGGCTCTCAGAAAAAAGAGGATGAGACACTAGCATCAGAGTGCTGATTTTATACGAAGAGTACCCCCTTGGCTCTTTTAGAAAGTTTACTGTTTTGGGGAAGTTGCTAAACTTGACTGAGTAAGAGAAGTACAGGAGCAATTTGCATGATCAACAATTCAGTTAAAATCAGAACATGAATTTCTAGGATAACTAAAACTTACTTTTATAGCCTAAGAGTTTGCTTAACTAAATGTCAAAGAACTGTTGCCAAAACAAACAAACAAAAACAAAAAAACCCAGTAGAGGGAGCAATGCTTCTCAAAATAAAGGTTGCAAGAATTAGAGGTGCACCAATATATCAGCCCGTATTGTATCAGTGCCAATAAAAGTAAAATTGACATTATTGGCAATTAGCTTATTTTGGCCAACGTGGCTGATCATGTCACCAATATGCATGCAGAGGCAACATCCATGCAGCTAGGAATGCAGCACAGCAGCTTGGAGAGCAATGTCTGGCCAGTAAGTCTGTGGAAGGGAAGGGGCGTGGGGGGTAGGAGAGCAGATAGAGGCTCCCACGGTGAGAGAGGGAGGGAATGGGGCAGGGGCTGGGGTAGGGCACAAGACAGAGCCACTGGCAGCTCATTCAAGGTGCAAGGGGTATGGGGGTTAGTCCCCACTGCTGCACACACCCCCAGGGGAGGCATGGGGAGCACCTGCCCACTGGATTTGCATGTGGGGTGAGGGTAGGCTGCCCACTGCGGGCTCAGGGCCAGGGGCTGCACCAGCCTCTTCCCGCCAGGGAGGCTGGGCCAGGGGGCTACAGTGAATTTTGGGGGGCTGTAGCCCACCCCATAGCCTCCCCTCCCAGCGTTGCCACCCCCCTCCCCTGCCCTCACCCTGCACAAAAATCTGGGGGGCACATTTCCCCCCATGCCTCCCCCTCGGTGTGTGCGCAGCAGTGGTGGTCCCCCCCAGACGAGCTGCCTGCAGCCCTGTCTCACGCCGTGCCCCGACTGGGCAGCGCCTGCCTTTGCCCCACTCCCTCCCTCACCATGGAGTCCTTGACGTGTACCCCTCCTGCCCCCCACCCCACCCCGACACACTCCTTTCCTCCGCACTTACTGGCTGCATGCTGCTCTCCAAGCTGCCAGGCTGCATACCAGCTATCGGATCAGTACCAGCCAATTATGGCTGGTTAATAATTCGCCATCGGTATCAGCCAAAAATATCTTTATCAGTGCACCCCTAGCAAGAATCCTTCATAACAGAAAGTTTCGTGGTAACCTAAGTATAGGTGTCAGTAACAACTCCTGCTATAAATTCAGAAGTTACACAATAAAATGTCATGCAATATTTATTCCAGCCTCAGAACCTTGTCTATGATGCCCAAGGCATAAAAAAAATTGGTACAAAATATAATCAATATTTATCTGCTGAAGGATAGACAGAAAAACAGAGGTTCTCTTCCTGCCCCTTTCCCCAAGAAAGGAAGGGTGAAAATAGAACCGGGGGGTGGGGGAGGGCTTAGCAAATAAAGAGAAATTATGATCAAGTAAGTTTGGAAAATAAATATGCAATATTTAAGAAGCTCTTACCTGTGTGGCTTTGTCCCTCATACATGGAACAGTTTGTCCATGATTATCACGAGGCCACTGCCCAGCTAGGTAGGGTGCTGCAAGCGTATCCAGTGATGACGTACGACGAATGATACTAGAAGGGCTTGATGAGGGTGGTCGTGATTTGTCAACTAAATTTAAAAAAAGACAGAAAGAAAACCTGAGCATCAGGGACAAATGAAATATATTTGTTATCTTCAGTACACTATTAAGAAACTAAAAATGTTCTGTACTGGTTGCACAACACAAGATGT
>NW_017729031.1:105420842-105429936 GCF_001723915.1 Gavialis gangeticus
GACGAATGATACTAGAAGGGCTTGATGAGGGTGGTCGTGATTTGTCAACTAAATTTAAAAAAAGACAGAAAGAAAACCTGAGCATCAGGGACAAATGAAATATATTTGTTATCTTCAGTACACTATTAAGAAACTAAAAATGTTCTGTACTGGTTGCACAACATAAGATGTTTGTTAACACAGGGATTTGAGGTTTCACTTGTAGCCATTTCAGATTTTAGGTATTTTTGGTCTTTAAAACCATAAACTGCTACTAATTAAGTTTTCATGGTTCTCCAAAAAGGCTGAGAAACAGCTATAACATTAGATAGATACTGCATTTGAAAAGACACAATAGGCATTTCCTAGAATAGTATATAGTTGTATTATGCTTAAATTATCCAAGTGTCATTTTTGATTGGAGTAGTGATCCACATCTTTGCTAACATTTTTTCAACTTAATATGGGATTTATTAACATACATGCTTTTAATCCATGTGCCAGATATTACATAATTTGTTTCCATAAATATTCAAACTGAAGTTCCAACGCTTCAAAGCAGAAACCTACCATTCTGATGGACAACTACAAGTGAGTTTGATATAATGTTTCATGTGTGGTTTTGGTAGGTTTTTATACGTGTACATCAGAGTGCAGAATAAGGCATTTCAAAGATATAAAAGACATAATGTCAAATACTATATCATATTGTTATTTCAATGCATACAATATTTAAATTGTTCTCTATCAAAAAGGGTAAATTAGGCTCAAAACATAACCCGCTTAAACATGGTTCTACAGTTAGGGAATACCCTCCCACATTGAGGAGTCAGGGTGGTTTTAAAAAAAAAAGTTGCCATTTTCTGTGCATTCACACTTGCTGGATTTGGCATCTAACCGTGTTGAAAAAATAGTATCCATCAAGCAAGAACAATGAGTATTTTGATGCACAAGTTAGGTCAGCACTCTGCCTTTTGTAAGGGGACATACACCCAAATATTTCTGTTCCTTCTAATCAAGACGTTTCTCAACCACGTTGCCAAAAGACCTCCTCAGGAGCGTCACAGTGGCCAGGTCAAAGTGTCCCACATGCCTGGTACACAGCCTGTCTTACTAGGGTTCTTTCCCCTACCACATTCCTCCTAGAAAGAGGCACATGGGGAAGTTCCACCTACCCTATCTGCCTGCTTTTCTGAGAGATGCCACGCAAGGTCAGACCAGGAAGGAGCACAAGGTGGCTCTCCTGTCTGCTTTAGGCTCATCAGAAAACCCTAATAAAGCCAGAATAGTGCAAGTGTGCTGCAGTTCTTCCAAGTCTGGCTGTACATGAGGCACATGGATCTGTTTTACCTTGCACCATCAGTGGTTGAGGACCACTGAAGTAAAATGAGGCAGCACAAGAGTGGTTCTCAATTAGGGATGCTGTCAAATTTGAAGAAGTCAGGGAGGGGTGCCCCAACACTAAAGAGTTTGAATATCATCCCTCCAAACAGAGCTGTGGAGTTATAAAGACCTGGGAAGTAGAGGAAGGTAGATGAAGAGTGTAAATACAGAGACAATTGTCAAACAACAGTTAGAGATAAAAAAAAGATTTTCTTCTAGGGCCTCTATACCCTTCCCTTTAAAGGAAATTAATAAGCAGTCAGTGCTTCAGCAAAGGACCAGTGGGAAGGGAATTCTTAACTAAACACTAAATCCAAAGAGCAGCATTAGATGAAAATGTGCAGCAGATTTAAGGTGTCGCTCTGTATATCTCTACAAGGCCACAGCGTATCATTGATGCTGAAGTAACTTGTATGGATCTTTAAACTATAAGGCACTGATTTCTTAGCTAGGATGTAACAATGTTTTATACCTCTCCTTATCTGCTAGAGTCTGGATTTGTTGATAACACTCCCCATATAATTGGGGTTTTCTAGAAGACCTCTTCATATAAAAGCTGAGCCCCTTTACATGTATAGAAAAGATTTCTGTTGAGGAAGGATGGAGCCTGGAGGAAAATACACTGAGGCAAGTAAGAATCTGAAACCACTTACATGAGCTGAGTAGGGCCTCAGATTTTGTCCTTGTGGCCCACACTAAAATAAAATAGCTAAGGCATGCTCAGTCACCCTCCTAATAGATGGAATTATCATTGGTAAGGCTATTTTTAACAAATACAGACACAGTACACTTGTTCAAGAAGCACACAAGCAAAAATTATTGCTTTCTACTGATAATTCCAATGACTAAAAGAGCCTATATATGCATTGATCAGCAAGGATCCCCTTGAGTTAGCTTAAGAATCCTAGAATCAGAGACAGTGAAAATACACTACCTTGGGGTCACGAGGAACTCAACCACTTGTAGGATTCTGGACAAGCTGAAAAAGAGATAATATCCTGACACCCCACAACCTCAGATGCTTGAGGAGTGTGTGTCTGCCAAAGGAAGAAGTGTCATTTTAGTCACAAGCCCCAGTAATTTCCCTGGAGAAGAATAGGAATGCTGTCCCCTGGAGTGGGAATTCTGAGTTTAAATATCCTCATTAACCCATTGAGGTCTGTGGTCCAGGATAGGTCTTGAACTATTCCTTTTGTTGGAAGTTAAGAAATAAATAATGATTTTTTTTTAATGCCTGCAGAACACCTTCCCTGGGTCCTTTCCTAAGGAAATAATTTACTTCCTTAAAATTCACACTCATGAGACAGGCTCCTTAAAAAGAGGAAGAAAGAGGATGTGAATGAAGTGGTTTAGTACAGACCTGGATGGAATATTTAATATGGATGGTATCCAGCAATGAGAAGTACTCAAGCACTAGATGCAAAAAGGAGAGATCAGCTTTAAAGAGGAGAGAAGCTGATAGATGTTTCAGTGCTGTAAATCACAGGTTCCCAACCCCTGGGCCACAATCCGGTACCAGGCCAGGACTGGTTGGCTGCTGGACCACAAGTCCAGAAGCGACCAGCATACTGCAGACTGGTAGCCAACCCTTTTTTATACTAAGTATAAAAAAGGGTTGGCTGCCAGTCCTCAGTCTAAAAAGGTTGGGAACCCCTGCTACAAACAAGCCGAACAGGATATTACTCGAAAGCACTGAAGGCAAATCGACCCAAATTACCAAGCATCTCTCTCGCTTCTAGGCAGTAAGTAAAAATACCACTCTGCACTGGATTACCAAGTGGATTTCATGTAGATATACATGTAGATGGCACTAGCCACGAGTGATATAACCAGCATGATAGCTGGGCCTTTACCGGAGTTCAGGGCTTAATACTATGCCAACATGGCAAAGATTATCCCCCTCAGCCTGCTGCACCAGGGTCAGGCTTGTCCTGCCCAACCCCTTCCACAATGTGCCATTGATCGTAAGCCAGTCAGTGGTGAAGCAGTTCCTTCCTTTCATCCAAATGCCCTGGGTAAGACTTCATGAGCCAAAGGAAAAGCGAGTATGTTGGTTCCCCAAGCATCAGGGATAGAACAGTTACTCCCTCTATCTTGATGCTGCTAGCTCTCCAGGCAAAATCCCCCACATCATCAAGATCCCAGACTAGAGTTCCTGAATGCCCTGGTGTTACTACTGACCTTGCTCAGCCACCCAATAGTCATACAGACAATCCATCTCTCTACTGCTTCAAAATGCCCTGCAGCACAATGGAGAAGCAGCCTTTGCAGCTTGCATGCTCTGAGCTGTGCTTCTGCTTTCATCTATGTAAGTTTCTATTGAGCTGTGGTGGCAGGGTATAGGATGATGGTGTGGGGTGCCATCAATAACCTAGATACAGTTCAGCTACACTGGAAAATCTGGCTATGACCTCCTGAAAGTTGGCAAGATGGAGAAACCATGGTGCCAGCACTCTCCGGATGGCATGGCACACTTCCCATGTGACTGGTCCTAGAGTGGACTACACATGCCAAAGTGGATGACCATGGACTAGCAGCTTGCAGACAGTAATGGCCATATGCTTCTCCACAGTGAGGACTGTCTCATGTGGAGAGCTTGCTGCTTGAGTGACAGGGACGGATTGATGCAGACCTTCAAGAAGCTGACATGTCATCCTAAAGTTCTGCTACAACTCTTCATCATCTCATGTCCCCAGGATTATGAACTCCCATTAGTGGCTGCTCATTTCCCTCACCCAGAAGCACAGGAACACAGTTTATAGTTGGTCTCAGAGAACGCCATTCCTAGCGTCTTATATGGCACCATCGTCCAGCATGCTGATTTGAGCCATGCAATGCCAGAAGCACATCTCAAGGAAGCACCTTTCCAGGGCATTTTTCATGGTGCCATATGTTGCCATGCTATTGTTAGCCAACTGGCAAATGAGCTGGAAGAAGATGCAAAGCACACCCAGGTAGGTCATGACTCTGCCTCCAGCAGGACAGGAAGGAAGCACCTTCCAGTGCTGCTCAGACAAGAAAGGAACACAGGGAGAGGAAACATTAGGTCAGGGGCAGGCAATTATTTTGGACGGAGGGCCGCTTACTGAGTTTTGGCAAGCCATCGAGGGCTTCATGACAGGTAGCCCAGGGCAGATTAATATTTATTTTCTAAATTTTTAGGGGCCCCGTGGGCCGGACAGAATGGCTCAGCGGGCCGCATTTTGCCCACCCCTGCATTAGGTGTTCATTCCCAGCTTCCAGGGGCAATACTGCTATACCTGCAATTGATAAACCACGTCAGGCCGAAAATAATGAGGCCAGCAGAGGTACCAAGCACACAACACATGCTGGGTAGACAGAAGAGGAGGGGCAGATAGTCAGTTTGGTTCCTTCCTTTTTAGTCAGCAATCCTCAAGAGCCTTCACACACAGAGACCTGAAGGGCATGACTGATATATGGCTACCATACTTGTGTCTATGTAAAAATCAAAGTATTTTTTTAAATTCCTTTTGCATACAGAAGGGAAAAAGAAAGAAAGATCAACAACCCTACGTAGTAACCCCTATGTTACTTGACTAGTAAAGTACCTGCCTCAAAATAAAAGCAGTTGTGACCACTACAATCACTCGACCCTCAATAAAATACACACACAACAGTTAGATTATCACAGAATGTATTAAAAGTGGAAAGATTTTTTTTTTTTTTTTGCTATTTTAAATCTATCGGAAACAGTTTAAGTGTTTATATGAGAGGCATACCAGAGTTTAAAAAAATATATTTTGCACATTTACCTAGATTTCCTATTCTTCCCAAAATAATGGGAAGTCATTCAGGATTGAGGTTTATTAAACTGTTACTTAAAATGGAGACAATATTCAAATATATTTTTAACGGTCACTCACACCTGCTCTTAGTAGACACTTCACCATCAGATTTTTGACTCCTAACTTGGTAGATACTGCAGATTGTACTATTTAACTCCTCAGGTTGTTGCAACGTGTCATATTAGAAACATTACCTATAACGTTTTTATAGTGTTTTCCTACACAGTTCTCGAACTAAGGGCTCAGCTGCTAGCTTCCCTTGATGTGACCTACATAACAAGAGATCTGCTTTCATGGAGATAACAGTTACAACAGCTGTGCTGATGAAAAACAATGGAGCTGTTTCAGCAAACAGAAGCCTCTTAAACATTATGTCTCTTTTAATTGGCCTAATTATCTTATTTAAACTAATACTTCTGACAACTATCAACCCTTCAACCCCTTGAAGATAGATTTAACATTACAGTCATGGTCTTTCAGAAACTAGTCTCCATTTATGTATAAGTATTTCTTTTTTGAGCAGAACATTCCAGAAATAGGTTCTGTCTCTATGTATACATTTTTGAGACAGTTAAAATGCTTAATGAGACAAGTCTAAAAGGAACAAATATAGATTCCTACATGTTTTTAAATGAAAATTTTACAAATCTATAATTAGACCCACCACTGCAACCAGAAGAACTCATGAAATATTTCCTCGGGGAAACACACATCAGATTTCATCAAGTCAAGTAAGACAAAGGCGTCCATGAGATGTCCAATTCTAACTACAGCTTGGGAAACAAAACAAGGGAAACATGAGGGAAGACCTAAAACAAGATACTTTGGATTTACAGGCTTGCTTCAATTGCCCTAAAAATTTAAAACTGTGGCTAGAAGAAAGGATATTTAAGCACAATATGTACGAATTATTAAGAACAAACCCGTGGGGGGGGAGGGAAATCAACATCCAGACTCTCAAATCCCTTTTAAATACATTTCAATCAGTAGTTTCCATTAAATAAACCTGAATTTAAGAGCTCCCTATCTTAAACAACAGAAAAAGATATGGCCCCTAATTTTGGATGGAGACATATATATATACCAGTTGTTATCTAGTACAGAAGCAGCTTTCAAGAAAAGACCATTTGGTTCTTAGATTCCTAGCAACCCAAAATTGTCCACTGGCAGTAATATACCTGATGTTTATGCTTTCGAAAATAGTTTTAGAAAACTGACGAAAAATAAATTTTTGTTGAAGTATTAAACCAAAGTGACTTTCTCTGCCACATTTGCAGCAAGAAGCCAGAAAAGTGAGATTATAAATATAAATTAACTTTTCATGGAATTCCCCCCATCTTAGACTTAAATTATTAAAAAACAAAACAAAGCTGCATAAAGGAGGTTACACAAGTATTCAAGTGTCAAGAAGAGATAGTGCTGGCAAAGCTTAATTCTTTCTCTATGCCTGTGCTTTGTTAGCATGAAGTATATCACAGTGCCAATACAATTCCTTTCTACAGCTTTAGATTCTGCATGATTATTTTCTATTACTGCATATTGGTTTGCATACATCATAGACGGTTCATGAAAGCAAGAATACAGAAAGTTCAATTAATGAACCACAGTTTCAGCGACCAACACAAGGATTCAGGAATTGCCATTTTTTACAGTCTTACAGTCATGTATGAGAGCTAGTGCAGTCATGTAGTTAAGAAATCAAGTTTACTGTTCTGCACCCATTACTCTGTCACTCTCTAATTTTTTTAATGATTTAATATACAGTCTTAAAGGTAATTTAAGAGAGTGAGGGAGCTCCATTTTTCTAATAAGGCTTCCACAAACGCAATACAACCTCATTATAACAGACCTGCACAGGGCAGAGAGAAAAGTTAATTCAAAGAGGGCGTTCTCTGTAACTGGGTTTAATAGTGGAAATACCAGTTTCTGCTATTGGACTTTGTTATAAACTGGATTTCTTACAAAAAAATTTGAGCTGCATTTGAATATATACCCAAATGGATTATCTTAAAATTTGAAAGCAGCATGTAAATTGATGCATGTAGATAATAAGAAACATGTCCATGTTTTATAGCAACACCTTAGCTTAAATTCTTCATATATTAAACCAGCCGTGAAAACAGGCTACATTACAAACTGGTGTATGGGGCCCACTGTCTTCTGATACTGGGAATAAGTGAAACAGTACCTTTTCAAAAAAAGACAATAGGCAGAGCAGCCCCACCGAGAATTTTAAGAACATACAAACAGACAACCTATAAATCTCTGAAGGAATGCAACCACCTTCAATACTACCCAATCACAGTACAATTACTCATTTCAAGGACCCGTCCTAAAATTAGGGTAACTTCTTAAGAAAGAAAAAGGGACTGTGAGTAAAAGTTAATCAGTACTTTTCCATTTTGGATTTCAAAATTGGAGGAAGGAAGGGATTTAAAAAAATATTAAAAATACAGTGTATTTTTAATATAAATGCATTGTTATTCATTTGGGATTTTTATTTTAGAAACAACTCTGAAATTAAGATGTTTAAGGCCAAAATTTACTATGATTTAGTAAAATAAATAAGAAAGTAAATTCTAAACAAAATATCACATTCATACATGGAAACTGAATCACTAAACTTTATGTCCTGGGATCCTACAGACATAAGAGTCCACTGTCCTGCTTCAAGTACCTGTGAAGTATGGGAGATTTTAAAAAGAGGTACTAAGATTTTTTCCCTAGGGACAATACCATATAGTCTGTAAATTAACTTGAATGACCTGCAATTAACTGCAAGTGTACTTCCTCTGGGTACTTACTGGCAGAGTGGCAGCAATGTTGCATGCAAACAGCCATGCTGCTAGTGTTTTGATCTTGGTTAAAACCTGGGACAATCAAGACCACCTCAAATTAGATGTCCACTTACATTCATAGTGTTCATTTGGAGGGGGAGAAGGAAGGAGAACTATACAGTTAGGCACGAATACAAAACAAAAGTAACCCATTCCTAATAGGTTTTGGGGTCATATAACACGCATCTGCTTACCAAAGATAGAACTGGACAGCAACTAATTTCTAGCTTGTCGAATGTGAAGCTTTGCTATTCAGATAGAAGTTGAACAGAGCCATAGCAGGGAGAACAAGTGTCTTCATTCCATAGAAAAGGTAAGTCTGAGTGGGGCTCTCCTTCTGAATAAACTAGCTAGTTACAGCATTATTTTTCTCTTTGAAGGATTGTTGACCTTAGTCCCCTCTGGTTAATGTGAAATGGCTACAGTGTCACCCCATGAGGTAACTTCAAGTATGGGAGTAGAGCCCTGAGATCATATGGGATTATACTGAGTTCACTTATACTATGGTTACCCCAAGTCCTTGGACAGCTATTCATACTGCATGAACAGTAGGGGTGTGCAAAGTGGACTGCATTAGATTTGGATTCGGCCCGATTTGGGGCACAGCGATTCGATTTGTTGATTCAGATCATTACCCCGATTCAATATGGCTGAATCCGAATCTGAAGATTTGATGCCGATTCAGAGAATCATCAATTCGGCCACAGACACAGTTTTAAATGTTTTTTCTACATACTTCAAGGTACCAGGCGCAGCTTGTGAACGCTGAGATGGTGGGGCAGATGGAATGTCCTACAGGAGTGTGGGGGGGACCCTGTGTGCTCAGCAGTGGACTGGAAATATTTCTGGTCCACTGCTGAGCACGCAGGGGACCATACCCCCATGCCCCCCTGGCTCGACAACCAGCCACAGGGGGACCCCAGGTGCCCCCCCCAGACACAGGAGGCACTAGTCACTAAGCCAGGGTGTAGGTGCCCCGCACGCTCTGCAGCAGACTCGGAAGTACTTCTGGGTCCGCTGCTGAGCGCGCCTGAGACCCCTACCCCCCCCCCCCCCCGCGCCCCCCCGGGGGGGGTCGACCCCCCCCCC
>NW_017729031.1:105430001-105440670 GCF_001723915.1 Gavialis gangeticus
CCCCGCGCGCTCCTGTGGGATGCTCCATCCACCCTACCATCTCAGCATTCACGAGCTGCCTGGTACCTAGGGGTATGTAGAAAAAACATTTGAAGCGGTGTCTATGTTCAAATCATTGAATCTCTCCAAATCAATTCAGAAGATTCCAATTCCATTCGGAGATTAAAGGGTCTCCTGATTCAATTCAGATTTGGAGATTTGGCTGCCGAATCAGGCCCAATCGAATGAGCGACCGAAGTGTTGCACAGCACTAATAAGCAATCCAGCCCTCCAGGCTTGGATCTGCATGATTTACTGCCCTGGACTAGTTTGCTTTATTGCCCAGTTTGCTCCAACCCAGGTACTATTTAAATGGCTCAAGAATCCTCCATGAGAAGAGTTCTTTCACAGCAGGAATACATAAAAGACAGTGAAGAAGAAAATAACATGAAGCTCTGTAGTCAACTTAGTCAAGCACAGACACATTAAGAATATCCACACAGCCAGGAAAATTAGTATATTAATAGGTTGTACCTTTGAAAGATTTTTTTTTTTTTTTTTTAATTTCTCAGCTTCTGGCTTTCCCACAACAAGAAGTTATGTCTAAAGCAGTGCACATCTCCACTGCATAATGGGGAAAATGGGGATCTGCTAAGACTATTAACAGACTTTCCTCAATTTATCATAAATCATGGCTCCACAATTTTAGCACTGTTAGATCTTCATCATCTGGGTGGTGCCACCTATGATGCACTCTGAATGAAGAGTGCATTAGGATGTTGCCCAGGAGTGGGTTACTATGAACCCCAACCTACAAGCAGTTCATTAATGCCCACAGAACTGTGGCTAAGCCAGAGTGAAACAAGTCATATTGGTAATTTGTGCTATCATCAAACTCAGGTAAAATAATGAGTTAAAAAAAAAAAAAGCTTTGTCATACTAAGTTGCTATACTTTTCTGATCAGATTACATGTTTGCTTGGTATCGGTTAATCTTGATGTAATATACCCATATAAAGCAATACTCTTGATGGAAAATACTTGTGTAATGCATTTGACTTGATTCCATACAATCCCCCAGCTAATAAACTACAATGATACAAAACCGACAAGACGTACATTAAATGTATTGAAAGCCAGTTAAAAGGACAACTGACAAAAATATCATTACAAATGTAGGATCACTGTCAAACACCTGTGCTTCAAGTGAGGTCTTGAAGGAACTGATTTTTATTCTACCCCATTTAGCATTAACATTATCTTCTAAAAAACAAAAATACTGAGAGTTTGGTAGAGCCTGAGTTGTAAATTATAAATAAAGCATGTCACTGACACAGAGCCAGCTGGACTGCCTGGATGAAGTGGGTAAAAAAAATACGCGTTTCAGTTCAGCTAAATGTAAGACAACTTGTCTAGGAACAAATAACGTATGCCATGTTTATTTGAGAGGAAAAAAACTAACCTGGGAAGCAACTTTGGAAAAAAACACTTGAAGGAGAGAAGGGAGGAGGAATTTGTCAGAAGCTGAAGCTAGGCAAATTCAGAAAATAAAAGAGCTTTTTTGTTGTTAAAACAAAGCAATTAAGCACATGAACAATTTACCCAGGATTATGAGTAGACGTCTACCCAAAAGGAGGCAGTGACTGGCCGATTTCATGGGGAGATTACCGGGTTGGCCATTTTCACAGGCTAATTGTGGCAGAGGCCCTGTCCCTCATCACTGATTGGCTAAGAGGGCTGTCTGTTATGCAGCCCTGGCCCTTGCCACCAGTGGTGGAGAGGGGCAGCCCTCTCAGCTAAATCAGCAAAGGAGAGGGGGTGGAGGGAGAGCTAGCGGCCATCTTGGGCTCCCACGTGCCAGCCCTGTCCCCAGGCAGGCTATGCATCTGGGCCACAGCATCATGAGGACTGCTGGTTCCCTCTGGGGAACCAGCATTTTATTCAGTAATTCCCCCCACCGGTGGATTTGCAGACATTGCCCACAAAAGTGGGCAATGCCAGATTTACTATTTTCTGTGAAATCACAATTTCAGTAGGTCCCTAATTATGAGAGTTTCTCCATCAATGTAAATTTTAAAATCAATATTGGATGTTGGAACAACACATTAAAACACAGTTAATCCAGAGAAGCCTGACAGCCTGGTGTTATATGGGGAGGTGAGACAAGACAACAACATAACCACAAGTCTTTTCCATTTTATTTTCTGCATTATAATAATTGTGACAGAGAAAAAGATGTATATTGATTCCTTCAACTATGACTAAGATATGAATTTGTATGGAGGCACAAATTATTCACCTATATAATTTATTCAGAAAGCATAACATCCTGCTTTCATTAGGAGGAAGTTTCATTTTACAATGTCTTCAACATTTTTCCCTCTCTATAAAGAGGTGCTTACAGAGGGCCATCTCCCAGCCAACTAATTGCAAAGAATTTTTCACAAAAGTATTGAGAGCTAAAAAACCCCACAATACTTAAAGGCAAAATGAGTAATGGAACAAAAAACCTATTAATTAGGTTCTTAAAATCCATGTACCCTGCATGTCAGTACAAGCAGTGCTACTGAAACTTTAAAGTTCTGAAACTAAAACATGAAACCACTTGTTTTCCTTTAAATGAATACTACACAAAGTTTAAAGTATTCTAAGATTTATCATCGTTTTTATCTTTTTACAACACAGAAAGGTTAATTCCACCTTATCAAGTCTCCAGAAGTAGATATCAACTAACTTTAAACCACATCATAGTCAATAAAAATATGCAAAAAAACCAACCTCATCATGCGAGTGTTTAAATCAATTACACTGAAATCAAACCTCTCTGATGCAGCTCATTTCAATTAAAGCAGTCCAACTCTTGGAAAAAAGGAAAATCACATACCTCATTTAGTAAAGTTAAAAATTTATTTCCCTTATTTGCATTTTTTTCTTTTTTAAACCCAATTCAACAATCTAGGTATCACTGTCAAGTAGCATGCAGTAAAAAACAGTGCAAAGAAAGGGAATAAAACCAATAAACTAGTAACTAGAGATGCAAACATGGACTCACTTAATTTCAATGACCATTAATCACTGAGGCATCAACAATCCTAATGCTCATCTCTGTAAGGAAATTCCCCCCATACAGCTACTACAAAAATATTATCTATATTCTGCACTTATTTCCCATGTAGTGCTCAAGCCCATCAACAGGAACCCATCTTTTGAACACAGGAAGTGCTTTATAATGCTATATGCTTTAGGTAATACAGGGTCTTAACTGTACTAAGTTGGGCACCCAAAATTACTGTATACTTTTGAACGTACTGCTTGTGCAACCTGTTGTTCACAAATCCAATCTCATTTTCCAGGGTTTTGTGAAAACTAAATTCATATTTGAGAAGTGCTCAAATACTGTAGTAATGAGCAGCATAGCAAACCTGTTTTAAGAACTTACTCTCTCTTTAGAGCAAAGTTTTAATAGTGTCCAGTAAATAAGGATTGGGACCACCTTACTTTTCACACTTTTTTAGTAAACAAAAATAACAGCACATTCTCTTGTTGCAAAAGAACTCAGAAAGACCACAACAGATCAGAAAGGAATCCCTTATGTCAAAAACAATTTTAAGTCTCTAGGTTTATCTTGTGAATTATGTTTACACACCTAACAGTGCTAAAATTGCTTGACATCCCACAGCACCCTTGAAAGGATCTAAAGGCATCCTAAGGTGCCACAACACCCTGGTGGAGAACCAGTGGCATATGCACAAAGGGAGAAAGTTAAATTGTACAGGCTATCTTAATTTTGGCTTTGCTTAATTGCTGAGCACATACACTTGTGCTTTTAATGCAATTTTTACCATGTATGTTCCTGATGATGTGGAAGTTCTATCATATACTACACCCACATGGTTCATCAGCAGTGAAGATCCTCTCACATCAGCTAATGAATAAGTGATTGGAATAGTATATTTAATCCTCTGTGGAGCAGCACTAGAGAGAGTGGGACACTCTCCCAATGGGTTTTACAGATACATACTGAAGCTGGGGACTGATAACATACTGCATTTTGAGCTCTATTCTAGACTCCATAGGAAAGTGCACTCTAGCGGGCACATATTGTGAAAAATGTATCTGTGGTTGCTGCCTCCAGAGCACCTCTTCTTCAATGAGGTGCTTAACCTCCGACCCACGGGCAAAATGCAGCCTGTAGAGCTATTATGTCTGGCCCACAGGGCTCCCGACAGGTCAGGAAATTTGTTGGTGGGGGGATCAGTGGCTAGTAATATGTCACCCCCCCCGCCAAATTTCCAAACCCTACGTACCCATTCAGAGCCAAGTTTGTGCCCTCTTCCCCTCCCCCCCATCCTGTGGTTGGGAAATGCCCCCACTTCCCCCACAGGGCTGAGTTAGGGCCAGGTCATACCCTCTTTTCTCCACAAGGTCAGGTGATGCCCCCTTTCACCCAGGTGGGACTGGGCTCAGGCCATGCTGCCCCCCACCCCGCATGCATGGCCAGATGGTGCCCACTGTGTCAGCCCCAGACACTGAATCAGAACCACCATCCGGCTCATGGTTGGACAGACACTGCCCATCTGGCCCTCCAGGAAAAAAGGTTGAGAATCATGCGACTACATGATCAAGATCTGAAGAAAAAGCATACAGCTGGCTGGTGGTATCATGCAAGTTTGCAGTTAAAGTACCAAATGCTCCAGAACAGGGGACTTTAAAGATCTGGCCCAGGGGCCAAGTATGGCCTGTGGAGCTGTGGCATCCAGCCTGCAGGGCTCCCCCGAGGGCTGGAAAATTTTGTGGTGGGACAAGTGGCAGCAGCTGCTGCTCATCCCACCACATTTCTGGCCCTGTGGGGAGTCCTGCAGCCATATCTGGAGCACAGAGCCATGTCATCAGGCCCACAGGGCCAGAAATTTGGCAGCACGAGAAGCCACAGCTCTTCTCTCCAGCCCTCCACCTTGCTCCTACCCCACTGCCAGGTCCCACACTGCCCTGTGCCTCACCCAGTGGATTCTTGCTGCCTCTATTGACTGCAACTACTGCATTTTCACTTCAAGAAAAGGCTTTGTTTTCCCTTTGTTGAATGGGGGGGAGGAAGGGGAAACCTCATCTTGAAATTGAGGAAATACAGTAGTTGCATTTGGCTTCCACTTTCACCCAAATTGCTGCTAACCAAGGAATAAGTTGTTAGAACTCAGAAATATCTTACTGTTAGGGTAGCTGCTTTTATGCTTTAAAGGTACACCTGGTTAGAGAGTGGTAAGTTACAGTTTTGTTTAAACTTTTCTTCTATATTCAAACTTATTTAATCTTTACTTAAGTTCTGTATAGCCTCATTACCTGAACTTTATTTTGCTTAATCAGCTGGCCTTGAGTTGTTTTTGCAGAGCTCATAGTGGTCATATTTATTATTGCATCTTTTCTTTTCTATCACTGTGAGAAGTTCTTCTAACATAACACAGTAATGTCCTTATTACTAGCTCAGATGAATCGACCTTGGTACTAACCAGCTGAATCAGAGGGATGAAATGGTTGGACATGTTAATGAAAAGGTAGTAAGGGAAACCAATGGACAATGCCCAAAGTAAGACACCAGAAAAAGACCAAATTAAGTGGTGTGCTCATGATGGTGAACAAAGGAATATACTGACAGGAAAAAATATGGACAGTATGCTGATCGCAGAGTGACCAATCCGAAAGCAAAGAGTCAGAAGAGTGAAGCTGAAGAAAAGCATAAAAAGGGGATAGCAAGAAAGGTTAAGTGTGTCTCATCAAATTCAGGAAAACATCCATCTGTACCAGCCATAAAGATTATCCACTGATGCCACCCACTGCGTTCGGGAAATGATGGGGCATTATTTCTGCAGGGCAGTGTATTCTCTGGGTTGTTAGGTGAGATTATTTCTGAATGTTTTTCTCTCTCTGAATACAAAAACTACTAAGATAATATTTGTTGCACTGATAAAGTGAGACTTTGATTTAAGAACACAGCTTAGTGTCCTAATTTCATGCTCCATTTACAGGTTAACTATGCTTTAATGAACCAGTAGCATTATCTGATGAATGGCGATCCTAACATTAGACACTAACATTAGCACCACTGTCCATCAGATAGTGGAGAGGGTTCATTAAAGCATAATAAACCCTCAAATGGAACGTGAAATGTGAACACAGGCAGGTCACTGTCCTAAAATCAAAGTCTAACTTTATCAGTACAACAAATCTTATTGGTCCTGTCTGGCCTCGTGGAGGTGCTCTCTTGCCGCCTTGGAGCATGCACCCGGCCGCCGGCCACAGGGTGCGTTCCAGCAGCATTGGCATTGGGTCCCGTTCACCCTGAGGGAGGCCCCAGTACTTTCCTGCCATGACTTGGTCTTTTCTTTCAGTGTTGGGGCACCTTCTCGTCACTCCTTGCAGCCCAGGCACTGCACTTAGCAGGGTCAAAATGCCAGGTCTTCCCTTGCTATACTGCCATCTGCTGTGTCGTCCTGGCTACTCCTGGTCTGTGGAGATTGTCCTTGGCCCCTTCTCCCTGCTTCGGGGCCCTGTGAAACTCAACACAATTTAAGAAGGAAGAAAAGAAACAGTTGGGGTATGGGGCTTCCGCCCGCCCCACTCATAGGTCCAGTGTCTTTGACTTCAAGGTGCCTCGACACTGTTCTCTACCCCAGCCTACCCCACTGGGCCGGCACAGTACTTCATTCAATAAATCCTGGACCCCTCCATCAGGTCCCTGCCAGTATACTTCTTGGGCTACCGGCACCACCTGTGTGCAGCCCAGGAAGCAGCCTTGCCTTCTGTCCCTGATGGTGATACTGCCCTCCCCTCCATTTCCCCACCACCAGCTTTTAAATCAGCCGGGCAGTGATCCTTAATGACATCATCAGCTGGTACTGTTACCAGCCAGCAATAAAAAGTGGCTGATGAACTGCACGCAGGCGGTTCGTCTCGGCATAGCTCATCTGGCTCCATTTTTCCTACAAAAGTTAAGTGTGCCCTGCCTTCATGATTTTTCTCTTTCTTCCTTAGGGGGATCAGCCCCACCTCGGGTCCTACTGAGGGGTGGGAGAGTGTTCCAAGGCCTCCCCCTGTCTCTCCCTGGGACAATTATCTTAGCAGTTTCTATATTCAGAGAGAGAAAAACATTCATAATCTCACCCAACAATCCAGAGGATACACTGCCCTGCAGAAACGATAGCCCAATTGCTTCCCCAAACACAGTGGGTGGCATCAGTGGATAATCTTTATGGCTGGCAGAGACAGATATTTTTCTGAATTTACAGTGTCCAGTAAATAAAGACTAGGTTCATTCTAGTATGCAGTTGTTGGTTTCTCCTACGTATATATTCCATCAGGGCATTTAGTGCATTTCTGGAGATGCAGGTCTAAGACCCAGGAATGTTGATGGTTCTGTTGTGGGGATACAATTATTGTAGGGATGATAGAGATATGTCAGCAGGTTTTACATTTCTTGTCATGGCATGGTCTGGATCCATTCGGTGTGTTTTGGGCCCTAGGAAGTTTGCTTCTGGTGTTGAGGTTGGCAAGGTTTGGTGCTTGTTTAAAAGCTAAGATGGGTTGTTCTGGGAAGATCTCTAATTGGGTTGATCTTCTTCTAGTATGGGTTGCAATTATTTGAGGATTTTCTGTGTAGGCTCCAGAGAGGGATATTATGTCATAACTAGTGGTGTGCAATGATTCATGAGGGTTTTCTTTCTAAACTGCAGCAATTCTTCACGTGGTATCTGGGTGGGTCTTTCAAAAGTGTAATCCATCTCTCTGGAAGAGTGTCCTGGTTGAGTGAAAGCCCTTTTGAGATTGGTGAGGTGATGATCACGGGTGTTCTCCTCAGTGCAAATTCAGTGGTACCAGAGGGCTTGGCTGTATATTGCATATCTGCACTGTGCAGATATGCATGTTGCTTCATGGGTTTCTTGTATATGGTGGTCTGTATTTTATCATTCTGGATAGTAATCATAGTGTCTAAAAAGGAAATGGGTGCTGGAGTAGTCAAGAGACAGGTCTGATGGAGGGAGAGATTATCATTGAATTTCAGATCAAAATCTATCAAAGACTGCAGGTTTTCAGTCCAAACACTAAAGAGGTCATCAATATATCTTAAGTATAGCAAGGGTTTGATAGTGCAGTTCTTGAGGAATTCTTCTTCCATGTGGCTCATAAAAAGGTTGGCATATTGTGAGGCCATTTTGATGCCCACAGCTGTGCCCATGACCTGGAGGAAGTGTTGGTTATTGAAAGTGAAGTTATTGTGTGTGAAGATGTGTGTAAGTTCAGTAATATCTTTAGATCTGTACTCTGAGTTGTCATCTTGCTCTTGTAGGTATGTAAGGCAGGCCTGAATGCTATCCTGGTGTGGTATGTTAGTATATAAGCTGGTAACGTGCATGATGACTAGGAGGGTGTTGCTGGGAAGGCTGCCTATGTTTTTAAGTTTTTGTAGAACATCTTTTGCATCTTAGACAAAACTCAGTGTGTGGGTAACAAGGGGTTTTAGGATGGATTTGATGAAGCCCGATATTTCCTCAGTTAGGGTTCCCCAGATATGGTTGGATATGACACGTTTGCCAGGGTTCCCTTGTTTGTGGATTTTAGGGAGCATGTAAAAAGTCCCTGGGTTAGGTAGTGCAGGGATCAAGTTTATTAGTTTTTCTTGTAGCTCAAATGGAAGTGATTTGATGGTAGTTGTGAGTTTTAAAGTAAGAAGGGGAGTAGGATCTTCCCCTAGTTTTTTGTACCAAGTGGTGACAGAAAGTTGTCTGTTAGCTTCTTTTATGTAGTCTTCATGATTAAGGATAACTATAGCTCCTCCTTTATCTGCTGGTTTTATTACTATTTGGTGGTTAAATCTTAAAGATTCTATGGCCCTTCTCTCTCTCTGAGAGGGAGAGGTTGTTAGGGTGGTGTGTGTTGTTATTTCATGGTTCATTCTTTCCCTAAAGCAGTCAATATAGTGGTTGTGGTTAGAATTTCGTCCACTCTGGGGGTGTCCAATCTGATTTTTTTAAATGTTGTTTTGGGGGTTGATCTTTTCCTCAATGTTGGCAACGGAGAAAAAGTGTTGTTGGAAGTGGATTCATTTTGGTTGTGGAAATATTCCTTGAGGTTGAGGTGTCAAATGAATTCTTCTAGTTCGCCACATTGAAATATTTTATTAGGGTATTTCTCCAGACAGAAGTTGTGTCCTTTAGAGAAGACAGTTTTATCAGTTTTAGAAAGCCTGTGCATGGAGAGATTGACGATATTGGAGGATTGGTTGCTTCTTACAGTTTTACCAAGTTTGATGTTGGAATACTGTACAGTGTTGGTGTTGTTTCTCTGATGGTTGTTTTGTGGTTGGGAAAGTTGTTCCTGGAGTAATTGGTTCCAAACCTTCTTTTTATGTTGGATGGATGTTGTAGAAAATCTTTAGTAGTCTCTTTGTATACACTGTATAATGTTTGGGAAGATGACTGGATTTTTCCCTTTTAAGTTCTTGTAGCATGTGGCGATTTCCTTCTTGAGCTGATACTCATCTAACCTACTTCAGAAGAAAAAGATGATTTGTAAATTACTCTGAATTTCTCTAGCACAGTTGTTGGAGCTGTGTGTAATAGTCAGAGGATTGTAGATTTGCTAAATGCAAATTATATTAAGGTTATATTACAGGTTGGTTAGTCATGACCAGGGATCTGGGTTTTCCATTTCCCAAGGAAAACAGATTTCCTGGTTTTAAATCAGACAAAAAAAAACAAACAAACAAATGTGGATTTCCTGTTTTTGCAAAAAAATCTGCAGGCAGACAGAGTTCCAGCCTGCAAGAGCTGTTTGCAAAAAGGCTGGGAATGCCCCAACCCTGCCCGGGGGGGGGGGGGGGGGAAGGGCAGTGGCTTTTACTCAGTGGCAAGGCCTAGGTCAGGCTCACTTTCCTCCTAAAGCCTGTAAACTGGCAAGTGGGGTTTGCAGGGGGCTGGGGGGTTGCAGTTCAGGGCTGGGGTGGAAGCTACCTGAGGGCTGAGACAGCAGGGAGGTGTTGGGGGAAATACACAAGTGCCTGGCCAGCACCTCTGTGTGCAGCTTCCCTTAAGGGCTGCTAGAGCTGCTCCAGTTCCATGTGCTCCCAGTCAAGTACTCCGGCCACAAGTGGAGAGGTGTTAGGGAAATACACGGAGTGCCTGGCTGGCTCCATATCTCTCCGTTTGCAGCCGGAGATGCAAAACTGAAGCGGCTCTAGCAGCCCTCAAGGGAAGCTGGACATGGAGGTGCCAGCCAGGAGCAGGGAGATGTGGAACCAGCCAGGCACCCATGTTGTTCAGTCTAAGGGGGCAGGGGGGACCTGCACCCCCAGATCTGACCGGGAAGCAGACTGTGGGCTTGAGCACCCACTCCAATTCCCTCCCGCAGGGCTGCTGTGGTCCCACAAGCAAGATCTGGCACGGCTGGAATAATGGGGCTGCACCAGGATCTCCTTGCCCCTCCCACTGCTCTGAGTGGCAGAGCCCTGTGCCACTTCCCTCAGTGCTGCCCCCCGCATGCAGGAGGTGCATCGCTGGGGCAGCACGGAGCTAGCAGCTGCTAGGAGATCTCCTAGCAGCTGCTTGCTCAGTGCTGCCCCAGCGATGTGCCTCCTGCATGTGGGGCTGCACTGAGGGAAGTGGCATGGGGCTCCATCAGTCAGAGCAGCAGGAGGCTCACTG
>NW_017729031.1:105440891-105449972 GCF_001723915.1 Gavialis gangeticus
TCAGCCAGAGCAGCAGGAGGCTCACTGCACGGGGGGGGGAGGGGGGCAAAGATTCCAGCGCAGCCCTGCTGTTCCCAGTAGTGCCGACTCTTGCCTGCAGGGCTACAGCGGCCCCACGGGAGGGCAGGAAGCAGGGCAGGAATTTGAGCCTGCAGCCAGCCCCCCACACAGATCTCAGGGTGTGGGTCAGTCTTATGCCCCAGCAGTATGTGCGGCCTCCAGGAGCCAGCCTTGCCCCTACCCAAGTCAGCAGCAGGCAGGCAGCAGTGGGGGAGGCGGCTCCATGTTCCTGCTGCAGCTGACTTCTGTTGGAGGCAGGGAGCTGTAGACATGGATCCCTGGTCCAACAGCCCTGGCAGCTGGGGGCCCCCTTCGGTAGGGCAAAGGGGCAAGGGCTGTGGGGCAAGGGGCATGAGCAGGGCTGGGGGGGGGGCTTTCATTTTAATCATAGTTTTTGTTTTTTTTTTTAAACCCAAAATCAAAGCATTTGCAATTTTTGATCACAGAAAACCAGGATCCCTAGTCATGACTTGCTCTTAACAAATCCACATCAACTGTTCGTATCTTGTTATTCTCTAGATGGCTAAAAATAAAATTCCTTGGTGATATGCTCCAGTATCTACCCAGGTACCATATTTCACGGTGTATAAGTTGAGCTTTGAAACCCAATTTTTAACTCTTCAAATTCAATCTACTTACATACTATATCACCATCCCCTACAAACAGCACTGGTCTCAGCGCTTAGCTGGTGCAACTCAGGCAGCACCGCTTGCAGGGGATGGGGTGCATCAACTGAGCCCATCCCCATCCCCTGCAAGTGGCACCAGGCTGGGCACTCAGCTGGCACATCCTCATTCCCTGCAAGCGATGCTGCCCAGGCTGCACCACCTGAGCACCGAGCCCGGCCACACCAGCCAAGTGCCGAGCCCAGCCCTGCCCCCATCCCCTGTGAGTGGTGCTGCCTGGGCCACACCAACTGAGTGCAGAGTCCAGCACTGTTCGCAGGGGACAGGACTGGGCTTGGTAGTGCTGCTTGCAGCAGACAGGGCCAGGATTGGTTCTTGGCTGGCGCAGTCCCATCCCCTGCAAGTGGTGCCAGGCTCAGCATTTGGCTGGTGCAGCCCAGGCAGCGCTGTTTGCAGGGGATGGGGCCGCGCCAGCCGAGCCTGTACCCACTCCCTACGAGTGGCACTCGGGTACCCAGCACGCAGTGAGGGCACACAGGGGCCAGTATAAGCCAACCCCATATTTCTGATTTAAAAAAAGTTAGGTGGACTTATACACAAGATCTATGAAATTCCTACCTTTTTGGATCAGAAAAATAGGGTCAGATTATATATTGAGCAACCTATACACTGTGAAATATGGTACTGCAGTTCACACCCACAAGTCTAATTGCTTGGGTTTTCTTGTCCTCTACCCCTTGGTGGTTGTTTTTTTTTTGGGGGGGGGGGGGGAGGTTGTTTGTTTGTTTAGTTTTTTGAATAAAGCAGGGTGTTTTTATTTGCCCTTTTCCAGTCTTCTAGGATCTTACACAACCATATACTCCAAAAGACAATTACTACCAACTCAATACCGCTACCCAAGTACTCTAGGATGTTGCTCATCTGGCCTTGCTGATTGGAAAACATCCAGATTATCTAAATCAGGGGTGGCAAATATACAGCCAATGGAATTTTTCCATCCAGCCCACCAGTAGTCCAGCAGGCTACCAGAAGTTGGGAAGAGGAGAAAATGTAGCCTGCCAGAGAAGTCAGGTTCCATGGATCCTGGTAGATATAGTCATTATCAGTAGGTCCCCAGTCTTCCACCACCACCCAAATGGAGCCCCAGCTGCAACCTGGTTCTGGGCCTATGCTGCTGCCCTAATGCAGACCCACCAGTCAATTCCTGCTGGCCCTACAGATCTGCTCTGGGAGGAGCCCCTGTGGTCTAGATCCAACCTGGAGTTCAGGGTAAATTCGGACACCCCTGATCTAAAGGAACTTGAATCTGTTTTCCCCTACTCTAAGCTTCCCCCCCTGCTGCTAGTTGTGCTTGTCATCTTACAGTTAACCTTGTATGTGTGTGAAGGCTGAAATAAAAAGCACTAAACACTAGAATATGAATCACATCATCAATTACTAGCTTTCCCCCACCATTTAGTCAAGTATAATAAAAAATTCTTGGTTGTCTTTTACTTCTAGCATACTTACAGATTGCTTTCTGTTGACTTTTATACCTTTTACTAGCTGTAATCTCAATTTGTGCCTTGGCCTTCCCAATTTTGTTATTTCATGCCCATACTATACTCTTATACTCATTCTTAATAAAACACAGCTAAGTTTCTTTTTGTGAGATTCTTTTCTAAGTTTAAAGTCACTGAGGGAACTTACTGTTACACAGCACAGAAGTAATATTGTAGCCACAATGGTTTAGGAAATATGCAAGAGGCAAGGATTTTTGTGGGTGATACTTTTTGTTGAACCAACTGCATGGCTGAAACAGACTTAGAAAAGCTTTCCAATGAAGTACATTCTTGCCTCTTCACTGTTAAACCAAGCTCTCCTGCTGCCTCTCCTACCCACTGGAATAGCATGCTCTTGTGGCCTTACAGTCATGGAATCCTACGGCTAGAAGGCACCCTTAATGATATTTGAAGTCCAAACCCCTAAAGAGATGCAGAATGTGCTATTTCTAAATAATTCCTAATTGCTTAAGATACAACCAACTTGCCTGAACTACTTTCTCCCCTTTGACTTCCCCCATGGGATCCTGCCTATCAGTTCCTTGAGTTAATTAGTCTGCTCTTCTGCAGTCCAGTGTTTCTATTCTGCTGTTCTCATTCCTTCTCTCAAAATCATGAATTCATTCACTTTGTAAATTGCTGCCACCTCAGTGGCTTTCCACATCCAGATTCTCAATCAATTCCCCCCTGTTATTATGTAGCAAATCAAGAATAGATTCTTCTCCACTATCTATAAGAAGCTGCATTTCCAACACAACGCAAAAACATACTAGGCTCTCTCTTACTTTAATTACTGTGATATCTGCTTGGAGGGTAAGTTAAAAAATATCAAATTGTGCGATTTAGATACTTCAATTAATTGTTTACACTGAGTCTTTTTCTTTTCCCTCTTCTTTCTTCTTCAGTAATTCTTTTTTTCCTGGCTTTGTCATCTATGGCCCCTTACAGACATTAATTTTGTCCCAGATCTCCAGAACGACAAGTCCTGCCATACCAGATGCTTATGGCAGGATGTGCGATTTTGGGGATCCAGGATAGAATCTGTCAGATCCCACTGTATGTTTGCCAACGTGCAGAATCCAAGACCTGAATCATGGGCTCCCCACACAATGGCACTTTTAAGAGACACTGCGGGAAGCACAACATTGGGGACCAGTCCCCAATGCCACACTTTCCATAGCACCCTTTCATCTTGTCATTAAGCGGGGAGCCTGAGATTGGAGAATGGCTCTCCATGTCCTTGAATGTTCAAAGGGTGCCTCTGCAGCTGGCTGTACATGCAGGGAGCCTGAAGTCAAAGGGCAGCTCCCCAAATATCAGGCTCCTTGATAGCAATGCAAAGGGCTCAGGGGCAACTCAGCACCAGGGAGTGGCTCCCCACATGCACAAATTAAAAGTGCAATACAAACCACACACAAAGATGTTCCACATTAACTGTATGATGAATTGCTTGCACATGTTGCATAGCAAAGTGTATACATATAATGCCTACCAAAGACCTAAAATAGACGTCTACAATTTTACCTTAATTTAGAAAGTTTCAATAGGTTTGCCTCCTATTTCTTTCTGTACATCAGAAATAAGTACCTGATTGTCCAAGTGGTAGCATTCACTCCGTTATGTACAAAAACATTTTCCAACCCTCAATGCAGAATCATTTCTTAACCTTTACTTGTACTTTCCTAAAGTAACATACAACAACAACAGCCTCAGACTGGCCACTTGGCAGCTCCTTGCTGAATCTCCCTCCCTTCCAACTAGCAGTATAACTGAGGGCGAGGCAACTGGGGCAGCAACTCTGAGTGCCTGCCTTTTTGGAGGGGAGGAAGGGACACAAAAGCAGCCTCTGCTGCAGCGGTGGCTGATCATGCTGCCACAATAGGCATGGCAGCAGCCAGCACTGCCCCAAGCACCACGTGGCTGCCCCAGACGTGCAGTTACGCCTCAGCTTTCAACTGTTAAATGCTTCCATTATGTTTTTCCTTGCACTGCCAAAAGAAAACATCCTGAACAGACAAAGAAGGAATAGTTAGTCAAAGGCAAGTGACAAATATGTGAGGGGCTCTCCCCCACCCCAAAGTAAAATGTCAGCGCTTAGGCTACAGTCAAATTGGAACAATGGAAAAAAAGTTTAACACCAAGAAACAAAAAGAGTGAAGATTAAGGGACTGTTACTAACAGGTCAGTTAAGTTCTAACTCAGTTCAAAATCCCCAAGCTAAAGATCTTTAGCCACATCTTAGTTTTTCAGCCAGCCTGGTAATTTAAATCCGAATCAAGCCAACTCCCACTTCCTGCCAACTCCCCATTTGAAATTTCTCTTCAGTTATTTGCTAGAGAGATAAAACCTTTAACATAAAACTGAGCCTAAATTCTACAAAGTTATGGTATCAGCATCTAAATTTAGAAGTTATTTGGTCTAACCTCAAGGCTTAATTTAATTTCCCAACTTGCGGTTTTGGTTATGTTAAAGCCTCCCCTAGCTGATCCAAAACCAGGAAAGCTGAAATTAATACTGAGCAACAAATTTTGAACATCCCTGTGTAATGGTCTACATGTATTCATTGGTCTAATTTCATTAGCTAAACCACTCTTCCATGTATTCATGGTTGCTACTACTCCAAATTTCGTCCAGAATTACAAGAGAAAAAATGTAATTCAACCAATTTTAGCAATTGAACACATATCTAACAAGACACTATTCAGCATCAACATTAAAAATAATATAAACAAACTAAGATTTCCAGGACAAAACAAACAAGGTCTAGAATACTTGATTCCTAGGCTTATTTAAATGCATGTTATTTTACAAAGTATTTCCATATATAACAGAAAACATAGCTTCTCTCTATAGGCGTATGTTTACAGACAGTTAGAGACAGATTTTATTCCACTTATTAGACATCTCAGTGGGCTTAGGCACTTAAGTCTTATTCTATTCCACTATGTTCAAGTCCAGAAAACCCATTAATGCACCTACTTTTGTAACATGCCAACATATTACCCTTAAGACTGAATCAGCAAAAAGGTAGCGAAAAGGACCCAGCCATCAGTTTTCCAGGAACTCAAGCAGGATAGACGAGAAGCACACTTGGGGAAGTCAGGCTGAAGGTAAGGTAGGGTGGCACATTAGAGACCGACAGGTTCAGAGAGGTATGAGCTTTGGTAGGCAACAACCTACTTTGTCAGATGTACATGACAAAGCAGGCTGTCGCTGGTGAAAGCTTGTGCCCCTCTAAACCAGTCAGTCTCTAAGGTGCTACCCTACCTTACTTTCTGCCTGACTTCCCCAAGTGTGCTTCTCATCTATCCTGCTCAAGTTCCTGGAAAACTACTCTACCTTCCACCTGACTTAGATGCCAGTTTAGTTATGCAATTAATAGATGGAACAGAATCGAGCCCCTAGCCTGTAAACAAGCACAGCATTTATTCCAGGATCCTACAGACACAGAAGTACACAGTCCTGCTTCAAGTCCCTTTGAAATACGTGTAATAAAAAAAAAGTGCGCTAGTAGTACCACCCCCTGGACATGGCTGTATGTTCACCTGCAAAATTATTGCACTTTTTCTTGGGAGAAGCTACATGGTCCATATGCTCCTCTCTAGTGGAAAAGCAGCAATGCAGCTTGGAAGGGTGACTGATGTATGTTTGCCTGTTTCCGTCTGGATCAAACCCTGGACAATCAGTCCCATGTCAAATAAGATGTCTAGTTACAGCCTCAGTGACCAACATATCTGTTTCTTTCTAGACCTCAATTCTTACATAAACTAAGAAGCTAGATTGACAAAACAGTCGAACAGGCTGTTGGTTTTCTCAAGGATGATTTGAAGATATATCAGAAATTAATTTGTTCTGATCTAATATCCCAAGACAGACCTCCACAAGACTTCCACTCAAGACACCAAGTTCAAAAACAATCTTGTATATCACTCTCCTGACCAGATTAGGCATTAGAACTAAAAACTGAAATTCAGTGTAAGGGAGGTAAAAGAAATTAAAATAATTGCTTTTAACAGTTTCTAGGATTAAAACATTTTTATACCAGCTTTAAGGTCTTCTAAAAAGTTGTATATTAGTGATTTATGTGAGATAAATGCAAACCTCTGTGAAGGAGAATCCCTTAAGACAGGGGTGTCAACTCATTTGGCCTTGTAGGCTGTGGGCTAGTAAAGGGGTGTGGGGCCAGCCTGCAAGCCAGATCAGATCTACAGACATAAGCACCAGAACCAACAGCTCATGCAGTGCACACCCTGGACCACCTCTGCATGCACTATGCACTGGCACCAGTCAGAAACTTACGTGAAACCAGCACACAGTACATGCTGCATGAGTTGCCCACGTCAGACTGGCCCTTCATGCTGGCTCCAGCAGGTGGGTCCAATCTGAACCAGCAGCCCCAGAGCCGTTGTGGCAGGGCACCACATGCAGCACGCACCCCAGATCAGCCACCTAGGAAGTATGCAGCATCTGGCCCATGCACCACATCTTTGACGCCTCTACTTTAAGATTTTACATATATACAGTATAAATAAACTAATCCTTTTTATCCTGCCTTGCTACAGATGTTACTGCTGTTTCTCTCCCCAGATGTCAGAGAAACTGTGTACTCAATAAGCATTACCTTCATTAAATGCATAGCAGTTTTCCAGTCCCACTTAAATTGAGTACATTATATTTCCATGATAAATCTGTGTAGAGCAAATTTACCTGAAGGCGTCCAGGTGCCATGTAAAGGATGGGGAATAAGAAGAAATAAGACTAGTATCTTCTCTTAAAGCCACCTAAAAAAAAATCCATGGGTCAAGTATCTAACTAAAGAAGTGACTCACATTTTACAGGGATTGAGTAGTCAGCACTCAGGTTGATCTACAAAGTGTTAGGCATCTAAATATGGCTTTAAAGTGACTAATTTTGGATATCCAAATTTCAAAATACTGATGTAGTTTCAGCACTAGCACAGCAGGTCCTACAGAAAGGAAAGGAAAGGGAAGGGAAGTTTGCTTTGACTTAAAAGATCTCTCAACAGTGTTCTCTTGCACTGCTTATCTCTCACAGATGATTTCATCAGTCTACCCATAGACAGATATATACGGCCTGTAATGCTTCTGGAAGGGAAGAGGCTGTTCCTCTAAATAATTATTTTTAGAAGTTCTGCTTAGCACCACTCATAACTAACCTTCTACATTGTCTGAAAAAAGACAATGTCTCTCTCAATACAACAGACCTAGGGACTCAAACAAAGCATGCTACCAACTTCTGGAAGGCCCAAGATCAAAACAGAGGAAGGAACAGGTAACAAAGGAGTCATTTGGTTACATTTTTGGCACTGTTCTTTTATACTTCAATTAAGCTGACAAATTTTACTGGAGATTATAGCTTGATTCCCACTGTCAAGAAGCTGTACACAAGGTATCCTGAGAACCATGGCAGCTGATTTTGGCTAAGGACCAACTTGGGACCTCTGCCTTCACATACAAAGAAAAGCAAGAACTGAACTCTAACTATATATTAATAGCGGAAAGTGACAAGAAAGCCAGCATCAGGAGAAACAGAAGCCAGAGTAGAAAGACTAATCAAAACAGGTCTGGTTTTAGAATTAAACAAAGCATGTTACACAATTTAATGTGTATCAGTGCAGCTAATATCATGAGAAAGTAATTTTAGCAGCCAAATTTGCTGCCTTGAAGTCACACACTTTACAAATGTTGCAGGAAAGTGTTGCTCATACAATTTCAAGCATGCTTTAACTCTAAGGCAAAATAAAAGTTGCACATGCAAGCTTGTAATTTCTTCTTTTGGTTACCACTTACCCCTCAAGATTTAATGTCATTTGGTAAATACATTTTAATTCTACAAACACAGTATACCAATAACAGCACAGTGCACATCATTCCCACTATACTTCCTGTCTTCATTACACTGTGAACTTTATTATACTCCTCCAGGTGCACATAATTCTGGCCATAGTTAATGGGAGGGCATTAGACATATTTGGGGGGGGGAAATGACTATACCCAGAAGTGCAAGCCACCTCCTCCTGGACCAGACATGGATACTGCTACAGGACAACCAAGGAACTCTGGGGCCACGTAAGGGCCCTGCTACATGTTCAAATTAAAGCTAGATAGAAACCAGCTGCAGAGCTGTTACACATTTTCAAGCATTAACTTTATAGCTGCTCACTTCTTTTTATAGCTGCATAATCATTTTTATCAGGTGATAGTTACTTTGCATGTGCAGCCGGTCTAAACTTACTGCGCAGTTCACCAGCTCATTACAAAATATTTACTTCATACGTGCAGCTGGTCTATATTTACTGCTTTCATAGCTTGTTAGTTTAGCACAATGCATGGCAATTACTTTGCACAGTGGCTGGCCTTACTTCACGTGTGACCAGTCTAAGTTTATTGCGCGATTCACCAGTTCGGTGCACAATAAATCGCGCGCGTGACCAGTCTACATTTATTGCGTGCTTCACCAGTGAATTGTGTAATACACCATATGTAGCAGGGCCTCAAAGGAAGCTGTAGCGTCCAGGCTGCTCGCAGGTCCTGCAGCTCCCAAGTTCACGTTCCATGCAGAGGCTGACCGTCACCTGCGCGCTCTCCCTATACCTTTTGCTTTCTAAGCTGGAAATACTACAAGGAGAAAAGTGTAAAGAACTCTTTCGGGAGCAGCCGCCACGTCCACCTCACCCTATGGTTCTCCTAAAAGGGAGCGAGCCTAGGAGAGGAAATGGGCCCCCCTCAAAACCCCGTTGCCCACAGGTGGGGAGTAGCCATACCCAGGTCACACTGCCCTTCCACACAAAACTACTTTACCCACAGACAGGTGACCATTAGGGGTGGGGGTG
>NW_017729031.1:105450423-105457942 GCF_001723915.1 Gavialis gangeticus
ATGGCTCGCGCCGGCGTAGGGAAAGGGAGCCCGGCACGCGGCGCTGCTCCCCGCCGAGTCGGGCACCAGACGCCCCTCACGCTGCCCGCGGCCGAGCCGACTGCTCCGTGCGCCTCATCAACAATAGTGTCCCGGCCGCTCGCCCCGCCCCCCGCCGCCTCCCATTGGACACGCCTCAGCCCCCTCCCCTCCCGCCACTGCCGCGCCCCGATTGGCTGCGGCGCGCGCTCCTGAGCAGCCGCGTGGGGAGAAGGGGGTTCTTAAAGGGGCCCGGCGCCCGTCAGTGGGAGGGGGAGGGGCAGAAAGGGGAGGTGGGGCCCATGTCACCCCCCTTGCGGCGGCCCTGTCAGTCCCGCCCCCGCGGGGGCTCAGCCCGACAGGTGGACACACGGGGAGGGGCTGGTTCCGCACTGGGCGGGGGCCGCGCGGCTCCCCACTGGGGCTCGTACCCCCGGCATCCAGCGCTGCGGGCTGCCCCCGGCCCTGGACACGCGTGTCAGCGGCGCGCGCGGGCTCGCACCCGGGCTTTCCCCTACGATCTCCCCTGCACACGCTTGCTCCCTCACAGCTTTGGTTCCGTAGGAGAAGCCACGGTAGTGTTTTTGCAGCCCACGACTCACGCAGCGTTTGCGCTGTGTTTTGTTCCTTCCAACTTCCTCCCGTAGGTCGGGGGCCCGGCCCTCGTGCCCGGAGGGGAAACTGGAGCAGAGGCAGGCAGGAGCGCCCGCGCTGAGACACCCGGAGGCCCACCTGGGCCCACGTGGGCACATCAAGGGCTTTGGAAAGCGGGTTCAGGGGGAGGTGCAGCGAGGGGTCCCACACAAGGCACAATTGTCTCCAGTTAGAAAGAGACTAGAAGCTGTACGAGTACGCTAGGGCAGCATTTGTCAACCTGTAGGTCACCACCTAAAAGTGGGTTGCACAAACACATAAAAGGGCTGCAAATACATTTTAAAAATGGATTCTCCTTTCAAGGAGAAAAATGTGGGAAACCATGGCTTTCACCTTGCAAAGGTCCAGCCTGTGGGGGGGGGGGTCTGCCCCACACACTGGGAGTGGGGGGCAATGGGTTGGGAGTGAGGGGCACTGCATCGGGACTGGCCATTGATGTTTGCATATGGGTCCTGGAGCAAAAAAGGTTGAGAACCCCTGCAATAGGGGCCTTGGGCTGTATCATTCAGTTTAAGATTGAAGCACAAACAAACCGAGTTTTACTGGAATGAGTTAAAAACAATCTGCAGGCTGTGAAATAGGAGCTTCATTACCAGGAGCAGCTAACAGACCACAGAATTGCAAAACAAAGGATAGCCTGATGGGTGGAATACTAAGACCATTAAAAAAAAAGAGAGGGGGTTGTTAACATCTTTGGAATGAAGAGTTTGGAGGGATCCGGTAGATTATGATGAGCCTTAAAGTCAACAGACTCCCTCAGCACACCTTGACTTCAAATGCTGCTGTCGCTGTGAGGCACTTGGTTTTAAATTTTGGGTGGATCCGGAATCAAAGCAGGGGTGCAAGTGTACCAGTGTTACCCCCCGATCTACCCCTGACAGCCCAGATCCTCAAAAAGTATTTAACATCTAACTCCCAACAAGGTTTTGGACACCTAAATGCCCTGAATAATCTGGGCTTTCAGTCATACAGGAAACTGAAAAAAAGAAACTAAAAGAACTGAAGCCAGCTCTTTGAACTGATGCCAAGCTGCCAAAGCATCTTTCACAAGAAGCCCATCACCATCCGTGGAACCATCCAATTATTTTTTAACCAAATTCAATAAATAAAGAGAAGTGTCACCGGCTATGTACATAGTTACTCTCCTTGTTTGGCAACAGAGACCGGGGAGGACCTAGCTACACTTAAAACCTTTCTCCCTATTGATGCAAGTTTATTGTTATCTTCTACATTGCTAGTCATATCCCCTCACTGAAATGTGTAAGTAGAATCTTTAGTTGGCTCAAACTGTAAACCTTTGTTTTTACAGCAGAGGAAATGAAGCCATCTAGCAGACCATAAATCATATATTTGGATACAAGGAAAAGGCCCTTAACAGCTTCAAGACATGAAGAAATTAAAAAGTCCTTCTTACTACCTTCCTTCACCACAACTGGCAATTTACTCTTCCTTCACTACTGAAGATGACTTTCAATACCCACAACACTCTTAAGTAATGGCTTGTAAATTGGATGTTGCAATTTGGTATCATCATTGTGATGACCTATTTATTGAATAATATACAACCGTAAAATTAATGCTTTATTTCATACAGTGATTAATGATGCATTTGCTATTACCATGTAAGGCCCAGTCTTCTACTGTATTACTGTCAAGTTGGGAATATTTAGTTAGTAAGAATTATTTTCCTTGTACATTTTTTTAACATCTAATTGCAAGATTATACAAAGATATTTTTTTAGAAACAGGTGAAAAAACACCCCACACATTTAAGTCTATTTGTGCTTGTGCCAGGTATCCAGACAGACGAGCATGAATAGTCAGAAAATGCTTAGGATTTAATCATTTATGCAGAATTTCTGCATACAAAGTAATGTGGGGAAGTCTGATAACAAGCACAATTTACATATACATCATTTTAACTGGAGTACACTATCTGATCTTCAGTGTATTCCATAGATGATATTCTTTGGCACAGACTGCCAGGATTACTCAGTGGATGTCCTTAAGCTATTATCACCTTATGAGATGGAAACAAAGATCATCAACAAAGGGGGATGGCTGCATTAAAAAAAAAAGCAATCTTCTCTGCTATTTACTATCTTCCTCTAGTGCTTGATGTTAAAGGTGAGTCACGTTAATGCAAAATATAAGGTTAAGAAATAGTGCACACACAAGTAAGGAAATTCATTAGTCAAGATTCTTGCAGTAAAGCTACCTTGACCACCTTACATTTCTGACAGTATGTTTTACTCTTGAGAGGAGGATGGAGTCTAGGAAACCTTAGAGTTCTAATCTAAACTCAAATATTTCCTTGAATTCCTTGGGCAAGTCATCTTAATTTACAATGTGAATGGCCTGTCTAAATCCTTATTTAAACAGTTAAATAAAAGTGACCCCGTTTTATGATGTCATTTACACCCAAAGCGCTCACTGCCTTCATTGAGAAGTGAAGGTGTCCAACTTCTGAAATTTAAGCTATTTTTATTTATATCACTATTTCTAGAATTAGATACCTGTAACTTGGCCCACGTTTCTCATCTGGGAAGTAGGGAAAACATCACTTGCATCACAAGAATGAGGAAGATTAATTAATATTTGTAAAAACATTTGATTAAAAATGTTAATATAAATGTTAGTATTTTTAACATTCTTGTCCCAGAAATGCATTCCTATGGAGAAAAAGCTTTTAAGTATACTTTACAAACTCAATCCTCTGATACCTTAAATGCTCCTTTCAATTTCCACCCCACATCATATGTCAACTTGATATCATTGTACATACATTAACAACCCTGTTTTGTACCACAGAAATATTGCATGCAAACACTTCTTTGTATATGTAAATAGAGAATAATAAAGTTTTCTAGTCTATTCTGTATTGCCCATCTTTCATCTTCCATTTCTATCAGGTGTAACTGACGACAAGCAAGATCACGTACATATTACCTAATAAGGCCAAAGCAAATGTACAGGTCATGCACCATATATACATAGCATTACACAGTCAGGGGATAGAAGCCAGCAGACAGCCAAGAAGCAAATAGACACAGGATCCTGACTGCTACAAAACAATTTGTGTACATACTACAAGGAGGACAAGGGTGGGGGAGGAGTTGACAGAGAGTGTTTGGGATGGGCCAGGAGGAGATATTAGGCACAATAATTTACATTGACATGAGATCCTGCTCTCCATTGCACTGAAACTCAGGTAGGACTTGAACTACTATAGTATTTCTTATGCTCTAAGAAGTTAGATTATGGATTTGTATAGGGTAGTTTGGATAGAGATGATCCTGCCTCATGCAGAGGGTTGCACTGAATGACCTATGGAAGTCCCTTCCAGCCCTACTTCTCTATGATCCTATGAAACTGGAAGCATGGAAGGGAAGACTTTGGGGAAGATTTCCATTCTCTGAAAAACAAACTCCTATGGCCTCCACACATTTGCAGTTCTTATAGTGCATCCAAGATGTTACAAGGTGCAATGAAAAAAGCAAAAGAGATCTCTGCAACATTTTACCATTAGTTCAATCACAAGTTAGTGTAATTATGCTATTCCAAGTACCTGTGTCCAAATACAAGTAGGCACCTCAAAGGCATGTTTTCTGCCTTAAAGTTTACTCTCCAGGAAAAATCCTGTTGTCTAATTTCCCACCTATGTTTCAAGCAAATTGATGAGCAACACCTGTATTTAACTTCATTCTTTATATACTAGTACTATATGTTAATTTGAGGATAGGATAATATTTTCTTAAAATAGATTGTATTTTTAATGGGCTTACACCGACCCATTTAACCTGAGATTGAGGAAGACGGCACAACACAAAGACTTACTACAGAAGAGCATTACAACAGTATCTGAATCAGTAGCCTGAGATACAACCAAATTCAATATCATGCAAGAGAAAAGTAGATAACATTTCTCTACCTTTCATTCTAACCCAGATGTGTTCCAACTTTCCTATTCCTCACCTGTTTTGCTTCATTTTGCACTGGGAACTTTCTCACGTACAGACCAAAAACAAGAGCCAGGGCAGTTATTACACTCTGTTGAATTCTAGTACAAATTTGCTCCTACATGAAACAAGAGATAATGGAAGCAACACTTTTGTTTAGGTACCTGCATAGGTTGGCAAACTATATCATTCCACTTTGCTTCACAGTGGGGTTTTTTGATTATTTAAATATAAAGATTATGTCACTGGCAAATTAGTTGTTGAAACTAATATGGCAGGGTTTTTATTTACCATATTTGCATAATGATGCCCATAACTATCCATATTTTCTATCCAAATGTTCATAATGATGCCATACCTGTAGTTTTTAACAACAAATACTGTAATGTCTCTTCAAAGAATTAGAGACCAAGTCTATGCCTGATCGACACAGTTAATTTTTGTCCCTACTTCTTTTACAGAGGTCAAGTATAGGTTGTTCTTTTTTTTTCGTTGTTTTTTTCCCCACGTTTTTCTTTTAGTGAGTGTGTGTAGGGCTGGGTGTATTATTATTAGGAATTTCTTTTCTCTCTTTCCTCCTATTTTTTCTCTCTTCTTTTTTTCATACTACTTGTTTGTCTCTTTCTCAGGGAATACATTCTCACTCTCTTCTCATCTCTTTGCATTCTCCCTTACTATCATCCTCAGACCAGGAGAGAGGCAACTAGAATCAGTCCAGTCCATAAAGATGGAAGAAACTCTGGCTTCTCTTACCCTCATAGTCTCTCCAGGTTATACCCCTCCAAGTGGCTCACTGCCTCTCAAGTTACTCAGTTCACACACCCAGCTTTAGTTTGTTTACAGGCCAGTGGTTCTCAATTTTTTTTAGGCTTGAGGCACCCCTCATTACACTTGAGGTACCTCTTCGAAAATGCCAGCTCTTCATTTTCACTAATTTTTTACTACAGAAAAATAAGAAACCAATTTTTCTGTTGCATATTACTCAGAAAGATCACAAGTTAGAATGTCTTTAATGCTATGGATTCCTATTTGAATTCTCTGAGTTTATCCTGTGAATCCTATATGCACATCTAGCAGTCCTACCATTATGTGGCACCCCATAGCACCCTGGAAAAGATCTCAGGGCAATCCAAGGTGCCACAGCACCCTAGCTGAGAATTGCTGCTCTAGGCTATCTAACCTCTACCTTTAGTCCTTGTCAGGCTTACTTCCAGACTAATACTGGTGTTTTTTTGGCATTTTTAATAGCTGATTGAATCAGCTTCAGCTAAAAGTGCCAGAGCCCCGCTGAAGTGCCCAGTCTATACAGACACTGCAGAGCCAGATCAAAGTAACGTGCTGCTTTTTTCAATAAAGTGCTTTTTTTTGGTTTGGTTTTGTTTTAATGTCTGCAAGCAGTGATAGATACATAAACTGCTTCAATCCTTTCTATCTGAAGCTGAAGTAGGACTGGCACTTTTATCATCAGGTAGCGGCTAGATGACCACTTAATTTTTTCCTTTTCAGCATGGAAGGAGACTTACAGACCTAATCACACTCCACTTTTAACTCCTCCTCTTGCTGCTTTTCACTGAAACTTTGCAAGAGCTCTGATGCTAAAGAAGCCTTTGCTTCCACTTGACTGTACAACTGCTAAGGAAAATTGTATTCATATGCCTTTCTTTAAGACAGCTAAGGCCTGATCTATGTATGGCCTTGAGATCTTGACTCTGACACAACAGTGCAGTGAATGGAGCATGAGGGTGATGTGTTCTTGGTGACTTGTCTTGATGAACTACACTTGCATTCTACACTAAAGTTATTTTTAATGGCCCTACTTGGGGTGAACTTCCAGTCCATAGTAAAATAGGGCTACAAGGACCCTCTGGAGGTCAGTCATCTAGTCCAACCCCTAGGATCATTCCTACCCAAACCATCCCAAACAAATCCTTGTCTAACTTATTACTACACAAGCAACCTTGTCACACAGCCACAAACCATAGCACCCTAACCTGCCATAGGTAAAGCAAGAGGACAATGGTGGTCAATGTCCTGTTGCTGGAAGAGTTGTTAAAACCCCCACAGTCCATACCAATCTGACCCTGGGGTAAAATTTCTTCATGATCCTAAATATGCTGATCAGTCTGACCAACACCTGTCCAATCTCTTCTTGAATACTTCCAGTGCTGGAGATCTGACAACTTCCTAAGGCAGTCTATTCCACTGTCGCAGTGTTCAAACTCTGAAGAAATTTTTTCCTAATATCCAGTCTAAACCTACTTTGCTGGAACTTCAAACCATTGGTTCACATTCTGCTAAAGAAAAAGCATTCTTCCTCATCTTTATGGCAGCCCTTCAGATATTGGAAGACTGCTATCATGTCCCCTCTTAATGCCTTTTCCATAAGCTAAACACACCTATTTTTTTCAGCTTCTTTTCACATGGCTTACCTTGCAAACCCTTTATCATTTTTGTTACTTACCTCTGGGCCCTCTCTAGCTTTTCCATATCCTTTTCAAAATATGGAACCCAAAACTGTACACAATATTATACATGGCCACATCCAGACAAGCGAGCCTGTGCCTGTTGCGGTGCCTCAAAGCAGTTTGAGATGCTGCAAAAGGCACACTAAGAATGAAAAAATGTTCCTCGCACTGCATATTTGCAGCATGGATACTAAATTTGATCCCGGGAAATCCTGGTATCCAAAAAAAAAACACGCTGGAAAAAAGCAGCACAGGGCACACTCAGCATGCTGGGGCTGCACTGCAGCTGCACACATGCACTGGGCAACTATTATTGGCCACATCAGCCAAAAAAGCCAATTGCCGATACTGTTCAGTTTTCCTTATATTGGTGCAGATCCGATATGGGACCAATGTATTGGTGCACCTCTAGTCATTAATTGT
>NW_017729031.1:105458029-105458311 GCF_001723915.1 Gavialis gangeticus
CCCACCCTTCCACACCCCTTCCGTCACCAAGCCCCACCTCCCCCCCACAAATCTCACACCTTGTGTGCCCAGCAGTAAGACAGGATGGGACCTGCTGGCAGGAGCCATGGCTGCAGGGGCAACTGTCACACTGCAGGCCTGCCCTGTGCCCACACCAGTGCTTGGACATGCGGCCCTAGCCTGGGGGTGCTCCTGGTCTCAGGAACCACTTGGGGGGTGTGATGGGATGGGGGGAGGGGTGGAGGTAGCAGCAGGGGTGTGTATGAGAGAGAGAGAGAGATG
>NW_017729031.1:105463311-105464463 GCF_001723915.1 Gavialis gangeticus
CATTCTGCTAAAGAAAAAGCATTCTTCCTCATCTTTATGGCAGCCCTTCAGATATTGGAAGACTGCTATCATGTCCCCTCTTAATGCCTTTTCCATAAGCTAAACACACCTATTTTTTTCAGCTTCTTTTCACATGGCTTACCTTGCAAACCCTTTATCATTTTTGTTACTTACCTCTGGGCCCTCTCTAGCTTTTCCATATCCTTTTCAAAATATGGAACCCAAAACTGTACACAATATTATACATGGCCACATCCAGACAAGCGAGCCTGTGCCTGTTGCGGTGCCTCAAAGCAGTTTGAGATGCTGCAAAAGGCACACTAAGAATGAAAAAATGTTCCTCGCACTGCATATTTGCAGCATGGATACTAAATTTGATCCCGGGAAATCCTGGTATCCAAAAAAAAAACACGCTGGAAAAAAGCAGCACAGGGCACACTCAGCATGCTGGGGCTGCACTGCAGCTGCACACATGCACTGGGCAACTATTATTGGCCACATCAGCCAAAAAAGCCAATTGCCGATACTGTTCAGTTTTCCTTATATTGGTGCAGATCCGATATGGGACCAATGTATTGGTGCACCTCTAGTCATTAATTGTACTGTTCAACCCATTCACAATATCAATCTCCTGGATTGTTTTCAGTAGTCACCAGGAGATTGATGCCAAGTCCAGTAGACTCCCGGCCAATCTGGGTAGATCGGCAACGCTACACAGGCCTGGCCCACAGCTGCACACCCTCACCCAGGACCAGGCCACTCTTCCTGTCACCCAGGATCCTGGCACTGCACACAGAAGCTACGTGCCCTCAGGCCAGGCTGGGTTCTGCCTCCATGGAGCTGGCTTGGCTTAACGGCATGCCAGGCACATGGAGACTGGACCCAGCCCAGCCCGAGTGTGCATGGCTTTTGCATGCGGTGCTGGGACACCGGGTGGCAGCAAGAGCATCTTGGTTTTGTTCAAGGGTCACTGCTAGTGGGCCAGGCCCATGCCCTGCACCAGGTGCAGCCACCAGGGGTCTCTGCCAGGAGTGGGCATGAGCACCCTGAAGGCTGCTGCTGCTGTGGGAACAGGGTGTACGCGCTATGTGGAGGGCGAGCGGGAGGGGGACCTACCCCTCCTACCCCTCCCAAGCAATCCTCCCCACCCCC
>NW_017729031.1:105465798-105477083 GCF_001723915.1 Gavialis gangeticus
GAGAGAGAGAGAGATGGGGGTCAGGGATGGGGGAGAGCTCCACATAGGAGAGGCACCAGAGCTGGGCTTATAGTCCCCCTACCCCTTATCTCCCCTAGAGCAGCCTCTGCAGGGGGAGGCCAGTTTGGAAGGAAAGGGACTTGCCCAGCCCGGTCCCTGAGCCCAGTTGGGGGCTTCCCAGGAACAACATGGGGATCACTGGGGCCTGGGCACAGGCGCAGGGAACAGAACAGCAAGGGCTGGCACTGCTAAGAGCCACAAAGCAGAGGGTGGGACAGCTGCAGCTGGACTCATGTCCTGGTGCTTGGACAGAGCTGCTGCCAGGAGGGAGCTAGTGGGGATAGGCAGGGGCTGTGGGTCAGGAGTGAGGGGCACTTGGCAAGGAGACTGTGGATTGGGAGTAAGGGGCAAGGGCAGGGGCAGGGAACCAGCATATCAGTGCTGCTCAGTGCCCCACATCCTGGTGAGTGCAGGGGGGGCAAGGACAGCTCTGATTTTTCTATTTAAAAAAAAAACCCAAATGCTAAAGTATATAGATCAGGGGTCAGCAACATTTTTGAACAGAGTGCCAAAAACACCTGCAACCTCGACTTGTAAGATGTTGGCGTGCCTGGGACGGATGGTGGAGGAGCCACGAGGTGCCCGCTCCTTGTTGAGGCAGTGCAGCCCTGGCCCCTTCCCTGCCATCTGGCCTGAGGCATGTGTGCCAAGCAAAATGCCTTCAGGTGCCACACTCTGGCACCCATGCCAGGGGTTGCCTACCCCAGTATAGATATTTAGAATTCATTTTATGATGATGATAGAGGCTCTGGTAGGCTTCCAAATTGCTTTAAAATTGTAAATATATCAATAAAACATTGCCCAACTGATCTCTCTATATAGTGGCATTTCATTTTAATTGTAGAAGAACATAGATTTTGGGTATTGTAATGAGAGAATTTTGGGGACTTTTAAATCAGAACATTTGCAGTTTGTAAACAGGGAACGCCAGGATCTCTGCTAGCAAGGCAAGTGGCGGGACCTGGGCAAAGGAGCCCGCCTAGGGCCAACACTGAGAACCCAGCTGGAGGGCAGACAAGGTTGCTGACCTCCTGGCTATTTGGGGCCAGGAAGACACACATTGACAGTTCAAAGTGGGCCACCGCAAGAAGCACATCGTCTGGGCAATAGCTGCCCAGATGGCAGAGTGACAACACCAGAAGACTTGACAGCAGTGCTGCCTGATGGCCAACTGTGCAGCCATGGCCCACTGGCAGCTGGCCCAGAGGTCCCGGTGGCTCTGCTACAGTGCCCATACCACAGCCCAGGAAGCTGTGTGGTCCCCATCTGGGTCTGGCAGGCATGCAGCCATGGGGTCACAGGTCCAAGGTTGCAGATGCTGTTGCAGGTGGCAGCAGGTCCCACCCAGGCAGCAGCCTCCACTGCCAGACTGCTGCAGTGGATAGAGGGTACAGAAGCCACTCCAGGTTAGGGCTGCTTTAGCAGGCCAGCTGGCACAAGGGGCTAGTGTCCCCAGATAACAACTCAGAAGCTCCTGAGGGCAAGTAGCCCTGAGCTGCTCACCAGGGCAGCTTTTATATTGTTTGGGCCAGCCTCTAGCTCCCCCTAGCTAAAGATCCATGAGGAGCTGGGCAGGGTCACTTTGCACCAAGTGGCACAATTTGCCCCACACAAAAGTGTATGTTCAGGCATGTGTGCTGAGGCACAAATCTCCGGTACACATTTGTGCCACTATTTGAGTTGCTGCAAGTACACGTGCCTGCATGTGTGGACACACCCCATGGATATCCAGGGGTAAAAAAAAATGGAATAAAAACCCAGAGCAGCACATTCTTGGGACCAATCAGCAGACCCGATGATCTACCAGGTTCCTTCTGACTCTAGAAATCTATGAAATCTAAGCATGCACTGCTGAGAAGTGGAGCTGAACCATCTGGAGCTGCTCTGCAGCTGCCGGTTAGGCTCTGCCCAGTAGGATAGCCATGGCTGAAGCCCTGGGAGGCCCCCAGGACCCCAGGTAAGGCTGCTGGGGCCAGCACAGTGCTGACCCCGAGCCTCCCCTGCTGCCCCCAAGGTAACTTGCTGCATGCCAAAGTGCACATGGTACAGGTGTTCCCCGGGTTCAAGTAGCTGCAGTGCAAGGTGCACCACTGCTAATTGTCTCCAGGGAACCAAACATCCACACATCTGGACGTGCCCCATGAGACCCAACCAGTGCCAAGTAAAGAGGCGCTATCACCTCCCATACTTTGCATCTAATGCTCCTATTGATGCATCCCAAAAGCACATTCACTTTTCATGGCGCTGAATTATACTACAGATTTATATTGAGTCTGTGATCCTCCAAGACTCCTAGATCCTTTTCTGTAGTGCTGCCATCCAGCCAAGTGTCACCCATTTTTTATCTGGGTTTTTGATTATGATACTACAGCCTCGAGGTCACAAGTATGTGGGTCCCTGTTGCCAGTAGACTACAGGATATAGCCTTCTAGATTGTCTACCTGGGAAGAAAGCATTTGTTGTTGAAACTCCAGTAGCAGCAGCAGCCAAGAATGTCAAAGGGCTCCAAGCTTGTAGGCTGATTTGATGTCTCTCATCTATGTACTGGCCTTTTCCAACCTTTGGAATAGTTCCAGCCGTTAGAAATGTTTGAGTACGACAAGCATTTCTCACAATTCCCCTCAGTGTCTTACTGTAGATGCTACAAAGCTGGAAAGAACTGAGCCTTGCTCCACAGGTGAATGCCCTGAAGTTGGAGAAGCAATTACCTCTCACTATCCACTACAAGCCTCCCAAAAGAAAAGAATGGAACTGATTCACTGCTTCTTATTGATCCCCAGCACTCTCCTAAGGCAGGCCAGGAATAAGTCATGGTCAATGGTGTCAAGTGCTGCAGGCAGATGAAAGAATATGAAGAGGTTCATCCTCCTGTATCCAGGGTCTAAAGAAGGTTGCCAGAGCATGGCTGCTGCAAGATGACTGAGTGATACAGTGGAAACTAGCTACAATTTATTTAATTTAAGGCCCCTTTGGTTATGATTTTCAATCAACATTTAAGTGTGTGATGAATGATAAATATATTGAAAGATTCTTAGTGCCTCTGAAATTGTATTAACGCCCTTGATATATTGTGTTGTCCTTCCACTGTACACCTGGAGTTTGTCCACTTGTTTCCCCAGTACAAAGTTAAAAACTCCTGTTCTTTGAGAACAGAATAGGACATTCATTCCATAAAGGGAAGTTTCCAGGATGGACCCCCTCACCCAGATTTTCTGTAGATGACGATAGGCCCATGGCTGGATCTAGAATTTTGAAACGGGGGGGTGCAGATGGTGAGATGCAGCATCACATATAAAAGCAACACATATTTTTCTCCAGTTAAGAATAAATGGGAAGCTTTACTATATGCTCAGGACTCGGGGCCTAGCACTTGATTATTCAGTTTCAGATTGAAGCACAAACAAACGTAACTTCATTGGAATGAGTTAAAAACAATCAACAAGGCTGTGAAATAGGAGCTTAATTCCCAGGAGCAGCTAACAGACCACAGAATTGCAGAACTTTGGGTGTTTGTAAACTTTGGATGGACCGGGAATGAAAGAGTGCACCACTGCACCCCACCCCTCCCCAATCCATCCCTGATTAGGCCCACAATTTTCAAGCCTAATTTACCTACTCATTCTTAATGCATCAAGGTTTTTCTAATTTCTTGAGGGATGAAGTAACATGAATCCTCTTTACAATTCCTCATGTCTTGGTTTAAAGAACTTTACCTATTCTTCAGCACTACCAGTTCAGCACTTCCAAAATACCTGTCTTCTTTGGCAGCAAGTTACTATGAAGTTATGGAAAAAAGGAGAAAGGGACAGCAAGAGAGAGAAGGAATAAAAACCATCCAGAACACTTTCAAACAGTATCTCTTACTGTATCCAAGAGACCAAAAGGAAAAAGGCTCATTGATCAATATGTTTGCAAGAGACATGGCAGAGAACCAAGTTGCAACTTTGAATATACTTATGGATGGGGATTTCTGTAAAAGTTATAACATTTCCCACATTACTACAAAAATAGCACCGTTCCACAGGGTCTGAAAATGTAAAGCATTTAAGAACACTGTTCACCCAATAACTAACAGTTTAATTGCTCTATGTGCATTATGTCTGAGTAAAAGTTCAGCACAAAAGCATGTATGTTGTCCAAATAAAACTGTGTGCCCTTCATATATTCCTTTACTTAAATACTAATGATTTGTTACAACGGGATATTACTGCCAGAGCTTATAAAAATGGTATTAGAGAAGTAACGGAGTTCTCAAGCATTTGAAGAAGACGGGACAGAGACTGAGAGATTCTTTAGGGCATTTTAAAATTAAACAAAGATGCAAGCCACAAAATTCAGAACCAAATCCTATTTTTCCCTAAAGTTAAGTTTGTTGACACCTTGATTTTGATTTATACCAATCTGTATTTCAGACATAAAACTACTATCAAAAGGTGTCAAGCCAACATTTTGACAATACACTGTCTTTTCAGTGGTTTCTTCTTGATGCCTGTTTAGGTAGGCTGTGGCCAGAGGCTGTGCCTTTCTGTGCACAGTGTAACACAAATAAGAATGAAAAAAATTACCTTCTCCCCCAAGACTATTTGCTTTCCAACATTATCTCAACCAGCCAGTTAGGTGACCCACCTGTAAATCCACTGAATGCACTGGGCTTATTTGGGATCCCAAACACATACAGACATTGTCATTGCTCTACATATTGTGCCTGCTCTCTAGCTCCATTTTCCCAACCACCCGACATGAACCAAGCAGGCAAATAGACGAGAGAGCAGGAGGCAGAAAGAACGCACATTCAAATTGAAGTGTTTCATCTTGTGGGATGATGAGAGGCCTCAGCTCCCACTAATTCGACTTGTATTTGGGTACTCAGCACCAGGCACCACCCAGTCTATGGGACTGACATCACTGATGACAGATTTAATTTTGGATGTACCAATCTTAAAAACTTCTTGCTAAATTCAAGTACTACAAACATAGTGTCTAAGCAGAGCTAAATATATAGCATATATTCAGCTAGGTTTGTTTATAAAAGTGTCAAACAGAACATACTTAATGCCTTCGAAGACAGAAATATATGCAAAACCAGCATGAAGGGTATTGAAATCTAAAATGTACAGTGTAACTATAAAATAGACAAATTATGGAAACAGGTGAAACAGCAGCCATGAAAAACGTAGAGAAAGTAGGCCTTTAAAATAAATCTAAACTCACAGAGACAAATCTTACAGTTCTGACTCATCAAAAACAGTAATGGTAGTGAGAGCTTTGTTAAAGATCCGCAGTGTGCGAGTAGAAATTTCCACTGCTCAACAAAATGCACATGGAGAACACTGTGCATAAAAAAAAAACTACTAAAACATACCACATTCACATATAAATACCTTGTTCCAAGCCAAAGTAAATGACCTGAGGCCTCAAATCACAATTGTTTCTGAAATTCTCTTAGACTTTGTTGTTACGACTAATATCTAAGATTGCTGTAATCAAAAGATCAGATCATTCTCAGTCTAAACTAAAATAGAGATTTCACTCCTATATACTTAACCATACTGTTGCCTGTAATCAGTTTAATTGTTTTTCCACTTTAATAAAGTTTTTCTTGCCATATAAGTCTTTAACACAGCTACAGGGGAGGAAAACACTTACGGTAGTAGAATGTAATAGCAGAGACACAAGCGCTGGCAGCAGGGCCCAGGAACAGGTATAATGCTTAATTTAAATTCATTCACTTTAATCATTTGGATTTAAGGGTAATGTTATGCCTTTAAACTGGAAGGGTGCTGGAAATGCTTCTGACAGTGACGTTTCCTTGGTGCTGGAATGTTCTTTACACTGGTTTTGCCAGAGTCATGATTTATTAACCTGTCAGAAGTACTGGAAAATATATATTTCTTTCTGGCATTTGGATAGGCTGGTGGATTGATGGATGTTAGATGCTCTGAAACTAAAAAATCTAACTTACAGAAAAGTAACCAACAAAATGGATGGGTTCTCAAATATGAAGCAAAATTAATAAATAAACTAACAAAGCCCTTTCACGACTATACATAAATAGCACTTCCCCCCATTGCATGATTAACACCTTAAACAAAGGGTTTGCAACTAAAAAAAAATATCCCGAGACTTTAGTCTCTCATTCTCATTAAGTGAATACACATTCCCCTGGCAAACCCCAGTTTCCAAAGCAATAATGATAAAAATGCAGAAGATATTTGCATCCACCAGCCCGTTGCATGCATTATGATGGGAGAGGCACCCAGTATAATTATTTAGGGAGGGGCACCCAGTTTAATTTCTTTAAGAGTCAACACTCATTTTACACTGCTACATGTATTTACATGATTATAACTTACCTAATGAATTCAACATTTGATTTACATGACAGCACTATAACAATCTTGTGAGGCAGGGCTCAGGTGTTGGTGGGGGGAAGGAGGGTGAGGAAACAGTTTTTTCACTCAAAATTGGTTCCTGCATCTGATAAGAAGTAGCTCACAAAGAGCGCGTTTACACGTCACCGAACAGCAGCGATGCTATGGCACAGTATGGGTGGTTACTGCGCCATGTGCATGGGGCATGGTTAGATTTTGTTGCTATGTTGTTGTAGTGGTACCAGGGGAGTGGCCCTCATTTCTGACTGGCTCAGGAACCACTACGGCAACGTAGCTGGGGATCATGTGTAGATCACTACATCACCGTAGCGCGCCATACAGTGACGTACCGCATCGCTGTGTCAGCACAGGGAGACGTAGATGTGCCCAAAGGGACTGAAAGGAACTCTTGTCAATTTTTTCTCAACTGAAACAACAGTGACAGAAACAGTTTCTGGGTTTCTAGCTGGGGAGAGGTTCAACAGCACAGAAAAGACCTCATCCACAGGAGCTCTGAATCTGGTGCTGTTCAGAGAATTGGAACCTATTTCATTTAAGCAAACTATACTATCTACATGCTGTAAACAAGTTACTGAACACGTATTTGCACTTCAAGACAAAAATGCACTTTCCAGCTTCAAGTCTGGGGCCTGGCTTTTAGTAATTATTCTCAGAAGGGCTTGTATTTTCTTACAGCCCCATCATAGCTCTTGTGAGAATAATATTACCAAGGTGAGATCCATATTTATATGGCGATACAGTGTGCATTTCTCCAGTTCCAGCTTCAAGACTCCACTTGAATAATAAAGGAGAATGCTTATTAATAAACGTTTGCTGTGGTTACTATTAGAAATCATCCTCAGTACTACACCAAGAGCAAATTTAGAATAGGAAACAAACATGGTATCTTGGGCATTGGAATGTGGTAACCAAAATACATTATGACATTTTAATAGTGAATAATGTATACTCTGTGCTTACTGTGGTGGTAAACACCTTATACAGGTGGCTGATAGATTTACTTTAGAGAATGTGGTCCTTGCCATCAACAGTTTAGTCTGGTTTTGCATGCATTTGTTTCCATAGCATTCTCTATGTATAAAGGGCTTAATCCATCTCTCTGTGTGTCTGTGTGTCCGTAACGCTCTTGGGGGCATGGCTCGTGGCGGGGCATGGCTCCAGCCAGTGCTGCATCAAGAATGCCCGTCAAGAATGACAGGCGGGGTGTGGCTCCAGGTGGATGCAGAGTGGGGTGGGGGGAGATGGGGTGGTGCAGGGCCAGATGCAGAACCGGGGGGAGGAGTGGCACGCGGCTGGATGCAGCAGCAGTGCAGGGCAGTGGGTGGCGGTGGTGGCGGCATGCAAGCTTCCCCCCACCCCGCTCCTGGGAGGCGGTAGCAGCACGGGGTGGTGGGTGGCAGCGCTCCATCCCCACCCACCCCCCTCCCCCCCGTCATTTTTGATGGACAATTCGCTAATTAAAGAAGGGAGATTGTGAAACCCAAATTAATATGCCCTCTATCTACACTAAAAAGATTTTGAAATCACTTTGTTTTCCACACATACTAATTAACTCCATTTGAGCGCATCTTGGGAGGAAAAGGGTGGAGCGCTCTGATCTGGGAAAACATGTGCTTGGAAAGGAACAAACCAAGCAGAGAACACTCTGAAATTTTCTTGCACAAAGCTATAGTTGTGGCATTATGTAATTTGGCTGAATCTCAACCCAATCAAAGACCTGTCTCAATCTGCAGTTTCTTTTCCACCCTTTCGTACTTGTAAAAGTGGAAGCGTATTACTTCGGAATGGTGCCTGGCATCTTACCCCTATTTATTGTCAGAAGCCCCCTGGAGATTCACCTTGGGTTTTGAACATTTGAGATTTTCAGAAACAATCAAAATCAGTGGCCCTCATTTCTGACTGGCTCAGAAACCCCGTGGACAGTCACTGTTAACCAAAGAACCAAAGATGTCCCGAGGCGGATTGTGCTAAACACATTCCAGGTAAAAAGAACAGACTGCATTATGGAGCTGCACACAAAGCACTAGTGCATCTGCATCTGTTGCATTCTTCGTCATTGCAGGAAAGACATACCCAACGTGGGGAGGAAAAAAGTACCTTGAAAACATTTTTTACAAAGAGCCACATGTGAGACGTTGACAAGGATCAATGACAGGAGATTCAGAAACATAACTTCCACTCTCGTTAGCTGTCCTTATATCAGGGGTGAGCAAAATGCGGCCGGGGGGCCAGATGCGGCCCGCCAGGCCATTCTATCTGGCCCGCTGGGCCCCTAAAAATTTAGAAAATTAATATTAATCTGCCTTGGGCTGCCTGTCACATGGCCCTTGATGGCTTGCCAAAACTCAGTAAGCGGCCCGCTGCCCAAAATAATTGCGCGCCCCTGCCTTACCTAATGCATTCTTCAGCTGTAGGAATTCACTTGTTGCTCGTCACTAAGGGAATTCTTCATCGTGGAATAGATCATCTTTTTACCTTGGCTATAGCACAGATGGACAACTAAAACACCGAGTTTTTTTATTTTTGGGGTTTTTTTTTTTACATGCAGCAAAGAAAATTCTGCTGCTAGAAAATTATCCATATGATTTTGCTCATGTTAGAAGCTAGAGGATAGAAGAAGCCTGTGCTTAAGAAAAAATGAAAAGAGGAAAAAAAATGACTTTGTGCTTAGAACAGGACAGCAGAGACACCTAGTGGTCTGGAATGGGTGCAGCATGGCAGCTGACCGCTTCTAGTATCAATAGATTTGACTTTAGGTATAAATAGTTCAGATAAAAGAAAGGATCAGCTGTAGCAGGGATCATCAGGAAAAGGACACACTTTCGTTACATAATTTCCCAAGACAGTATGTTCATATAGAGTCAAGAGGCTGATGGCAGCCCACTTCCTCTCACCTTTCTACAGGCCAAGATGTTCTGCCAGGATGCCCTTCTGAGACACACCTGGCCCACGTATGCTAGTTGGCTTCCTCAGGTCTCTGCAGTGCCTGTAGCACATTTACATTTTGTCAAGCCTGGCCTTATCTGCACTCCCTGCATAAGATACACTAAGTGATCCCACCTTAGCAAGTTGCTGCATGGAGAGGTACACCTGTTCCAAGTTGTCTGATGGATGAGCGCATACATGGTTGCCGGCTGGTGCACAGATGTTTCAAGCACCCGGGGCCTCTAGGCATTTGTCTAGCTGGATTCCCACAACTCTCACAGAATCTGATGAAAAGAAAGGGTGCTTATAGTCCAGTTCCCTCAAGCACGACTGCTTTAATGGTTTAAAACTGAGAGAAACCCAACACACAACCATTCCCAGTCCAGCTCCTTGCAGCAGTCTGACATACCAGAATGAAGCCCCAGGTCCTCAGACCTAGTGCTAGGGATATTCCCAGAGTCAATCAGACACTGGCCTGCACATCTTCTCACCCCTCATATTCCAGTTCTTTTGTCTATCGTGTATCATCCCATCCAAAGAGCCACCTTGTTTGCTGGCTTCTTTCAAATCCCTGAGTGTCCTGCATAGTCCTGGCTCCCTTGCACCTGGATGTTAACCACTGTGGGTGTTTGCAGATGTAAACATGCCCCCCAACATGTTTTACTTTAAATTCAGTGCATACCTGTGTCAAGCCCCACACATGCTCAGAAGAGGCAGTGAGTTACTTGAACCCAGCTTGCCTGATGTCTGTAAAAATTGGGTGTTGTAGTTGGACTAAATGACCTCCTGAGGTCCCTTCGAACCCTAATTGTCTATGTCCAGAAGGCTCCACTCAGGCTGTGTCAGTGTCTGAGCAGAATTAAATCATTTGAGCACATGCATAACACCAGGTAAGTCCTGAAAGTTTAGTTGTGGGAGAACCACAACTACTGTGTCTTAGACACTGGAGGAGGCAAAGGGCTCTCCCTCCCCTGACCTAGTGGTTTGGGGACTTGTCGTGGGAGATGCAGGTTCTAGGTCCCCTTCACCCCAGCCAAGCATGAAGCATTACCCAGAGCCCTCTCCCCCACCCCAGCAGGTATACATGCACAGCAATCCTGCTTTATCATAGGTGGAAACACAATCCAAACTGCACATAAAAAAGGAAAACACTGCTGATTTCACAGCTATATATGTGTCACTTAGGATTAAATTCTCTTGCACCTTACTCAAACTACTTCCCCACAATTAGCGGTCTCTGTTTTGCCAACTCTCACAGTTTTATTGCAAGTTTTGCAGTATTTGAGGCTTTGCACATAGTCCAATCTCATGGATTCATGTGATTAGACAGGAATCCCAGCTCTGGCATATATTTTTTAAGAGTATATTTCTAGCCATTGTGGTTTCAGAGAAAAGCTTAAAAAGGAGACATAAGGACACCGTCCAGGAGAAGATGAAAAAAAAAATAAATCCTGCTTTTATTTTTAAAAGTGTGATATTTTAAGCCATTTTTTGAGGCCCAGCTCGTGATTTTGTGACTCAAACAAATGTTACATGGGCAGAAATAGCTCAAGTTTCCTCACAAGATTTCATATATTTCATAGACATTTGGGCTGGAAGGGACCCCGGAGGATCATCGAGTCCAGCCCCCTACCCCAGGGGCAGGAAGTCAGCAGGGATCATAAGATCCCAGCAAGATAAGCATCCAAAAGTGTCTTGAAGGCATTCAATGTAGGTGCTTGAACCGCCTCCGGCAGCAGTCTGTTCCAGACCTTGGGGGCTCAGACAGTGAAGTTTGTCCTTATGTCCAGCCTGAATCGGTTGTGGCAGAGTTTGTGACCATTCAATTTTGTCATCCCTTGGGGGGCTCTGGTGAACAGCTGTTCCCCAGATCCTGATGAGCACCCCTGATAAACTTATAGGTGGCCA
>NW_017729031.1:105482083-105497395 GCF_001723915.1 Gavialis gangeticus
ACCATGACCCCCAAGTCCCTTTCATCTGTAGTGCTAACCAGCGTAGCACTACCAAGCCTATGAGCATGCTGCAGGTTTTTCCTCCCAAGTTGGAGAACCTTGCATTTTTCGGTGTTGATCACCATCAGGTTCTCATCTGCCCATTTCATGAGCCTGTCAAGATCTGCCTGAATCACCCTCCTATCCTCAGGTGTGGATGCTTTACCCCAGAGTTTGGTGTCATCAGAAAACTTGGCCAGCCCACTTCTGACACCAATATCCACATCATTGATGAAGATGTTAAACAGTATAGGCCCCAGGACAGAGCCTTGAGGGACCCCACTGGTGACCACGCACCAAGATGATTGCCTTCCATCGACCGCCACCCTCTGAGTCCTACCATGGAGCCAATTCCCCAGCCAGCAGATTATGGTGAGGTTGAGGCCACAGTTAGCCAGTTTTGCCAAGAGGTGATCATGGGATAGAAGATCAAAGGCTTTTTTGAAGTCAAGATATATGACATCACTCTCTTCTTCCTTGTTCAGGTGAACTACACCAAAGCTCCAAGACTTTTGAAGATCTGTGTCAGGGGCTGGGCTATGATGCTAGCCAGCTCCTTGAGTACCCTGGGGTGTAGATTGTCAGGGCCAGCTGACTCGAAGGTGTCCAGCCTGTCAAGGTGTTCCTTCACGAGGTCAGCTTTGATGGAGGGCAAGGAATCTCCTTCACCCAGTCCTCCCTGGGTACAGTGCCCTACCTACAGTGGGCAGACCTACAGTGGGCAGGGGCATCCCATGGGACAGGTGGAAAACTAACGCAAAGTACCCATTAAGCAAGTTTGCTTTTTCATAGGCATCGGTTGTCAGTTGTCCCATCTGGTTTAGCAGGGGTCCAATGTTGCCCTTGCTTTTCCTCCAGCTCCCCACATATCTAAAAAAGGACTTTTTATTATCCTTGATATTTGTAGCTAGCTGGAGTTCTGTCACAGCCTGGGCTTTCCTAGTTTGCTCTCTGCAGGTCTGGACCAGAGCAAAGTATTTCTCCTTGGTGGTTGTAATGGGGGAGGACCCCAAAATGCCAGGGGGGAGCCCTGGGACCAGGAACCCCCAGAGGGGAAAGAGAAAAGAAGTAAAGAAACATACTCACCTGCAGCAGGACTCACAGTGAAGCCAGAACCCGTGGAGGAACCCACGCGGCTTGTCAGCCGCATCTTTATGCAGCTGCAGTTGGCTGGTGACATCAGCAGTGATCACCAGCCGGTGGAAATAAAACAGGCAGTGAGGAAGGGAGCAGATCGACACCGGCAGGAGCAGTCGCTCCACAGCTCTTGCGGGAATGAAAGGAGCCAGAAACTGCTTCCCCCGGCAGGCGAGAACTCCTCGGAGCATGCTGCAAGCCAGAAGAGCCGAGAGCCAGAGGCGGCTCCTCAGGACCAGGAACCTGGGGAGAAGTACAGAGGGGCATGGAGAGACCCCGATGCCAGTTGCTGCAGCAGAGGGGCTGGAGAGGCCGATGCAATCTACGTTGAGGTGGGACTGTTGAGGGGACTGGGGAAGCCAAAGAGGCAAACCAGGCAGGAGCCAGGAGGCAAGGGCAGTGTGAGAGGCTGCGAAGCATGGCCCTCGGTGACATGGCATCCACTGGAGGACCACAGGTGGCCCAAAGAAGCCAAAGGCGGGGCGATGAGGGAGAAAAATGGTGGTGGAGTCCACAGGATACACCGACCACTTACAGGGCCTGACATAGACCCATAGTGTCAAGGGTGGGTTGTTAGCAGCCAGGCCAAGGGAGCCTGAAAAGAGGACAGTTGGGTCCCTCAGATTGTATCCATCGCTTTTCTTTTTTTTTGGATTTTGTGTTTCCGACCTTTGGAGGGGCTGAGGGTCAGAGCTAGGGGAGCCTGACTGTTATTGAAGCCTCTGGGTGGGTTACTAGCTGTTGTGAAAAGCTGCGGCCTCATAGACTGGGTAGGTTACTGTAGGCTGCCCACACTTTAAGCAGGGAGGACCACTCCTGCCACGAAACGAATCAGGCTGAGAAGACAGCAGTGACCCGTCAAGGCTGAGTGTAAGGGTGAGGCAGAGGGGAGGTGGAGCCTCGTGGAAGACCGCTGGACAAACATTCCACCATTGAGAGGCTCCGAGTGGTTGGACCCTCCACTGGAATAATACTCAAAGTTGTGGCAGGTGAGACTGGGGAAGACCATACTGGAAGCAACCACCTACTCGACAGACCACCCGGTACGGTGAATACCACCGAACATCCAGGCCAGAGATGCATGTGACCGGATGTTCAAGGCCAGGTGGGCACAGTGGTGGTTCCAGTTCTCCATCCTTTGTAGGTCTTCCTTTTAAGACGCAGGAGATCCGCCAGTTCCCTGGAGAGCCGACGGGGCTGCTGTGCCCTTTTGCTGTCTTTCCTCCAAGACGGGATGGACTTTGCTTGCGCATCCAGGATTGCTTCCTTGAGGAGCAACCACTCGTCCTGAACTCCCCTCCCCTTTGGGTGGTGGCCCTTTAGGGCCTCACTGACAAGCCTTCTTAGCTTGTCAAAGTCAGCTTTCCTGAAGTCAAGGGCTTCTGTATTACTGACTGACTTGCCAGCTTTACAGCAGATGGTGAAGGCGATCAGTTCGTGGTCACTGTCACCCAGCTTCCCTTCAATCATTAGGTCGCTGATTAGGTCATCCCTGGTTGCCAGTACAAGGTTGAGCAGCGCCTTACCTCTCATCAGCCCATAGACTTCCTGTGTCATATAAAACTCATCCATGCATGAGAGAAAGTTCTGCAACTGCTCAGATTTGGCTGAGAGCTCCTCCCATGAGGTGTCTGGGTAGTTAAAGTCTCCTATGACAATTATGCACTGGGAGTGTGCGGCCTCAGCTAATTCCCTGGCAAACTCCTGGTCAAGGTCTTGACTCTGGGAAGGGGTCTGTAGTAGGCACCCACCATAGTATCCCCTGTGCCATGTTCCCCACGGATTTTAACCCAGAGGCACTGTGGGTGCCAATGTCAGCTTGTAGGAACGCGTAGCTTTCCTTGACATAGAGAGCTACACCTCCACCCCTTTTGTCTACTCAATCCCTCCTGTACAGGGTATAGCTGTCTATACCTGTGGTCCAGTCATGGGTGGAATCCCACCGGTTCTCTGTTATCCCTATGACATCACAGTTATTTGTGTTTAGCAGGAGGGCAAGTTCCTCCTGTTTATTCCCCAGGCTCCTGGCATTTGTGTACAGGCAGACAAGTGTCCCCTTGTCTACAGATTGTTCCAGGACTGGGGCAGGGGTGGGATCCCCTGGGGACCCTCGGGGTGCGGCGCATCACCATCTGCATCATGCTGCTGGTGGGATGACTGCGGCTGGGACTGTCTACCCTGGGGGGCTCACAGGCAGAGCCTCAGGCCCTCCCACTCACTGTCCTGCATGAACTCCCTGCTAACTCGCACGCTAACTCATGCTCCGGGCCTAGGAGCACACCTGTTTGCACAGCCTGTTCGTGAGGCTCCGACCGCATGGCTCCCTGGGGGGCTGTGCAAAGTAGGAGCTGGGGCGGGGTGTGACCCTCCTCAACCCACTTAGCCCGCTCCCAGCTGTCTAGGTCCCTCCCTCCATGGGCCCCCACTTACCTGGGGCAGGCCAGGGCTCATTGGGGGCCTGAGGTCTCGTTGGGGGTCCCTGGGCTCACGGGGGTGCAGCGGGCTTACACCCACACATCTCTCACTAGAGCCAGGACCAAACTGAGGCTTGTGCCATTGCTGGGCCCTTTTTAACTGCATGCATGCACAGAAGGGCCGGCCGGTGCCTCGCTGCTTTTAGAGGGTTAAAGGGGCTAAGGGGGGTTCCTCCCCCCCACCAAGTAACAATAAACCTCAGCCCTTTATTAGGAAGGCCATTAAAAAGAGGCCTCTGTGTAGAGTTGGCAACCTTCTGCTAACAGGCCAGATCTTGTCAACAAAGAGGTCCAATCCAGCATGAGGGGAGCTGTGGCATGGACCTGGGTTGTGCTGGCCATCCTCTCCACAGTGCTCCCATCCATTGAGGAGCCTGCTGCATTGACCGCATCTGCATTTCAGAGGATGTGGGGATCAATGGTGAGGGTAAGTGTAGGCAGCTGGCCACTGCAGGGAGCAGAGGCTTGCACCCTTGGCTGGGGCCAGGCTGCAAAGTAGGCCACCACTGGCAAAAGGTTTCTGACCCATATTTTAGCGTAACTGAGGATCAGACCTCTAAGCCCACTCCTGGTTTATTTGTCAATACTGCCTATTGTGACAGTGGGTTGTGCAGTAGGCACAACTTACCTTATGAACTGGACTGAGATCATTGTTTCAAGCAAGCAAAAAATGACTTACAGTTACTTAGTGTCCTATCAAAGCTGGCTTGTAAATAAATAGGTGATGCGGAAGAATTACAGATTACTTTAACAATGTTCCCTCAAGCATATGCTTATGGCCTTTATGACAAAGGAAAAACAGATACACTTGATCATATCATAGCTGGAAAAAAAACCTGACCATCAGTAATACCATATAGGATTTTTAAAAGTTTCTAGAAACTAATGTGCCTCCTCATTAAATGCAAAAATTAACAGACATTTCAGATGCAATAGCAAGTCTTGTTACAAATACGCTTTTTGGTCCACTAATTAAGCAAGCTGGAAACCTTTGGCAGCTAAGGCAATATCAAGCTAAGGAAAGGGAAGGAAAACATGAATGCTTGCTGGAGAGGCCTGCTCCTGGTTGCATTAAGGTATTCACTTCCTGGACCATGCAGGAGCGCTGAGGCATGTTAGTCCAGGATGTCTCCACAGGCCTACTTGGTTCCTGCTGAGCTGAGGGCAAGGTGAACATGTTATCTGGGTTATGGCCAGTGGCAGCAGGTACTGAAAGGGCCTGATAAATGATTGGACGGAGCCTGCTGCAGCCTTCCCCTGGCTGCTGTCCCAGTGCGGCTGTTTCTGATGCTTGGACCTGGTGTCCCTTTACTAAATTCCTGGCAGAAATCAGTGAGGACCGGATGAGTTCTTACCTTCAGAAAAGAAGCCAAATTCCCCTTACAGCATGCCTTTGGAGTGGCAGTGCTGTTGGGCCTTTTCTAGGGTGCCCTGCCATTTTCCCCTTGTGATTCAAATGCATCAGAGGGCCCGGTTATAAAGGGGAGGGGATCTTTATTGCCTGCTAGGACTCATGTACACAGAAGCAACTGAGGGCTGTAGAAAGTCAATACAACAGCAGGGGTGAATTCCCCTGCAAGGCCAATGCCACAGAGGCCCTTGGAGGCCCCAAGATGGGCAAGGGCCAGCTGGCAGCTCTTGGCTCCAGAGCAAGGGCTCAGGGCTTCACCATAGGAGTGGGCCTTTGATGCCACAGAGGCTGATGTCACCACTCTCCCAATGGCACAAGGCCACACACCTTTTTTCACCCCTGCCTGCTAACCCATCTCCCTAGAAGGCTGGGCATCTACAGAAAGGGGCTTATTCCACCTCCCCCAACACCAGATGGGTTCTCCAGAGGTACAACAGGGCAGCAGGATGCAGAGGAGCAGCGGTGACTTAGAGTTTTGCTCCGGTCACCTTGATTTAGTTATGCCGCTGGGCTTCTCCCCCAAGAAGCAGTGGGATGGTGATCACCCTGATGTCAGCCTCTCCTGCCTGCTTACAGCAGTGCATGGAGTCAAGATGAATTCAGCCACTTCTCTCTGTCCCTCATGTCACCACCAGGAAGTACTTTCACCCCTGACCTTTGCCTTCACCTGGTCCCAGCAAGAGTGACACAGACTCCTTATAAAAAAGGGGTTGAAGCTTCGCAAACACACAAGCTCCATCAAACCATAGCATCGACCCATTCCGGTATTCTTCAACCATTTGCAATTGTTCTGCTTTGCTTGTGACTGTTCTGCTGGTGTCCAGCAGAGCAATCCCAGTAAGTACATGCTGGCTACTCACATTTACTGGTTTTAGAAATCCTCAAATGCAAGATGTTCAACTGGTGGCCCAGAGGCCACATGTGGCTCCCTGCCCCCCACAAGGGTACCAGTCTTGGTGCCACACCCTCCACCGCTCTGGCAACTACTGCTGCCAGTAGAGTTTCCAGGCTCCCCTTCTCTTCTCCAGCTTCCACTGTCTGACTCTGCTCCTGTGGGTAGGGCTGAGGAAGCCCACAGGTGGCTGGCTCCAGGAGACCCCATTCAGTGCAGCATGGGGTACCAGCATCGCGCAGTGGGGCACCTGCTGTGCAGGTCAGTGGGATAGATTCATGAGACCATGAGTCAAATCAAGTGCAGGGGTGCTAGGATGGTACAGTAGTGGGGGGTATGCACACACTTGCAGTCTTGGCAGGGGTGGATGCATGGCTGTGAAGTAGGGGAGGATGGCACACAGCATGGCACAGCACATGGCCTGGGGGCTGTTCAGCCCGCATGGTGCATGGCTGGGGGCAGCCCTGCTATAATGCAACACAGGGCCTAGCTTCTTTGCAAGAGCTGGTCTTTGCCATACTGGATGTGTGTATTCAGCTATCAAATAGGGAAGTGTGAGCAAAGTGGTACTTAGTGTGGCTGGACAGGTGCCTCACTTTGGGTTTGTGGGCTTCCAGAGTACATTATTCTGGCTGCTAACCTTCCCTTTTGCGTTCCCTGCTTGTGCTTTACAGAGAAGCATGCACTGGAGACTTAATGGAAAGCAGACAGGATTCTAGTAATGGGTGAGTGGCCCCTTTCCAGAAAATACTAAATGATTTGCTGGCTTCATCATTCTGGAGATGGACCAGACTAATTTCCATTTTACTTAGGTTGACATATAATTGGATTTTGGTGCAATAGGCTGAGAGCCCAGGCAGCACTCATCTCAGTCTAGTTTCAAGTCTGGGCAAAATCCTTGGTTTGGGCAGTGATACATAGATCATCACCATAGATAAAGCTTCTTGTGCTCAGATGGACAGGTTGATTGTTTCTGTAGTGTGACAGCTCAGTTGGTAGGACTGCTCACCTACCCATCTGTCCCTCCAGCCACCGGAAAATTGGAGCATTTTGCCTGTCATAACTGAAGTTATCTGAAGTATAGGCCCTCAATCTAGCTTGGAAGACAGACACTCAGGTGCCCCATTTTCCCCCTCATTATCAGGCCAGCTATCCACAGAGAGTCCTTAGATTATCTTCTTACACCCAGCTCACATCCCCAAACAGTCCTCAGGTTGCAGGGTCTCCAGTCCATAACACAAACAGCTCTCAGTTTCAGGCCTGCAGCCCTTTGTAGTCTGTTTCAGGGATCAATCCCACAGGGTGCAGTTTTTTTTACTTTTCATCATCTTGCTTACATGATCTCCAGACTGGATCAGGCTCCTCACTTTGCTGGATCCAGCTCTAGCCTCAACTCCCTCCTAAGCTGCTTCTGCCAGGCTGACATGAAGACAACTGGCCAGCCCAGCAAAAGCTTATATGGCTAGAGCAAAAAGGGGAGGGGGCTTGTCTGTGCTCACTCTTAAAGAAGCAAATTATTTTCTCACCCTACTCTGCAATGGGGCTCTATGGCTCCCATTACAACTATGGTTCTCAACCTTTTTAGACTCAAGGCACTCTTCATTAGACTTAAGGAACCCCTCAGAAAATTCCAGCTCCTAGTTTTCATTTGTTTTCTGACTACAGAAAAAGAACAGAGCAATTCTTCTGTTGCAAAGACCTCAGAAAGACCACAGCAGGGCAGAATGTTTTTTGACACTATGGATTCCTATCAGAAATCTCTGAGCTTATCTTGTACAGCATCCTTAAAAGGACCTGGCTGGACCCCAGGGTGCCACAGCCCAATTGAGGATCACTGCACTACAGAATCAAAAGGCAGCAAATTCTGGCCCAGGTCACAAATGTACTTGTGCTCCAGGCATGATACTCCAACCTAGTCCTCATTTTTTTCACAAAATCACTCCCTTACAAAATGTTCTGTAGCTGCCAGAGTGCAGTCTCTCTCCAGAATATGGCACTGAACCCAGAAGTCCCAAGTCTCAAAACTGCTCCAAAGGTGGGATACGTGTGCAGGTCAATACAGTTCCACAGGGGGGATGTGGGAGAGTTGACAAGTCTGCTTTTCAAGAACTCAGAAAATTGTGCGCATGAAAAAGCACGGTAAGCTAATGTTACACATCGAAAAAAGAGAGTGCAAACATGCTGTTACAGACCACAAGATACCTACTGATCCAAGGGTGCACAGGCAACCTCCACCTTTGCACCTAGATTGTTTTCCCGTGCAGTTTGACATCACATCATCAGCTGTCTGGTAGACACTGGTCATACAAGGTAGCGATCTTTCATCATGTTGTGTATTTTTGCAACAGCTAAGTAACAAGAATGGACAGAAAGACTTGCACATGGGGTGGATGTCTGGTGTGCAGTGAACCAGCTGTGGGGCAGAGCCATCCCCTGTGACACAAGCAGTTGAAATCCTGTGCAGAAGAGATGCGCGCAATGGTAGAGAAAGGCACACAACCTCTTAGATCTGAGCCTGCAGCCAGATCATGATGTGTTTAGTTCTAAACACAGGATCCCTCCTGGAAGTTGGTGCCAGACCAGTGTTAGGCCAATGAAAAGATGAATGGATCCAAGCAGCCTGAAAGTTCAGGTGATGAACCAGGACTGGAGTATAGATGTGGTTCAGGGCTGCTTGCATAAAGCCTATTCCAAAGCCACAGGTGACACAAGCACTGCAGAATGACATTACTGCATCGTAATGGTGGCATGTCCCAGCTGGTGCTTAGCTCTGTAGAAGGGTGCCTGGGTTCCTGGCTCCCACTGGGCACTATTTGGCATTGCAGCCCAAGTGCTCAGTCAGATTTATATTTGATTACTTAATGCAGCGGGGGCCAACCTTTCTGGCAGTCATACCACAAAATAGCCCCGCACCCTGCCCACGCGCCACTTTGATCCCTTTCTTCTGCCCAGTCTTTTGCTCTTTTGCTCCCTCTGTGCTCCTTGCTCTATTTGCTGCTCTCAGTTTCTGCTTCCTTCCCTATCTGCTGAATGGCTGCCTGTTTCCTCCCTGATCCGCTGTGTGCCACACAGAGATTACCTGTTCCACTTGTGGCTAAAAACATGCCACATGTTGGCCACTCTGACTTAAGTGTGCTGATACTGGCTGCCCCTCCTCACCCTCATGGGGAAAAAGGAGCAATTAACAGTTTATATGAAAAAAATATGTTCATTTTTCATTCTCCTTATCAAGGGAAGGGAACTTTGTGTAGCCCACAAAGCTGCAGTAAAATTTTACTTATAGGTCCCTGCTGGGCTAATGGCCCCCTCAGAGTCATTCTAGCTGGCATTTGTTGGGCTCATAAAAACTGCAGCAGAGACCAGGAACTGACTGGGCTATTCCCTGCTCCTGCATCCCCTGCAAGGTGGTCTCACAAACTACAAGAAAACTCGTCTCGTTTCAACTATGACCAGAGGAATCAGAATGGAACAGGACACAGCCCCACTGTTGCGGGGGCCAAGACTGGAGAGCTGTTTTGGGAGGTCAGTACAGAGATGCATGTCACCTAATGATCTTTGTCTCAATGGCTTTAAGACAAAGCAGTGGTAAAACTGGGAACACTGCCTGGTGCTGAAAGATGGGAGTCTTAGTCCTGGCTCCCCATGCACGTGAGACCTGGCTTATTGTGTCTGTTACCTGTATTCATGCGAGTGGAGCAAACGCCCTCTAGGCTTCTAACCAGGGAGTCCAGAATGAGATTGTGTATCCAGGATTCCCTGCTGCATGGCTTTACCTTGGCTTAGTGAGTCCAGCTTGAAGTTTCTTTCAGATGTTACCCAGAAGTAGTGAGACTGGGAAACATTTTCTGTACAGAATTCAAATGTCTCCTCTTTCAGAAACAAAAGAACAACCCCCAAAACAGAAACAACAAAAACAGACTGGAGAGATGAGATCTGGGCTGGTACTGTGATGTATGACTGATGCATATTTCATTGTTACCCGTCTCTGAAGCAGCTGGTACTAGCAATGCAGATACTGGATTAAATGGCCGCACACAGCCATAGAAGCTCCTGGAGTGACAACTTTTTGCATCCATCACTTTGGTTCCAACCCTTGGGTTCTGTTCTGGCAGTGGAGAGATAATGTCACGTGGTCACAACTCTCTCGGTATAGCATGGCTCCATCCCTACAGGACTCCCTGGATATTGCCTGGAACATCAGGTCTGCTTCCTATACAAGAGGTCTTGGGGGAGAGGAAGGGTTATCTGCACTCTCTCTCTACCCCAGTAAGTGGTCTTGGGTCATAAACAATATCACTGCTTTTTCTAGGAAGTAATTAGATCCTATCTATATTAGGTACTGCTGTGACTCACATTGTCCTAGCATCTGAGCACTTCCTTTCATGTTATTTATTCTCATCGCTGCTCTGCAAAGCAGGGAAGTGCTATTATCCCCATTTTGCAGATGAGGAACTGAGGCATAGACAAACTTGTATCCAAATCCTTATAGATACTAGAAACAATGGAAGCTAGGTGCCTGAATTACCTTTGAAGACCTGAACCTAAGTAACTTGTGCAGGATCACACAAAGTCTGTGGCAGAGCAGAGCTTGAAGCAGCTGCTAAGCTCTCCTTAATGCCAGTCATTAGAGGAAAAAAGCCCAATTATTTTTGTCATGAATGTCATGAATCTATTAAGAGGACAAGAACTCAATAGCAATTTCCACTGTTACTCCGCCTGCCAGGATCACTGATTCTCTTCCATCTCTGAAAAATGCACTCCTGTCTACCATCGGACAAACTCCACAACTACTGATTTTGCCATCATCTCAAGAGGTACAATTTACAGCTGAAACATACAAATTTTCTTATCTTTGCAGTATACTTTATTGGTGTTTTAATTGCTGGCCAAATCATGCATGCAGGAACTGGCGGGGAGCCACATGGATGCTATCTTCCTGTGATACAATCCTAGGACCCAGGGCTATACTTGGTGGCAGTCACGATGGCTCATTTTGAGGGACAACAGAAGGGAACATTGCAAGGGTTCTTCTCTCTTCTTAACTCACTGACAGTTTTTATTGCAACAGAGGGAAATCTAGTCTAAAATTCTCTCTCCAGGGCCAGTACTGTAAAATCAAAACCCGGGAAAGATTTGATTTCACATTCTGTTATGAACCCCACACTCAGTCTAAATTCAGAGATTGTGAACACAAATGATACACGATGAACACCCTTTTTGATGGGTGATGAGGGAAAGATTCCAGTTTCAATTGTATATTCAACACAACACACCTCCCACTAGTCAGGATCAAGGTCAAAAAAACCTCCCAAGGTCAAATATTTGGCCAATAGAGCTTCACTTTACACCATCTCCTTGCTCCTACACTGAGGAACAATGTATTCAAATAGGTTAATGATACTGTCAAAAACTCATGAAACAGATGTTGTCATTAATATGATCTTTAATAAATGGAATAATGCACCATTTTACAGCAAGCCTTTTCTTTTAAACCTAAAGAATAGTCTTTAAATGTTCTTATCCAATGTCTCTGTATCAATACAATCTCTTTATTCAGGTTTATATATAACAAAGCATTTTCTTACAAGAATTCATAGAAAACTCTGTAGTGGCTTCAACAATGTCAGCTTTCATAGTGGCATCCACAGATGATTAAAAAAAGGAAAAGTAATTAGCTTTTTTATTTCATACTCACACTGTTCCATAAAACACAACTTATACAGCATAGCGAGGTATCGGGCAGCTTATACAAAAGAAAAATAAACTGAAGTAATTATTTATAAATTCATACATGATATTTCCTCATAATTTGAGAGAAAAAATAAACAAAAATACCCGTTAACGAGAGGGTTCTGATGAGACACTATCATTTAAGGATTTTTCCCCTCCATAAAAGCTCGCTCAGAAATTAGTGCTCTTTATCTTACAATTTTCGCTCTTCCATAGGAGAATGGCAGTTTCACATCTCCGTATTTCAGCTTCTACAAAACACCAAATCCTAGAAATCAGTGTTCATTCACTTTTCTTGTTTAATTTATTTTGAGGATAAAGTAATCAGCTAGAGTTGTAAAGTTACGATTCCAGCTTCTACCAATGTGAATACAGCACATTTTCCTCTAGAGACAAAACCAGACAAAAACATTACATACAATAATCTTTTTAAATACATTTTAACATTGTGAAAGAGAGAGAAAAGCCACAAACCAGGACATTCAAAGTGAAGAACGGAGTCAGCTTTATCTTGGACTTGCCTGGTTTTTGTGAATTTCTGTGACAATCTTATTACTGAAACTCACTATTAGCACTTTCCTTTCCCTTTAGGTGAAGAAAAAGGGTAAGTGGGATAGTCTGAGACAGAGTAAAATAAGACTACAAACTACTTTGCTGTGCAGTTCTTATGCATACAAGACTGAATCAAGTGCTCTAGAATGAAATTTAACATTTCTGCTCTGCCTGGAAAGCTAGCAAGTGAATACGTGTGAAAATTTGTTTTATGGAAGACCCCTGGGCTACTAATCTATAAAGAAAAGAGTTATTTCTATTATTTAAAATGTCAAAAGTATGAGGGAGGCAACAACTGTTTAGAATAAAGGGCACATAATATATAAATAGAAACCCTAATGGGCCTTTCACCCAAACTGATGGATTCATTTAATCAAGAAGCTGGATGAGATTTGAAGAGGTTTTTCCAAACTATGACAATTACTAAATTTGTTAAAACATGGACTATGCATTTGGATTAACCAAAATGTCTCTTTTGAATCATTTGCAATTTTAGATCACTACTTGTTGGCAGGTTTTTTAAATGAATGATATTATAGTCATCTAAAATGGGCTGTTTTATTATGTACTTATATAATGTAAGCCACTTGAGCTTCAGAATAAGATAACTAGACATGGCCTTAACATGTGCTGTAAACAGTATTTAAACGTGAATGTTAGAACAGGAGGTATAAATGTATCACACCTCAACTATGGCTGAAGCAGCATGTAGGGATCTTAATATTACTGAGAATGAGAACTGGACATTTTATTTTAAAACTTCCTCTCAGCGCTACCAGTGGTACAATTCCACTCACTGGTAGCAGCTACACTGGGATTATGATCGACCAGGTGTGTGGGTTTTAATCAACATGTCAGCTAGCCATGCTCAAGAAACCAGTAGGCAGCATCAGCATGCATACATTACTACTTCCACCACTGCAGCTGCATCAGTGTTAAGCAGGGTGAGAAATTTTAAGGGGAAAAAACTCCCTATTGTATAAGCAAGGCCAGAGGGGCTGATCCTGCTTCAATTTAAATCAATGGCAACATTTTCCTTTGACTTCAGTGGTAGCTGAAACAAGCCTGTTTCTTAGAAAAATTGTTGTGCGCCAAAAATCTTGACCTTGTCCACACAACAGGGAGTGGAAAATTTGGCACCGACTTCTGTGGGTGCTGGAAAAATCTCAGATTGCTAAATCTATTTTATACCAAAACCAAACTGTTTAAAAAAAAAAAAAAAGCCCCAAAACCAAACTTAGCCATATTTCTGGTGGGAACTTATGTGACTAAAGCATAGAAAAGGACTTTTTATTTTCAGTAGGTTTAAGGGCCTGTGACCTGTTCACATAGCTTTAGCCATAAGAACAGTAAGGTCTTATAAAAATAAAACACTTCAAGTTATGGCGTAATGCTAGTATTCTGAGTGTAACTTAACAAAGCAACCTTATATTCTTTATCTTTCAGTGAATTTCATTATTAATCGCATTCCCAGCTTTTTTTCCCTTTTCAAAGTAAATCTATTTTACACAGATAAAGGCAATGACTAAGAAGTAAATGATTTTAGTAGTCGAAGCTCAGTTTCTATCATAATATGGTAATAATAATGCAACTTAAAACTGCCTGTGAAAAATGCATGATACTTAGCCAGTACATTATAGTGTGATACTGTGATACTGAGCAGATTCTCTGATACTTAGCCATAATATTTAATATTGGAATTGATGCATTACATATATGCATCTAAATACATATACAAAGTTTACATACAAAATATGTTTAATGGCTCCAATTCATATATAGTTTCTGCAGCGAGAAAGGATTTAAAAGCATAGAAAAATTAACACCCTCTGGCTGGTAATCGATGGGATGGCCTCATCCTGGAGGGCCATCTCCAGTGGTGTCTCCCAGGGATTGGTGCTTGGGCTCGTGCTCTTTAATATATTCATTAACGACTTGGATGACGGGGTTGAATTATTAAGTTTGTGGATGATACCAAATTGTAGGGAAACCCAGGCACACTGAATGATAGGGGTCAGAATTCAGGATGACCTTGACAGACAGGACTCGTGGGCAAATCAGAATCAGATGAGGTTTAACGGGGAAAGTGCAAAGTTCATCATATGGGTAAGAAGAACCCCTCACAATCAACCAGAAAATGAAAGTGAGCCAGCAGAGTGATGAGGACACCAGGAAAGCAAACAGAGCTCTGGCATGCATCAGCCGATGTGGGTCCAATAGATCCAGGGAGGTGCTCCTCCCTCTCTATTTGGCACTGGTGAGGCCTCAGCTGGAGTACTGTGCCCAGTTCTGGGCATTGCACTTCAAGAAGGACATGGATAAACTCAAGAGGGTGCAGAGAAGGGCCACTTGCATGGTCAAGGGAATGGAGGGTAGGCCCTAGGAGGACAGACTTTGGGACTTGGGCCTGTTCAGTCTGAGTAAGAGAAGGGCGAGAGGTGACTTGATAGCTGCCTACAAGTACATCAGGGGTGAACACCAAGATCTAGGTGAGCAACCCTTTAGGAAGGCACCTCAAGGGAAGATGAGGACCAACGGACATAAGCTTATAGAGGGTAAATTCAGGCTAGATATAAGGAAAAACTGCTTCTCTGTAAGGGTCGCCAGAATCTGGAACACGATCCCAGCACAGGTGGTGCAGTCACCATCCTTGGAGGTGTTCAAGAGGAGGCTGGACAGGCACCTTGCTGAGCTCATCTGAGCCCAATAACTTTCTGCCCATGGCAGGGGAATGGACTTTCTGATCCTACAGGTCCCTTCTGGTTCTATGATCCTATCAAAAGGTTGAGCAACTGAGAAACAGAAATTTACTGAAACGAATTTTCTGTTTTAAATAGTGTTGGGCACCTGAGAGAAAATGTCACAATCCAAGAGACAATTCCACAATCCAGATACAGAAGATGCTGAATGAACCAGCCTGCAGTGCAGGTTTCATGGACTAATCTGATGGGTTACTGGTTTGCTAAATTCTTACAAATGTTTCTCAGTCCAAAGAAGTTAAGTCAAGACAGCCTATAGATATACTCCACTTTACTAGGCAGTAATTATTTCAGTGGGGTTTTTTTTGTTTAGGTTTT
>NW_017729031.1:105502395-105511441 GCF_001723915.1 Gavialis gangeticus
AGCCTGCAGTGCAGGTTTCATGGACTAATCTGATGGGTTACTGGTTTGCTAAATTCTTACAAATGTTTCTCAGTCCAAAGAAGTTAAGTCAAGACAGCCTATAGATATACTCCACTTTACTAGGCAGTAATTATTTCAGTGGGGTTTTTTTTGTTTAGGTTTTTTTTTTTTTACTTGATTGCTTTTTCTGTTTCAGTAATAAGTAACTACTATTCTATGTGCAAGTAGAAATCACAGCATAGAATGAAATGTTTTTCCTGGGTTGACTTGCATGCAGGAAAGTATAAATGTAGACCTATATATGGGAGATCCAATAATTAAGATACAAACATGGAGAAATCCACTGTTTTGACATATTTTGGCAATTTAACACATAGCATGTAGACAATTTCCAGAAAACCTATGCTGAACAGATGTTTCAAGGACAAAACAGCAGTGACCTTTTAATTTTTTGTCCTATAATAAAATTGCTTTTTGAATATATTTCTATTAATGTAACACTAGTGGAATTTTTTTAAACCTCTCTCTCAAATACTTTACAGATATCATAGGAACATACAGCAGGGTCCATCCAGCAAGCACTGTGGCAGATATACATATACTACTCCCAGATGTATTTAAAATAGTGTAATTAAAAGTAAGTAACTCTTAATTTAAAAGAAAATCAAGATATATTATGTAATTTTCTGAAATGGGGCACTTAAATGTAAAAATCACAAATGTCATCTCTATTCTGGTTTTTTCATATAGTTGAATTATAGCCTCTTTATGCCTTTTGTTCACATTAAAAATTGCTTGGTTTCAGTAGCGACAATGTTGGGGTTTTTTTTTTTTTTTTACAAAGACTACTGGGGTCAAAATCTTGGTGTGGGAATGATTCAAAACTGAAAAGCATTTGGTTTTATGATGGTTAGGTAAAAAATATCCTCCTATCCATCCGCTTACTCCAGAAAAGCTCTTTAATCCTAATAGATACAGGAAAAAGGATACGAAAAATACATGTATATGTGTACAGAAGAGATTTTGACACAATTTTGATGTATTGTTACTCAACAAATGCATCATATATATAACTGGACTTTTCAAAACTGATTTACTGCACATTAATTCATTATTTATATAGATTTGATTTTCAGAATTCTCCTACTTAATTTGATTCCCTTAACAGTAATTTCCTGAAGTATTTTTGTGAACTGTGATTTAATATAATTTAATTTATAGGGACTGCGTTCTGTTTTAAAGTTTAGATTACTTACTCTGGGCATAGAGGGACTTTACCAATTGTACATTAAAATTAAGCTCTAGTAATCCAATCTCATGTACCTCCGCAAAATTAGAGCACCCTAGTATCTACTCAAAATGTAACTGGATTGACCTTGAGAAGACTGATGCCATTTCAACTGGATCTACCAGGTATACTACGATAAAGTGTACACACTTGTATTGTATTACAATTGTATTTATATATGCTAGATCATGTAACAGAAACCTTCTAACAATTATGATTTACCTCAAAGGTTTTCAGCAAAATTTCTGTGGACGAATAAGGAAAACTGCAGAATGCCAGAAAGGCATCTGGCAGAGTAATTTCATTAAATCTTTTGATTGCATTAATTATAAAAAACTTGGAATTCTCAGTAAGGACTGGCTTGAAAACAAAAGCTAGAAGACTGGTGCAAATCAGTCTTAGCAAAAAGCAGTGGTAGCTAGAGCAAATAACTTTTCCTACCCTAGTGTGTTTCAAGTCAGATAAAAGCATGAGTGTCTTACAGATGCTTGTCAAGCTAACATTTTGAAATGATAAACGATTCATGTAAGGCAAAGCAAAAAGTCAATGGAAGAGATGTGAAGTCTTTAGCATGCGTGATATGATAATCGTTGCAAAAACACAAGGAATTCTATTTGCGACAGTCAAGCTGAAACCTCCCAAAGTGCGAAGAATTTCAGATTAAGATAAACACAGAAAGAGACAAAATCTAGAAGTAATATTAAGACTGTAATGCCATTAATTTAGATCAATGTGTAAGGCAAGCCAATCTGTAAGTAGGTGGCAAGGTTTCAATGTCTGGGATGAGAGCCTGCAGCAGACGGCAAGCAGGAGAAAGACATGAGAATAACATGGAGAAAATTAGTCTTTTCTACCAAAAAATATAGTTGTATATTTGCACACCAGCATAATAAAGTGTTGCGTCTCTGAGAGAAGGAGAGCTATTTGATTAAAAGGTTTGGACAGTGCTTAGTGAAAGATAGAGGACAAGTTTGGCCCTGCTTTATGCACATGCAACTATATGGGGACAGTCTATATCAGAGGCAGGCAATTATTTTGGGCGGAGGGCTGCTTACTGAGTTTTGGCAAGCCATCAAGGGTCGCATAACAGGCAGCCAGGGGCAGATAACTATTAATTTTCTAAATTTTTTAGGGGCCCCACGGGTGGATAGGATGGCCTGGCCGCCCATGGGCTGCATTTTGCCCAAACCCGGTCTATATCTATAAAGAGATATCTAATAGCAGATTCTGGCCAAGAGCATTTAAAAAGCATGAAAAGAAGAAGCTATAGAGATACAAGGATGCAAGAAAGCGTAAAGAGTAGGAGAAAAGCATACATTATGTATGCTGGCTTTGTTATTACAGGTATAGGAACAGAGCTGATAAAGGTTCTCTCATGGAGAAACTGTATGATAGCAAGATCAGGAAATAACTGGGCTTGAAAGGACAAAAATATAGACCGAGTCAACTGAAGAAAGTTGGGTTGTGTGCAGTTCTTGACCACCAGTATCTTGCTATTGGCATTTGGTGTGCTGACTTATTTTTCATCACAGGTTTTGAGGTTTTTTATTTTCTAAGCCTTAAGGATTTGAGCAGTTTCCCAACACAAGTGAAATATGTTGCTCAGTATCACAGCAAGCCAGATTCTACAGTTCTTTAGCTACTTTGTGTTTATTTTTTTTCAGCAAGACAAAATTACTCCTGAGCCAATGTCCTTATATGGGGGCAGTGAGTTGTGTTAAAGTCAGCAGCCAGTATTATTGCCCTGAGAAGATAATAATAATATTGGCTTGAAAAGAAGCTGAGATCAATACTTACCCCAACAGGTATTACATTACCAGTCACTGATACCTGACATCAGTGCATGTAGGGTTAATGTTCTCATTAGGAAAAGAAAAAAGAAACTGATCTCATGATCATGAATTTTTAAAGTTTAGCTTAAAATTTGAACAGCAAGATGAACGAAAGGGTCTAGAAAAAAAAACTTTGAAGGGAAGAATAATTTTCACTTAACTCTGCAGCAGCCAGTTAAGATGCACACACTTGCAAATGTAATGTGCTTGACATTGCTCCGGATATAGATATTTATTCTAAGGAGCTAAATAGTAAAAGCTGAGATTCAACACATGACCATTTTGGGCCAATCAGAAGTCAGTACTCTTCTAGGCAACAAAATGTCTTAACAACCTACCTTCACTAGAACTCTTAGCAGGATAGTTCATTAGGATTTCTGACAAAAAACAAACTTTTAAATACACATTAACAGCAATAAGAAAGTTTGCATAAATACAAATAATGAAGCTGCATCAAAAATAAAATGGAAAAATGGCTGACATATTTTGTTCCTTTACATTTTGTTCTGTTTTTCTTCTTAGAATGTCCCAAACTAATATGATATCTGTTATGAAGTAAACTGAATACAATTTTAAAGGATTAAAGGAAAAGTATTTGAAATCATATTTTTAGTTCCTTTTTAAAAGCCCTTTCAAGGTGGGGAAAATTCATGCATTATCCACTGTCATCTTAGAGCACAAGGACAGATACAGGCAGCTGCTTCAAGCTGGCTATGGTGTGCAAAGTTCACTGTCGTGAATGATTGACTGCTAAACTGTCAGGGACAAATTAACAAATACTCACAAAGATGGGGAGAATGTGTGGCTGGTTTCAAAACACACTTTACTGTGAACTATAGACTATTGCACATTTCAACATAACACAACAAAAGTAGGGAGTTCAAAAGATAATACACTTTGTAACATAAAAATATACAAACTAGCTTGTGCACAGAAATCAAAACATGGATACAAGACACCACTGCAGTCAAACCTGTCTTCTAGTCTGTATGTTTTTAGTGACCTTTAGAAACTGGTCTAAACTGATTATCAGCAATACTTTTTTTGTTATTTTTTTAAAAAAATATTTTGAGACCACATTTTTGATACACATATATATAATTTTGTGGTCAAAAACAGACAGACTTAACTTTAGCGATACTAAATAAAAGTGCAAAAATGTTCAAAAAAATAAAACAAAATTAAAAAATATGGAAGCATAAGCTAAAAATTTTCTGCATAGCTGAAATCTATTTAAAGCGAGTCCTTGGTAGGGGATGTGGACAGGAGGAGAAAGCAGTTTGTTTTTTTTTAAATGTCTTCTGCATTTTTTGTTTCAAATAATGCAAAAATGTCATTTTGTCAACTTTTAAAATATTTCACAGACAGTTCACTCCTGCATCCTTAGACACCATAGTTGTGGCAGTACCTCCTTCTGCAAGGTAAACAGCAGTGCTGGATTTAGAGTGGACTGCCCTGTCGTTGCCATTATTGTTGACCTCGCAGTCCAGTGGTTCAGTAGAGATGACCCATGTTGATGGGCGCCACCGCTTCAGTGAATAAGGAGTTTTCACACGTTTCTTGATCTTCTCTCCTGAGCCTGGCTTGCCATCTTGCAACGAGTCACCTATTAAAGATAAGCGAGCAGAAAATATAACATTGTAGAAGAAAGCACTTGAGAGTTCAAGGTGGTTATTTCTAGAAACAGAATCCTTTCAAAGCAAGCACAGTGACAAAAGATGTAGCTAGTACTGGATGCGTAGTAGGTGCCATTAAAACACTGGATCAAATTCTGCTCTCACTTAAACAGTGGAACTCTGTAGTTATGCCACTGGAGTCATCTGGGTTACTTGGAATACTTTTTGCCCCCCATGATTTACCATTCAGGTGGTTTGCACCATCAGGGTATCTTTCTGTACTTGAAACAGGTGATACAGTGGTATCACAGTTTCTATAGGGTGGTAAAACACTTAAGTCTTGAAAAACACTACATTTTTAATGGCATGATTTTATTATTTAATCTTGTAATTCCATTCTACCTGTTTCTTAAATAGGTTGTCACACACAGAACCACAGCCAAAGCCCAGCTTTTAATTACCTTGGAATACTGTATTGCACAATTCAGGGTTTGAGAAACCTACTCATGGCTTGTGTAGGGCAAGAAGAAATGCTGCCTAGGATGAAGGACTACTAGCTGCTCTGGAGAGAAGTGGAAAATAAAGAAGCACAGTGACTAATGTAGCACTAGCCCTTTTTGAGCAAGGGAAGGGAGTTAAGCTCAGAGCCACTACCTCTTAGGGGAAGAGAAAGGGTGAGAAGAGGAATCATAATGGAGGGGGACTGGGAGTTCAAAGTCTTCTTTTTTTTCAGCAGTAGCAGAAATGTTCTGCAAAAAGGAAGGCATTTATTTGTGACGGGACTTGGGATGACAGAGCAGATATTAGGGGAATTGATTCATTCCAGGGATGGGGGAGAAAGAAAGAACTGATATATTTGAGGGTCTGGAGCACAGAACTAATTTACTGGGAGAAAATTAAGCACTAAAATTAAGCATGAATGGGATTTGGGAGGGTGGCTTTTGGGAGTGAGAGACAGCACAAATGTTTACTAAGTTACTCAATGACTAAGCATGCAGGTAGGTATGCTTAGTTATTGGATAACAAGGTGTTAAGGAAATTCAAGCCCTCTCTGCACTTACATTGCATGCCACTGCTATCCAAAGTATTTGTGGCTGAGAGATCCAGTGAATTAGGCCTCTGTGCTCTTCTGGTCTGGGTCTGGCTAGGATTTGTTGCCGTGCTCTGGATGCTGACTGCCGCTATATCTTGCACTGGGCAAGGATTGCTATTGTTGTTGTTGGCATTTGTTCGTCCATTATCCAGTGACCGCTCTCTCCTGTCCACTAAACGATCTAGAACACCTTCATCATGGCTAACTTGCTGCTCCCGTCTCAGCAGAGGTTCATGCTCATCAGGGCTTGAGTTAATAGTCAGTCGACTGTCCTCTCCACTGAACTGGTTCTGAAGCATTTCTTGGGCCCTGTGTGTCACGGAACTGGTCTGGCCAGATGGCACTGCTCCATTGGCATACTGGGTTGTTACAGCATGCGAATTTATGCTGTGGCTCCTCCCAGCCACTCCGTTCATAGTAACTGTTACCACATGAGGTTCTGCAGTATTGATAGAGTTCATCTTGGCAACTCCAGTTTCTACTTGCTTCAAGTTTGATTTGTGCTTGCCACCAAATTTCAGTCTTGGCTCCTTTGTTGAATTTTTGGTGCTTAAGGGTAGACTAGTAGGCCTCTTCGGCAAGTTTTGCTGCTTCGGTAGAGGGTAGACCTGAGCAGATGGGACATCTGGTATCAAACATGCTTGACCATTCCCTGCTTGTGAGAAGTCCTGCTGTCCAGTTACCTCTACTGCTAATTTTATCAGTGGATAAAGCAAGCTAGAGCTGGTACTGCTGAGTGGATCTGGTCCACTGAACTGTTTCAGGGAATGCTCCATCAAATTCTCATCAGAACTCTCCTTTAGGTTCTTATCCACTTCTTTTGGATCCAGCTTGTTGGTCTCCAAGTCCTCCTCTGTTAGCTGCAGACAAACAGGAGTTGGCCCAATAGGCTGCATGATGTTTGTAGCATGTAGGTTTGCTTCATCTGAGTAAGGCATCTCAGATATAGTTGTCATGCCAGTGCTAGGAGTAAGCCCAGTTGTATTGGTGGTAGTAGTGTTGGTGGACAAGCTGGTGACGCTAGTCTCAGGACTAGGGATTCGAGCCTGTGCTTGCTGTCTTTCATAGTTAATGGAGTTTCTGTTCTTTTCCCCTGAAGTCAGTGGCGTAGTGGACATTGAATGCTCAGAGGAAATGTTCTTCACAATGCTGTCAGTGTGGTGGATTGAGTCTTCAATGTAGGAGGAAGAAGAATAATCTGGATAGGGCCTGATCTTTGACACACGCCTATGGTGTGACAGGTTGCTTTAAAAATAAAAGAAGAAAAATGTTACAGTATAATAATGTACAGTATTAACAAGTACATAGTAATACAAAGCTAAATCAGCTTTCCTTTGGGAGACCAATTACTTCATGAATTCTGACAGCACTACAGCTTCTACAACCTCTGGCTGCCATGAAATGGCATTAGTAGATAAGAGACTTCATCAAGGATGTTACTTTGTTTTTTTTTTAAAGCCAAAGATGAGGAATGTTGTTCTATTTGTTCCATATGCTGATTGCTTAGTTTACTGTTGAGCTAAGCAAAAGTGCTGACAAGAGATGCTGAGGAGGCAGTAGGTAAAGGAAACCTTAGAGATGGAAGGAAAAAAAAACAAGGCAGTCACAAAATTTTGATAAAATCCATGGTTCTAACAAATTTGTTAAAAGTGATCCATGTGTTTAATGCAAATTTAACATGAGAAGAAACACTACCATGAACAGCAATAATATCTCCCACCATGCATCTATAGAATATATAAAAGGTTAATGTCAGCTCAGCTGACTTTCCTTCCATCTGGATCATTTACAGTCAGAAAAGGGAAGTTCACAGCGCCTCTGAGGGTCAGAATAATTATGAATTCAATGCTGACCTTGTGGTTCCTTAATTGAATGAGTGCAGAACTGAGGCTCTGAGTGATTTTATGAACTCATGTTTCCCAACTGGCAATGAATACACATAGCTTTTAGCAGAAACATTTTAAACAGAAATATCATGCATCATTTAGCAGCAATTCCAAAGACAGGTCATAATAATTTCTTTAGCTTAACTGTGCAAGTCTATTTTTTGGGTGGCTATGTAACTCAGCCAACAAAAAAACCCCAATCTCCTCTATCCAAAATACAGTTCACATCATAGGCATATGGGCTTCAGAGATATTTGGGGAATTAGACGACTCAGAGCTGTGAAGAATCAGTTTCTTTGTGGATTCACAGAGTAAATTAACAACCTGGACCAAATTATACAATGTCTATGTACAAACTAGCTCACACAAGCATGTCAATTTCCAGGTCTAGGAACATTCAACTACTATCAACAGTCTAAATTTATTCCTGAGGTGATGAAGTTATAATATTTAATTGGCTAACTCTAAACTTCATTTCTTACCGTTCATTTTGCATGGCAGTAGACATAGGATTGACTGTTGGGCTAACTGATTTGTTCCTCTCCCAAATCATCATGAGTTCAGCCATCCTCTCCTCAGCACACTGGGCTGTCAGTCGTGCTTCGGCATCTTGGTCCCAACAGTCTTCAATTGTCTCTTTTAGTGACCTTATAGCCTGCAAAAAAAGCCATGTGTCAAATTATTCACCTTTGATATTACATTTCAGCTTTGCTGTCTTATTGATTGAGTGATCATTTTCAGTTATTCTAGAATGCTACCAAAATCTGGGCGACAAGACAAGAAACATGTTAGGTAACCTAAATATAGGAGTCACTCTAATAGTCTTATATTCTAACTGTTCTACGGTTCACCATAATGAGCATTTAAAATAAGTCTGTAAAACCTCACCACTCACTATTAGCTCAGAACAACACACCTACATGAGCTGAACCAAATGGAACTCTCTTTAAAAAACAGCTGTTAAACTTGCTTCTTCCAGAGCTGTATTTAACAGTGCCATAGTTAGGATACCTGCAAGCACACACTCCTTGAACACTGTTGCAGACCTTATTAAGCATTAGAGGCTGCTTGCAGGCATTTAAAAAATGGTGCTTTACATTAAACTTGGCACACTCCTGTAGAGAGCCAAGTGCATGACTAGAAGAGGCAGTGCTTTAGTTGGACTAGGCTCGCCAAATATCTGTATAAACTGGGTACTTTAGGGGAGCTTTTTGGCCCTTTTAGCTAATAGCTGATTGACTCAGCTTTAGATATAAGCACCAAAAAGCCCCACAGAAGTGTCTGATCTATACAGACGCTGAAGAGTTAGGTTGAACTAACACACTGCTTCT
>NW_017729031.1:105511580-105512534 GCF_001723915.1 Gavialis gangeticus
GGGGGGGGGGGGGGGCGGTTAATGTCTGCAAGCAGCCAGAATGCTTTATAGGAATACAGAAGGATAAAGTAGGCTAATTTAGCATAAGTTATGCCAAGCAGTCAGACTAAGGGAAACAGACTCTAAGGAAATGGTAAAAGGTGAGAAAATATTATCAGTGAGATAATTTTAGAACTACGGTAAAGGTGAGAGAATTGTAAAGTAGGCCAGAGGTGAGAGAACTGTAAAAGTTTAGCTCCAGGCTAGTTAGAATAATTGAATAAGAGAATTAGAATATTTTAGGACATATGCTTGCCATATTAGAAGTAAAGTGGCTTCATATTATTGATTAGCTAATAGCTAATAAAAGAGTTGGCTTTACCCTCAGACAGTGTTCCTCTAACTTAGAACTCTGGGTCACAAGGAAGTTCCCCATTGCTGATGTAACAAAACCCTTGATTTTTAAGGACTTAAGATCTTGTCACATAGGACACTTGCAATGTGTTTTATTAGATGGCAGTAAGTGTTGCCACGCCAAATGAAAAGTTAGAACATGTTCTGAGCAGCTGTAGGGTACTGTTTAATATGATCTCTAACAATCTCTACCTTTCTGACTCACACCTACCAGAGGCTGCTTCAGGCTCACTGTTCTTGCTGGAGGTAAGTGAGGCTTGGGGGTTGCGGGGCAGGGCCAGGGGACCGAAACTGGCTAGGGGCTGAGGGAGCGGGGAGGTTTGCAGCCGGCCGGACACTCTGGCCAGGAGGCAGTTTGCAGCCTGCCCACTCCCAGCCAGAGTGCCCAGCTGGCTGCAAACCTCCCTGCTCCTCAGCTCCCAGCCAGCTTGGGCACTCCAACCAGGAGTGGGGGAAGTTTGCAGCCTCCCTGTTCCCTCAGCCCCCAGCCATCTTGGGCACTCCCCAGCCAGGCACTCTGACCAGAAGAGGGTTTGCAGCCTGCCTGCTCCTGGCCAGAGT
>NW_017729031.1:105513360-105513783 GCF_001723915.1 Gavialis gangeticus
TGAGGGACACCAGCAGGGCTGTGGGGGGTACTTAATTTTAACCACAGATTTTGGGATTATCAGAGAATTTGCAATTTATCAGAGAATTTGTGATTTTCTTTATCACGGAAAACCAGGATCCCTGGTAATAAAACACCTCCGCAAGTAGACTGGAACGCAGGTCACAATGTGTTTTATAACATTATAGTACCAGAGGCTTTGACTTCCTCATAAATGTGTCTGAAACCGTTTTCTAAGTGCTAGAGTAGATAAAGCTCTCTTTTCATCAAAAGTCAATAATATATCTCTTGATTCTTTTAATCACCACTTCTCTCACTTATTGGACTATTTTATATTCTGTAGTGAAATAAACATGTGAATCAAGATACTTTGCATTTTCCATGTAAAGATCTCCAATATTAGGGGTGCATCTATATGTGTGCC
>NW_017729031.1:105518783-105519552 GCF_001723915.1 Gavialis gangeticus
GTTTGCAGCCTGCCCACTCCCAGCCAGAGTGCCCAGCTGGCTGCAAACCTCCCTGCTCCTCAGCTCCCAGCCAGCTTGGGCACTCCAACCAGGAGTGGGGGAAGTTTGCAGCCTCCCTGTTCCCTCAGCCCCCAGCCATCTTGGGCACTCCCCAGCCAGGCACTCTGACCAGAAGAGGGTTTGCAGCCTGCCTGCTCCTGGCCAGAGTGCTTGGCTAGCTGTAAACCCCCACTCCTGGCTGGAGTGCCTGACCAGGGACTGCCCAAGATGGCTGAGGAGTGGGGAGGTTTGCAGCCAGCTGGGCACTTCAGCTGGGAGGAGGGGATGGGCGTGGGTTGCAGCCTCCCCTGCTCCCTCAGCCCCCAGCCAGCTTGGGCACTCTCTGGCCAGGAGAGGGAGTTTGCAGCCAGCCAGGCACTCCAGCTGGGAGCGGGGAAACTGCAAGCCTCCCCTTCCCCAGCCAGCTGCAAACCCTGAGTCGCAAACGCAGAGGGGAGCACAAAGGGCACAGTGGGGCTGCACATGAAAGCTGCCTGCTTCTGCAAGCTCTGTGCTGCCCTGGCCATACTTCCTCTCTGTGCACGGGGGCAGCACACACCTGCCCTGCCCCACCCCGCCAGATCTGGGGAGTGCAGGGCAAGGGACTATGGACCTGGGTCCCTGGCCCCATAGCTCTGGCAGCTGGGGGCTTTCTCCAGCAGGACTGGGGGGCAGAGGCTCTGGGTGGGGGGCAAGCAGCAGAAGCAGGGCTGTGGGGGGGGGGGGAATG
>NW_017729031.1:105519880-105521381 GCF_001723915.1 Gavialis gangeticus
TGAGGGACACCAGCAGGGCTGTGGGGGGTACTTAATTTTAACCACAGATTTTGGGATTATCAGAGAATTTGCAATTTATCAGAGAATTTGTGATTTTCTTTATCACGGAAAACCAGGATCCCTGGTAATAAAACACCTCCGCAAGTAGACTGGAACGCAGGTCACAATGTGTTTTATAACATTATAGTACCAGAGGCTTTGACTTCCTCATAAATGTGTCTGAAACCGTTTTCTAAGTGCTAGAGTAGATAAAGCTCTCTTTTCATCAAAAGTCAATAATATATCTCTTGATTCTTTTAATCACCACTTCTCTCACTTATTGGACTATTTTATATTCTGTAGTGAAATAAACATGTGAATCAAGATACTTTGCATTTTCCATGTAAAGATCTCCAATATTAGGGGTGCATCTATATGTGTGCCTTACTGTGGAGCTGACTAACTAGCTCTGCAGTAAAGCATCACCATCTACACACGCACCCATATTAGGGCTCAGTAAATTAATTAACTCTGCTGGTGTAGGACAGTACTATCTGGGACAAGTACCATCCTACAGTGGAATAATTATGTGCGCCAAAACACCAGTGTAGACAGTGACCAGGGCTGAATGGGGCACAGGGGTGCTACAGTGTGTGGGCTGCCTGCTGGCTAGACCCACACTGCAGCACGCTCATGCCCCAGCCAGCCCCTCAGCAGCATGCTGAGGCAGGGCAGAGCAGCCCTGGGCTGCCAGGTTGATCCCCCAGACCCCCCCTGCCAGCTAGGGCTGTTCTGCCCTGGCTCAACGTGCTGTGGTCCCAGGCACATATGTAAACACTGCGCCTAGGAGCAATAAACTCTGATGCAGTTTATTGCTATGTGTTAAGTGCATGCTTGGATGCAGTTTAGGAGCAGTTTATGGAGAAAATGAGTTTCAGCCACTTACTAACATGGAGCAGAACACTTGAGAATCCCAGAGCTCTATGGATTAAACTGACTGGACCAAGGTAGGGATTTTTAAAAATCTAAACACTCATAATACATATGCTTTAATTTCTCCCATCTTAAAAAACACCTTTGACTTCACTTGCCTCTTTAACTACCACCAACAGTGAATCTAGAATTTTGAAAAAGGAAGTGCAGGCAGGATCAGGCCCTTGATCTCTGAGGCACACAGGACATGGCAGGGGCTGCTGGCTGCCTGTCCAGCTCTGGAAGAGGGGCTGCACAGACTGGCTGTAGCAGGAACGGGACCTCGGCTAACATGGATGGCAGGGGCAGAAAAGGAATCAAAGTGCATTGTGACTGCACCACAACATCCCCCTGGATCTACCCTTGACTACCACCCTCAACTGCCTTTTCCATTTTATCTTTGGGGATTCATTTCCTCAAATTCCAACCTAGGCCCTCACCAATACAGTTTCCACCCCCAAACTTACTGAAAGACCTCTTAACGGAAGTCACTGATCAGTTTTTCAAACCCAGATCTTATAACCAGTATTTTTTTCTTCCTTTTTCTTGA
>NW_017729031.1:105526381-105526672 GCF_001723915.1 Gavialis gangeticus
CTGCTCCCTCAGCCCCCAGCCAGCTTGGGCACTCTCTGGCCAGGAGAGGGAGTTTGCAGCCAGCCAGGCACTCCAGCTGGGAGCGGGGAAACTGCAAGCCTCCCCTTCCCCAGCCAGCTGCAAACCCTGAGTCGCAAACGCAGAGGGGAGCACAAAGGGCACAGTGGGGCTGCACATGAAAGCTGCCTGCTTCTGCAAGCTCTGTGCTGCCCTGGCCATACTTCCTCTCTGTGCACGGGGGCAGCACACACCTGCCCTGCCCCACCCCGCCAGATCTGGGGAGTGCAGGGC
>NW_017729031.1:105531672-105538507 GCF_001723915.1 Gavialis gangeticus
TTGCAATTTATCAGAGAATTTGTGATTTTCTTTATCACGGAAAACCAGGATCCCTGGTAATAAAACACCTCCGCAAGTAGACTGGAACGCAGGTCACAATGTGTTTTATAACATTATAGTACCAGAGGCTTTGACTTCCTCATAAATGTGTCTGAAACCGTTTTCTAAGTGCTAGAGTAGATAAAGCTCTCTTTTCATCAAAAGTCAATAATATATCTCTTGATTCTTTTAATCACCACTTCTCTCACTTATTGGACTATTTTATATTCTGTAGTGAAATAAACATGTGAATCAAGATACTTTGCATTTTCCATGTAAAGATCTCCAATATTAGGGGTGCATCTATATGTGTGCCTTACTGTGGAGCTGACTAACTAGCTCTGCAGTAAAGCATCACCATCTACACACGCACCCATATTAGGGCTCAGTAAATTAATTAACTCTGCTGGTGTAGGACAGTACTATCTGGGACAAGTACCATCCTACAGTGGAATAATTATGTGCGCCAAAACACCAGTGTAGACAGTGACCAGGGCTGAATGGGGCACAGGGGTGCTACAGTGTGTGGGCTGCCTGCTGGCTAGACCCACACTGCAGCACGCTCATGCCCCAGCCAGCCCCTCAGCAGCATGCTGAGGCAGGGCAGAGCAGCCCTGGGCTGCCAGGTTGATCCCCCAGACCCCCCCTGCCAGCTAGGGCTGTTCTGCCCTGGCTCAACGTGCTGTGGTCCCAGGCACATATGTAAACACTGCGCCTAGGAGCAATAAACTCTGATGCAGTTTATTGCTATGTGTTAAGTGCATGCTTGGATGCAGTTTAGGAGCAGTTTATGGAGAAAATGAGTTTCAGCCACTTACTAACATGGAGCAGAACACTTGAGAATCCCAGAGCTCTATGGATTAAACTGACTGGACCAAGGTAGGGATTTTTAAAAATCTAAACACTCATAATACATATGCTTTAATTTCTCCCATCTTAAAAAACACCTTTGACTTCACTTGCCTCTTTAACTACCACCAACAGTGAATCTAGAATTTTGAAAAAGGAAGTGCAGGCAGGATCAGGCCCTTGATCTCTGAGGCACACAGGACATGGCAGGGGCTGCTGGCTGCCTGTCCAGCTCTGGAAGAGGGGCTGCACAGACTGGCTGTAGCAGGAACGGGACCTCGGCTAACATGGATGGCAGGGGCAGAAAAGGAATCAAAGTGCATTGTGACTGCACCACAACATCCCCCTGGATCTACCCTTGACTACCACCCTCAACTGCCTTTTCCATTTTATCTTTGGGGATTCATTTCCTCAAATTCCAACCTAGGCCCTCACCAATACAGTTTCCACCCCCAAACTTACTGAAAGACCTCTTAACGGAAGTCACTGATCAGTTTTTCAAACCCAGATCTTATAACCAGTATTTTTTTCTTCCTTTTTCTTGACTGAGCAGCCCCCTTCAACAGAGTTCACCATGCTGCCCCTTTTGAAATCTGCTCTTCTGTTGGCTTCCGGTGCTGGCTGCCTGTCTTCTTCTGGTTTTCCTCCTACCTTTCTAATAACTTTTTCAGCTGTTCTTCAGAGGATCCTCCTCATCCCTCCTCAGCTTTCTGCAGGGGTTTCTCAGGGCTCTGCCTCTGGCCCCTTCTTTTCTTCCTCTATCTCTTACCTCAGGGTAAGCTCATCTCTAAACCCATATTCAACTATTATCCCTACTGTGGGCAATTTATAGATCTGGCTCTATTCCAAACTCATTTCTGTTTGTTCAAACTAAACTCTGGGCCAATTTCTCCAACATCTTGTGGATGTTCAGCCTTTAGTGCTAGCTCAACCCAAATAAACAGAGCTCTTAATCTCTCCCTTACACCTCACGCCTGTCTTGGGGTGTTAAGGAAAGATTAGTCCAATAAAACCCCTGCATGGTTTAATAGCAGAGTTAAGGAGGCGATTCAAAGCAAAAAAGCATCCTTTAGAAAATGGAAGGCATACCTAAATAAGGAAAACAAAAAAGGTCACAAACTCTGGCCCTCACCAAGGCTTTTTTTTAAAAACTGCATTGCTACAGATTGGAGGGCAGGTTATTTTGTGGACTGAGAGTTGGTTAAAAGTTAGGAGGCAAAGGCTGGGATAAATGGTTACTTTTCAGGTTGGAGGGAAGTCAAAAGGGGGTCCTGCAGGGATCTGTGTTGGACCTTATTTTGTTCAACATTTTCACCAATGATCTGGAAATGGAGGTGAACAGTGAAATCTTCAAGTTTGTAGATGACACCAAATGATTCCAGGTAATCAAGTACCAAGCTGACACAAAGGACCTGTAGAAAGATCTCACCAAGCTATGGAGTAGGCAAAAAATGGTGGATAAAATTCAGTGTTAACAAGTGCAAGGTCATGCACATGGAGAAAAATAACCTCAACTATATGTACACAGTGCTGAGTTCTGAACCTGCTGTTCTAAGGAAAGAAACCTTGGAGGCACTGTAGAGAGTTCTCTAAAAACATCATTAAGAAGGGAACCAAAAACCAAACAAAGAGCATCATCATGTCACTATACAAATTCATGTTGTGCCCACATTTTGAATACTGTGAATACTGTGTGCAGTTTTGGTCTCTGCATCTCAAAAAGGATGTAGAACTAGAAAAGGTACAGAGAAGAGCAGCCAAAATGATCAGGGGCCTGGAGCATCTGCCATACCAGGAGAGACTAAAAAGGCCACGATTCTTCAATCTGGAAAGAGAAGGCTGAGGGGAGATACGATAGAGGTCTATAAAAATCAAGAAACATGTGAACCAAGTGAACAGGGAACTGTTGTTCACCAAGTCCCAGAATACTAGAACTAAGGGCTATTGCTAAAATTAAGATGTAACAGGTTTAAAACTAACAAGAGAAAGTACTTTTTAATGCAATGCAGTTAACTTATGGAATTCACTGCCACAGGAGGTGGTCGGGGCAGATAGCATAGCCAGGTTCAAAACGGACAGGATAAATTCATGAATAATAAATCTATTAATGGGTACTGAACAGAACAGTTGGAGTTGCCCCCTTTGAGGAGACAACCAATAGTGGTGGAAGCCAAGGAGGATACTGAATAGGGGACAGATCACACTAGAGATAGCCAATTCAATGCTTTTCCTCTATAGTGTTCATTTCAGCCACTCCTGGAGACAGAATACTGGGCTAGACAGACCACTGACCTGACCTAGCATGGTACCTGTGTTCCTATGTTCTCTTTCTAAATTAGTGTGGATGACACCATCAATTTGCCTTCACTCAGACTGTAACATGGATCTCCTGTTCACTTTGGACCTCTGTCTAATTCCTTATATTCTGGCTATGTACAAATCCTCCAGATTATTTCTGCATAGCATCTCTTATGTTACAGGCATGTCTCTCTATCCACACAGGTTGCCCAAGCCTTTTACATCTTGTGTCTCAATTACTGCAATATCCTTTCTCTGGCTTTGACACAGTTTATATTCACTTAGAAGGCTGATGCAAAATTCAGTTTCCTGGCCATGAATTTATTATTTCATCCCTCTGCTGGCCCATGCTTTTCTAACTCAACGAACAAACAATTTGCTTTCTCCTTCGAGACTTTTCGCCTTCTACTCATCACCAGTTGTGTAGTATGAAGAGGTTGTAAGGTAAGTGGCTCAGAAGGCAAGCTGCCATTCACATCTGCTAGATTTCCAAACAAGCACCTTTGTGTTTTCTCCCTGCTACTGTACATACTTGGGAGAAGCTCCCTTTAATATCCTAAAGCTACTTCATTATTCTTTTTCAAATATCTCCTTCGTCATGATGCACCCAAAATCTTGACAAAAGTTGTTGGTGTACTGAAATCACTGACTACCATCCTGACTGAAACTGTCATTGTCTTCGCCATCAGTCTGTATCTATCTGTTCTCTTGTCTGATACTTATCAGTAAACTCTTTGTGACAGGGATGTCTGTGTTCAGTGGCTGTGCAGTCTGTAGTGTACTCTGTCCTGGGCCAAGACTAGTGCATCTGTGTGCTATGATAATATAAACAACAGCAACAACAGAAATCTGCCTTATTCACACGTTTTAGAATAAAAAATTCAAATAACTATAAAAATGTGAAGCACTATATTACTTTTAAAATTCAGTAGTGTTATAAAATACATAATTTGGGAAAAGGAATATGATTAAGAAAATGCTATGCTTACAGTATTTGTGTTATTTGGCTTCACCTGCAAGCGTAATGAAATTTTCATTAGTAACATCTTTGGGCATTCTTGGATATCCTGGAAATATTATAGGGAATATTTTTATATTTGTGCCTCAAGTGTACTGTACTTATAATACACATATAAATGTTAATATGACATGTCCTTCTGGCCTGTAACTTCTTAAGATCTGGTGGTAACCATAGTATTTCTTTTTTCAGAATCCCTTATTTTAATATGAACTGTTCTATACGAAGTATTTTAATTGACTTCATTATTTAAAAAGTGCAGTCTGGACCAACTCTCAAACTTTAAATATTAATGTCAATTAGAAAAAATATATGCAACATTTGGCTTTGAGGAGCGAGAACACCACTTAGCTGGCTCAATCCAAAATTTCTCTGTAAATATGCTGTCTCACCAGGCTGTTCTCTTTCCAGGCTTCTGGGAATTTTGGTCTCTGCTTCTCCCTAGACACCAGGACTTGCATATCTTCAAAAGTGGGATGGTTTCCGACTTCTGTCTGGAATGCCATCTGGTACTCTGGCACAGACTCCCCTGTTGGCAAAAAGAAAGAAAAAGAACCCCATGAAACAAAGCAATAGTGAACCAACAGGCTTTAAGATGGCAGGAGGTGACAGGGAAGTTTCTGTTCCCTATCAAGACTTTAAGTTAACAAAATATAGATAAATATGAAAACAGAAGTGTTTAGCGATGTCCTGTGGGTAGCAGCCAGTTGAGAGTTCATCCATGCGAGGGACAAAAAGCTGGTCAAGAGCCTGAGTACCATACTTAATTTGCACAAAACAAGGCAGACTGGAGTTGTCCTTATATTTAATATGGAACAGGAAGGAAAAGAAACTGTAATCCCAGCCCGTAAAGTGCAGCTGCTTGGGTATAGATTATTGCACTCCACGTCCTGTTAACTCCGCAAGATGCACTTCAGTAATATATAAAAGGGTAGCTATGAACAACCTTTTAATGTGTTGCACTTTACAAGTCCATTATCTTTTTCCCTAGATTATATCTATTGAGTCCATTGAATGTTCAGCAGGCATTAGCACAGACAAAGGCTAGCATGAAAACCATGATGATCTGCATTAAATCACAGTAACTTCCCTTCCAAATATTAAATAACAAGAACTTTGAGATGCATGTAAGGTGCTACATCAATTATGGAAATCAACTGATTTGACTATGTAGTCTTCCCAACACATGATGGTTCTGAGAAGCGAGGCAGTGATAAGATTCATCCAAACTGCATTATAAACAGACTTGCAAGCAGGTTAACAGGGCAAATAAAAGGCCACATACACCAGTGATTTCAATATATTACAATGATGCATACTGTGTTGATATCAGTAATACTCCTGAACACTAGATGGCACTGGATTAATATTTAAAAACAAGAACTGTTTTTTCTGTTCTGTGACAAACATAATGGATCTGATTTAAAAAATGCATTTAAGAAATTTATGATTCTGGTAAATCCCACAGTTACCTGGAAAGAGGTCAGTGCATCTCATAAAAATCTCCCAGTAGATAAGGCCTAGTGCATACATATCTACTTGTTTCAGAGCAGATTCACAGTCCCTCAGGTTCACTGCTCCCTCCAGTACTTCTGGTGCCATGTAGCGGATTGTACCAACCTGTAGGAAGATATAGTTAAATTTTTAATTCAGAAACTTAATCTTACATTTGACTTAGTTTATTAGAGGTCCTATTTTTGTTCTACCCCATCTTATATTCTGCTTTCTACAATTTAGCAGGAAAAGCAACTGTTCTTCCTCTTATTTATTTTCTTGGGCTCTAAAATGTTGTTGTACTCACTAAATAAATGCAAAATATGTAAGTATAGCTCTTGTACTGTGTCATCTTCAGAAGGACACAATGTAACCTCCTCAAGTGAAATGTTATTTCCCCAAGTAACTTCATTATATAGCAGAGTATTTCGTTAGAATAGAAGACCCATTTGGAAAAGAATTAATTTCCCTTTAAACAGTGATAACTTAATCCTCTCCCTACTACCTTGTTCAGAGTTAATCAATTCTTTATTCCTGAGAAATTAAACACCTAAATACTAAGAACTATTATTAAAATAGCTGCTTTTCAAGAGGATTCGCACAGTAGAAAACACTGTGTAAAGCTGTACTGCAAGAACAGCAAAGCTTCACTGAATGGAAAATGAAAGTCTACTGAAATATACTGGGAATTTCACACTCTTCATTTGAACAGTATTTCATTATTCTTGAGGTCCTTACATTCAGTTTCCATTATATCCATCCTTAGCCAAAAGTACAGAAAGAAGCAGCTACTGAATTATTTTTGTGTGTTCTATGACCCTATGCTCTCTCCAGTTTGATCATATAATGATATTCCAGAGATGAAAGGATGGACTGTAAAGAACTGGTTGTAGGATCTGAGGCATTTATATCCTGATCACTGCTTCAAATCCAGTTTAGATTGATTACAACAAAAAACATTACCGCTTGAGGAGTGTTTAGGGGCTATGTGAAATGAATGAATGCTATCAATATAAGGCAGGGGCGGGCAATTATTTTCGGCAGAGGGCCACTTTATGAGTTTTGGTGAGCTGCCGAGTACTGCATGGGTAGCCCCGCCCCTTCAGTTGCCCCACCCCTGGTTCGCCATCTTGGGAC
>NW_017729031.1:105538559-105549495 GCF_001723915.1 Gavialis gangeticus
CCCCTGGTTCGCCATCTTGGGACCAGACGTCCCACCCCCTGACTCCTGACCTTTGCCGCCAGAAGCCCCACCCCCTGACTCCTGACCTTTGCTACCGGAAGTCCCTCCCCTTGCACAACTTACCAGGTAGCAAGGGGTTGTGCCCCCTCTAGCATCCTGCCCCAGCAGTGAGGTTTCAGGGTCATCAGACCTCCCCTAGAACTTTCCCCCTACCTGTGCCAGCTGGTCCCAAAAGGAGGAGGCACTGCTTCTGCTGGCCAGTGCCGACCCAGCTGGCCTTTCCCCGTCCCCAGCAGCACCTGGGAAGTTGGCTTTAGCCTTATGCTGCTCTGGATGGGACAGACCTGGCTGGGTCTGCACCAGCCAGGAAAGGCAGCATGCAGCTGAAGTCGGCTCCTCACATGCTGCTGGGGATGGGAGGAACCTGGCCGGGTCTGCACTGGCCAGCAGAAGTGGCAATGGAGCCATGTGCCCCTTGAAACTGACCGGTGCAGGCAGGAGGAAAATGCAGTGGAGCCCCTGCCACTCCAGCTGGGCTTATCCTGTCCTGAGCAGCACATGGCTCCACCACCACCTCTCCTCCCTGGTGCTGACTGGGCTGGAGCTGTGGCCCAGCTGCCGCTTCCCCTCCCCAGTGCCAGCCCAGCCTGACCCTGCATGGCCCGATCGGCACGGCACAGGGAAAGCCAGCCCAGCAGTCTCTTTCCTGGGCTTACCTGCAAGGCAGGGCCCTTTCCGGTCCCGTGCAGCAAAGCAGAACCTGGCCCAGACACTGTTTCCCCTCACCGGCCTCACAGGTTCTGGCCCAGCCCCCCACCCCCTCAAGCTACAAACATGGCCTGAGCCGGGGTGGGGCGAGGTCAGCTGGGTCAGGCTGAGGTCAGGGTTGGTTGCCTTGTAACCAGAACCCAAGAAAACAGCCTGGGATGCTGCAGCCGGTGGCTGGTGCCACTGGAGGCTTTGAGAGAGGCAGCCACCATTAACATCGGTTTTGAAGGGGCTCTGTGGGCCGGAGGGAAGTGATTGGTGGGCTGGATCTGGCCCACGGGCCGTATTTTGCCCACCCCCAATATAAGGCCTAATGCAGCAATTCTCAGCCAGGGTGCCTTGGCACCTTAGGGTGTCTTGAGATCCTTTCAGGGGTGCTGTGGTGTGTCATGCAACGTTATCACTGTTAGGTGTGCAAACATGCTTCACAAGATAATCCCAGTGATATCAAATAGTACCCATAATGTTAAAAACATTCTGGGTTGTACTGGTCTGTGTGTATTTTTTGCAACACAAGAATTGCTCTATTATTTTTCTGTCATCAAAAACTGAGTGAAAACTAAGCTGGCATTTTCCCAAGGGGGGCTATGAGTCTTAAAAGGTTGAGAACCACTGGCCTAAGGGATAAGAGTCTACATCATAACAAACACCACTGTAGCTGCACCGGGTGCTGATGGGTTTCAGCAGAAAGATCAACAACACTCTCTGGCATTCAGACATGGTTTCCCCAAGTTTGCGCTAATGGACTTCAGCATGAAAACAAGCACCCAGAGCAGATCAGGGGTTGAGGTGGCACAGTTGTTTCCTCTGCTGCTGAGAGCCTGGCACCAAACAGGTGTGCAGCAAGCTCTCCACTACCATTGTATCCCCCCCTTCAGCATGCAGGATCCATGCCTGCTGGTATCCTTGCTGACCTGTTGTACCTGTCCTGTTAATAGAGGATTTTGGTCTCCAGAGCCATTGACCTCAAACCTTGCAAAAGAACTAAATTCTTCAATGTTCTTTTCCCCATATACAAATCTGTTCTTTTCCCCATATACAGTATCTCTCCCCTCCCCCAAAGGAATTCTATAACTACTCCGTGCTCACTTGAGAAGTAGGTATCTCCAGATTATTTCTAAATTAATGTCTCCCCTATTACATCCCATTTACAAAGACCTATTACTGTGCTTTCTTTATTCATGCTTACCTCACTAATGGCTGCATTGTCCTCCTCGCCTGGGCGTACCAGTCTGTTTCCAGTTAGCTTCATGGATAGTCCAAAATCACTAATTACACATGTTCCATCATTCTTCACCAGTACATTACGGCTATTCAAGTCCCGATGGGAAATTGCAGGTTTGTAGTGGTCTGTGGGGATATATGAAAGTGTTCATTATTAACTGAAAAGCACTTCCGATTGACAAAATAGGAATCTCATTGTGTCTGCTCATTTATTAAAACACAAAATATAACTTCCTGAAGTTAACATTTTCTTCCTTATGGCCACAGAAACATACTTTAGTAACCATAGAAACACTGACTGATGTTCATAACATCTTGCTATGTCTATTGGAACGGGGTCCCTGCCCCATTACTGAGGGGGAGAGGGAGCCCAGGATCAGCTGGCTGGCCCAGCCCCTGGAACAGATTTACAGTGGCGAAGGGGTCTTAAATAAGATGGTTGTCCATCCTATGTGCAGGCAGTGATTGACAGGGGTGGAAGTAGATGGTCAGGTGACTCAGGAAGAGGCTTATAAACCCAGGGCCTAAGAGAAGGGACACTGACATAAGAGCCACAGGAGGCAAAGCTCCAGGGAAAAGCCAGTCCAGGCTGCTCACAGAAGAAGGACTCTGGGCAGAAGGGGAGTTGGAAGAAACTGTGCATTCCAAGCAGCAATAGATAAGTGCCTTGAGCCTTTGTGGCAGTGCTATCATAGGGCAGGATTAAGCCTGGGAGGAAAACCTTTTTGTTTTGGGAGTGGACAATCATGGTTTTGGTTTGGCTTTAAACTGAAGGACCAGCTGTGGCTGTAAGGGGAGGACTGGAAGCCACAGGGATGCTGCAGGGACATCCCAACACAGAGCACTTCTAGGACCTGAAGTCCAGTGGGCTGTGTGAGGGCAGAAGCCCAAACACTTCAGGAGGACTGCTGCTTGTAAGAGGATTGAATACCTAGCAGCAAAGACTGTGGGGTGTGAGCCTGAAGCCCACAAGGGGCGAGCCCAGGGGGCAGAGGGGCCCAGAGCCCAAGAGGGGTAAGCTGGGGCCCAGGAGTCTGGGGTCCTGGTACAGTGGACCTTGGGTGCAAAAACCCAGCTACTAGATTAAAGTGGGTGAAGGCTGGGGAGGCCTTAGCCCAGACAAGAACCAGTCACCACAAAACCCACTTCTGCCTCTTAGGTGCAAACCCCCTATGAAATCATAACATCAAGGCAGTGCAGGTGAAATAATAGGGTAGGTGAACCCTGAGAGGACAGAGGGGAGTAGCAGGGTAGTATCTAGGTGGCGAGTCAGGCAGGAGAGGGGACCTTGCCACTTTACCGGTGACTCCATTACACTCTGCAACCTATTATTAGATAATTCTTCTACACAGTTTTAACAAAACCAGCAAGTTTATTTTGATTCCCACAAAGATTTCAGCATAGCTTAAGCAGGCAAGTCATATGCATTTAAGCACAGACCTGCTGTCCCAAATTTAACTCCCAGCCCAAGCAACTTCCTGATACCAGAATCCTCCCTCATATGAGGCACAAGCAGCTTGCTTTACAATTAGCTTGGCACCTATGCAGAAACTGGACGGGGGCAGTCAGATCAATATACAGCTCACATTTGTTCCAGAGCTTGAATACACTAATCCTGCAATGGATCAGAGCTGCCCCAGGAGAAACCTCAGGTTATTCCTAAACGTACCTCTCCAGCTGGACAAATGAACGCACTGTTCCCCAACTGCCTGGTCTGGCTCTCAAACTTATTTTAATGCCTTCCATGACTGAATGTGAACAGCTGATATCTGGAAAGTCACTGCTTGGCAGCAAGAATGAACTGTTGATCTAAGCAAGTAACAGGTCTTAAACTAAGTCACAAAGTATCAGAAAAGTCTAATATATTAAAACACTTAAATGCTGCTGGAAGTCTTATCAGTTCTGAGCAATTTTTTGTGGACTTCACCGTAAGTTGTGTAAACCTTTGCAGAAGCTTGTTACAAAAGGACTGAAATGTACTTATCATAAAATACTGTAAACATAACCTTATCTAGCGTTCTCAAATTACGACTGCTAGCCAGCGGAACAGTTTGTATCCATTTTTTAATGGAGCCTTGTTTAGTAAAACAGCCAAGAACGCAGAACTGGTTTATTATGGTCTTATGTTCCTAGAATCTGAGTTCATTATGCATTGTAAGTTTCCCCCTGGATTATACACACACAAAAAAAGACTATTGTTCTGTCTTTCTTCACGGTGGTAGAAGGTTTGTGTAATTGCAGCTGCTTAATGGAAAGACTTAGCTGTATCTTTCACAATGATTAAGTTTAAGGTGCTGGCTGCAGTTTCACTGGCATATATGAATATAAAATAGGCTAATGACAGCCTTGCTTTTGAATAGGTATTTTCCTCTATTTTTCATAAACATTACTGCTTACATTCATTATTATAAACTTCCTTTTAACCAAAATTTAGGACATTCTCAGCTTCTACTATTTACTGGTGAATTAATCTTCCTGTGCCTTACTAGTCCTTTCATTTGTAGTTACTATTTCAGTGACAAACCATACTTTTTAAAATTTTACATAATAGATCTCAGAATAACTATCATATAATTATACTTTAGCTATAAAAATGTTGAATGAAGCATGCAACTAAAAACGAAAAAGGTGCATCTCAATAGTTTGTCCCGTACAGTGTTGTAATAAAGCATCAAATTAATTAGGTGTTTGTATTTATACATAGGAAAAATATGGTCCCTTCCCTGAAACAAAATGTTATAGAAGATAAGACTACAATAAAACAGAAGATATAAATATTTTCCTTCCATATACATAATATGCATACTTTTAAACTGCAAATACTGCTTCTGTGATATATATATGAACTGTGATATATCAGAACACTTCATCTGCATGCTTTTTTAAATTCAGATAGTGCATGTCAGATCCTCTGCGTCTTTAGTCATCTCTTACTATGGCACAACAGTATTGTGCAACTCAGCTTCTCTCTTGCATGTTTGTGGAGTTTTGTTGGCTCTTTGTCCACATTTTCATAAAAGTACCTACAGATCCAGACCATGGTGTTGGAGTACTCAGGAGACGGATATACTACAGGAAGCTATGTGTAGTCTATATTTTTACTTATCATCTGCTCACAGTTATTTCTTAAAATAAACTATTTCTCTTTGATACTGCCTGTGAAAAGGAAAAGAAAAACTACTACCTGAAACCTATCCCAATTATTCTGCTCTAAATACATCCCTTCCTGATCTTACCTCCTCGAGGTAACTCCGTGTGAAGGTATGCCAGGCCCCTGGTTATTGAGTGGGCTAAGCGACAAGAGCTCACCCAATCACTTGTATGGAGACTCAAATACTTGCACAGAGAACCCTAGAGGGAAAAATAAAAACAGTGGTTTGAAATTGTATCAACCTTAATTATTAAGTCAAAATATTTTAAAGAGTCTGTATCACCAAGTGTTCCCCAGACTCTAATTCTGCAACTGCTCATGAGTTTTATCTAAAAGTTTAACAGAATATTGAATAGAAGGTTGAAGACTGAAAAATTATGCAAAAATAAAAATAAGTTCCTGTGAGGTCTTTTAAGACCTGAAGAAAAATGAACATTAACTATAAAATTACAGTAGTTTAGATAGACTGCATTTATCCTTTTGCAGCTATTCCAGTATTCTGAAATCCTTCGTAAAGAAGGAAGGTAATTGGAGACAATTACCTGGAATGCTAAATAGTGAACTCTGAATAATCAGGACCCATAACAAGAGATTTACTGGACTAAAAGCAACCTTTACTGTACATATTTTATATTTCAGAAGGACAGGGGCTAGTCAAAATGAAGAGAAAGCACCACCCAAGTCAGATGGCTCACTGGGTTAAGGTATACCAATTACTGGGCCACTAGAATGCAAACAAATGGTGCAACTAGCATCATACTCTAGTCTTCCTGATTCCCCAGCCTGAATGGCCAGGTATTCATGTACATGTGGGTCATCTAGAGGCAGCCTTTGGCATGAGCCAAGAGTGAGGTTTTAAACTGATATCTTCTGTAACAAAGTGGGACACCTTAACTGCTCTGCCTCCCCACCCCAAGGGAGCAGAATTGGTAGCAACATGTAGTTAAATCTGGCCAACACTACCCATGATAAGGTGGTATTTTCAGTTGTTGATAACTTTGCAAAACATTAGTTGACTGAGTTGATAATTCTCAAGTTTGCTATCAATTTATTTGGAAGACTTCTGAAAAAAATTCAGGAAAAATTCTGTTTCAGAGAATGAAGTTATGGGGAAAACTGAGTTTTGCCAATATTTAATTACTTTTTCTGAGCCATCTCTTTGGCAAGCTTCAGCATCTCCTGTGTTTGGAAAACAAGCTTTAAATTTGTTGGTGGGTGGGGTACAGCAGAAAAGAAGCAGGAGTAGTCCTGCAGTATAAGAGGAGCCTTTTATAGTCCCCATGAAAATCTATTCCTATTTGGCTGAAGTTTGTGCCTTTCATAGTAATCATCACACCATATTTATAGCTTTTTAGAGATATTTTGCTATATTCCACAAGGTTCTGCATTGGCAGTCTATGCATGCTCCAGTCCAGCACCACAGAGCTTGTAGATGCCAACTTCACAAAATATGCTTACATGCTCCACTCAGCATCTTAGATAGAAGACACTTAGGTAATGGACAGACATTAATTTTTCTTGCTACAATTCCAGGAAATTTGCAACACTAGAAATCTTCCCAAGAGAGAGAGTTTATAGGCATTTCAGCCTGCAGCCCCTCTCCAGGTCTCAGAAAGGCATGGGGAGAAGCTGCTGCTCCACTCCCTCTGGTCCTTCGTCTGGGCAAGGCACGGGAAGCCTTTCCCTGCCACTTGACTCCTTCACGTCCTGAGAGGAGCTGGACAGCTGGGAAATGCTCCCTTCATGTTTCCTGGACCATGGTTACCTCAGGGTTACTCCTCTCAGTCCCACGAGGAATCTTAGGAATGAAAACTAACATCTGACTATGTAAATAGAAGTTAAGTATCTCTACCATTAATAGAGCTTTTTATAATTTATATACATATTCATATTTAATTTAAAAAAACCAGCTTCATGTAACTTCTAATTTTTTTGGAAGTCTAGTAAATATAGACACTTGACTACATTTGGGATATACTGCATCATACCAAAAGGTGGTTTAGATGGGATAAATGTGTATAACACAGCTTAGAAGTACTGGAGTCTGGGATAGAAGTTTAATCCAATGTTTATTTAACATTATCAGTCCAAAACCAGCTGAGAATACAGTTCCTGTCATTCCTATATTTAGTTATAAAACTCTTAGAGCCTTTTAAATTCACACTGTATAGCATACAGAGCCACAAATAGATAAGCTGTTTGTTGGAAAAAATAGGACAAGTGTGACTTGCATACATACCCCATGCACAAACCAAATTTTATTTTGTGTTGCTTAAGTGTTGTCATATGCAGATTGCAAGACACCTAACCCATGCTGCTTCTATGCTCTAATAATGAAAAGAAACCCTGAATCCAAGTAGTAATTCATTATAGATCACTTTACATTTTAAATATTTATTTTTAATAAATATTTTTTCTGAAATAAAAAAAACACCATTGTGACTTTCCTTTACCCTAACAACTATGAAACTAGCCAGAAATTTCAAAGTATCTATGGATATCAGAAAATTCAGCACTTGTCTCCCGAGTGCTAGAGACAGACTTGATTTTATCTAGCACATAAAGAGATTTTGCATACAGCTGCCCTTATTTAGGATAACGTCAAATATTTTGAGTCTTATTTCTCTGTATAATCACACCATTACTCAGTCTGTTTAGTCTACTCCTCCCACCATGTCAGTACTAAAAATCAGTCTCTATCTGCTCATGTAGACTCTGGAATCCTGAGGATTTCTGCTGTCTCTGCTAGTTCTGAGTTATATTTGGCTTTCCATTCCAGCTAGAGCATGAATAAGCTCACTCAGACCTCTCAACCTGCCAGGGACCAAATGTAGGAGACATCATGCTAGAGACCCAAAATAAGGGTGGCACAGAAATTATTAAAATGAAAAACCTGAACCCCTTTCAAGATGATTGATTTTAGTATGAAATAACTTCATCTATAACCCAATAGCCAGGATTCTTAATTTCTGAGGCAAGTCATTTTCAACAACAGAAGTGAAAGGGCACCACATTTTTCTGTGGATAGTTATTTTTGGGACTAAAATTAACTATGTCTCTAAAAAATGAAGCACACTTGAGAATTATGAACTCTTTGACAGCTGCAACATCAGCTACAGGAATGGTTTCTTGGTACTCCACTGCATCTCTGCTTCCATCATATTTTAACGCTGATATTTAGGGGCATCTAAGTCGGATTTGAAAGGAAGTGCAAAGGTGATCCTCTGGAGTCTGATTATTTTCTGATCATGGATGGTATGTGGACACAGAAAAGAGATATAACAAAGTCAGAGACGCTTTCTTTGTCCTCTGCTGTAGCAACTGTATGAGGGAAGATGGTCTAGATATTATGGGCATGTCCTCATGAGCACACATGTGCGGGGGCGTGTTTCCCATGGCACAAATAGCAGCGGCACATATTTGTGCTGCTGCTATTTGTCCCTGGGCACATCCCTGAACGTGCACTCCGGCACACGGGAAAGGGACCTGGGTGGGGCAGGGGGGCCTGAAACCAGTGCCTGTGCTGATCCCAGCAGCCTTACCTGGGGGACTCTGGGCCTCCTGGGGCAGCAGCGGCATTGAGTCAGCGGTTCGGAGCTTGGCTGGCAGCTAGAGTGTGGCTGTGGCCAGCCAGGCTCTGTTTTTTGGCAGTGCATACTGCTGCCATGTGTACTGCACAGCTTTTTTTAGCAGCAGTTTTTTTTAACACCAGGATCGCCCAGTGTAAAAAACCCCCCAAAACCTGCTGCACTGCAAATTAGCAGCACAGAGCATGGGTGCATGCGAACTGCAAACCAAATGTACGTGCTCATGGGGATCCACCCTACAGCACTAAAACTGGGACCTTCTGGTAGATCAGCAAAAGTTAGGGTTTTTGCATCCAATCTGCTTCACATGATTAGGTGCGTAAGGCATAGTTCAGTCATTACTAACCTATTTGATCCTGGATCATTTTCTTCATTTTGATCAAACCCTTAACCTGCAAGTCTGCTGCTTCAACTATGAATGTGTTGCACTGATTTCTCTTCCTTTTGCTTTAGGGCTTTTAAAACAAGGCTTGTTTGGGGAGCCTGTTAGCCAATATTCCCGGAACACAGTCACGGTAAGTTCTGTACTATTTGTTACTGTGGGTGAATTATACTCATTTCAAGATCTCAGCATTCTTATTCTATATGAAACTTTACTTTGAATATCCAGGCAGACATCTAGACAGGAAGGCATTTAAACTTCTTTTTGATGCAATTATTCTTCTAGGATTCCAGTCATACAAGAATATGCCTAACAGATTGCTATAAAGATTCATAGCTTAGTGCTGATGCTTTAGACTTCCCTAATGAGGTGAGTTCCTGAAAAGCAGTGCTTGCTTTCCCAGTTGAGTCATCCTATCACAGATGCAGGAATCTGAGTTATGAAAGATGCTGCCTAGGTACATAAAGTCATCAGCAGCACTGAAGAACATTTCTAGAACAATGGAATGATTTCAGGTCGCATTGGCTTTCATAACCCTTATTTTTGACTTGCTGATTATAAGGCCTAATTGTTTAACAGTTGTGACTAAGCTATCAGTCTTTTGTTATATTTTGTGCATCGCTGTATTCAAGAGGAAGATATAATTCGTAAAGTTCAGATTTCTAAGCACTCCATCTGCCCGAAGAATTTCTAAACCTGATGCCAGAGATAGTTCAGAATCAACGAACATACCAAATAACAAAGGGGAGAGGACGTACCCTTGATTAACACCGGTAGGAACATCAAACCAGTAAACTAATTCCTGGCACAATAACTTGGTACATCTGGTGTCTTCATAAATATTCCAGAAGACCTGGATAGTTTTAGATGACAATCTACGGATTCCTAGCATCTACCACAAACACTTACACTACACTGTCAAAGGCTTTCTAAAAGTTGATGAAATTTAAGATAAGTTGTAGCTGCTGTTCAGTGCTTTGTTCCATGATAATGCACAGCATGAAGTTATGAGCAATAAAAGAATGGGTGGGATGAAAACCAGCTTGTTTTTCTCAAAATCCACTGGTGATAGGATTATGGATTCTGTTCAAAACCATTGTACAGAAGAGTTTCCTGGGGACTAACAAAATCATGCTCTTAAATCTCCTCTCTCAGGCCATTCCATTATTTCACTGTTCCATTTTTGTGGTGGATTCTGTCTCCTGTACTTGGCTGAAGAATCCTAGCAGCATTTTCAAGTTCTCTTCACCATTGGCTTTGAATAGACATGCAGTTATTTTATCCTGCCTCCCTCCTTAAAACTTAAAGCCAAAGCTGCTTTAAGTTCCCCCAAGGTGATTTCCTTGCAATTAACATTCTATTCTTTCATTTGTTCTATGATGTCTAAGTTGATTTTTACTTCAGGTACAGGCCTGCTTATTATACAATGAATACGTTCTACTCTTTTAATTTGTTCTTTAGGGACAGTGAGAATATTTCCATAGAATCGGAGGAAATGTAACAGAAAATAAGGCTGAAAGGAACCTCAGGAGGCCATCTAAGTCCATTCTCTGTCCCATAGCAGGTTCAATTATAAACCATTCCTGACAAGTATTTATCTAACATGCTCTTAAAAACTTTAAATGATGGAATTACCTGCCTAGGTAATTTCCTCCAGTGACTAACTGTCTTCACAGTTAGAAAAAATTTCCTGTGTATAACCTAAATTTCCCTTTTAGCAATTTAAGCACATTACTACTTGTCCTATATCTTGTGGACATGGAGACCATTTTCTAATCTTCCTCTTTTTCACAGATTTCATAGACATTAGGGCTGGAAGGGACC
>NW_017729031.1:105552255-105555409 GCF_001723915.1 Gavialis gangeticus
CAAAGAAATCGTTAAATATGTTAGCTTTGTTGTCTGGTGTGACGACCAAATTTCCCAGTGTGTCCTGCAGGGGCCCCACGTTACCCAGAACCTTCTTTTTGCCCCCTATGTATTTAAAAAAAGGACTTCTTGTTGTCCTTGATCTGGGAAGCTAGTCCCAGTTTCATCTCCGCCTTGGATATATATTAGTCAAGATATATTACATCAATTTCTTCTCCCTTGTTCAGGTGATAGGTCACCTGGTCATAGAAGGAAATGAGATTGGTCAAGCAAGACCTACCTGCAACAAACCCATGCTGGCTATCCCTTAGGATGTTGGCGTCGGCCAGTCCATTAAGGATGGCCTCTTTAATAAACTTTTCTAAGATCTTTCCCGGGATAGCAGTCAGGCTGATGGGCCTATAGTTTGCTGGATCCACTTTCCTCCCTTTCTCGAAGATAGGCACCACATTGGCCTTCTTCCAGTCTTCGGGCACTACACCAGAGTGCCAGGAGTCCTCAAAGACCCATGCCAGAGGCTGGGCTATGATGCTCGCCAGCTCCTTGTGTACCCTGGGGTGTAGATTGTCAGGGCCGGCTGACTTGAAGGTATCCAGCTTCTCAACGTGTTCCCTCATGAGGTCAGCATTAATGGAGGGCAGGGGATCTCCCTCACCCAGACCACCCTGTCCCGTGGTGGGCATGGGCGTCCCATGGGACTGATGAAAGACCAACACAAAGTACCCATTTAATAGGTTGGCTTTTTCCTGGGCATCAGCTGTCAGTTTTTAATAACCTTTCACTTATTTGAAGACTTATGATATCTTCCCATGTCTTTCCCCTAGATTAAACAAACCCAAATCTTTCCTCCTGTGTCATTTTCTAGACCTCTGATAATTTTTGTTCCACTCTTCTGACTTTTCTCCAATTGATTTACATCTTTTTTCAAGTGTGGTACCCAGAACGAGACACAATACTGCAGATGAGACCTTGCCAATTCTGAAAATAGTTGAAGTTTTAACTTAATATCTTACATACAGTACTCCTATTTATATATCTTAGTATGGTAATTGGGTGGGTTTGTTCTTTTTTGCAACAGTACAACAGTGCAATATTGTTGACTCGTGTTCAATTTATGATCCACCATAATCCCCAGATTTTCTTCTACAAAACTGCTGCCTATCCAGTTGTTTCGTTTTTTATATGTGTACAGTTATTTCTGCCTATGATAGTACTTTGCATTTGTCCTTATTAAATTTAATCCAATTTAGTTCAGACTATTTCTTTAAATTGTCAGACCATTTTGAATTCTAAGCCTGTCCTTCAAAATGCTTGCATTTCTTCCAGGCTTATTATCACCTGTAAAATTAATAAATGTACTCTCTATATCATTATTCAAGTCATTCAATAAAACATTGAACAGAATTGGACCCAGGACAGACCCCTGTATTCCCACTTTTGACATATTTTTCCAGTTTGCAATTAAGCTACTTGTAGCTACTCTTTGAATACAGTTCTCCAGCATATGGACCCTGAAGTAGCTTCATCTATACCACGTTCTGTTTTGTTGCTTAAAAGGATGTGGTATGATACAAATTCCATGTTTGCCTTTTCTGAGATTGGCAAGATCTTTCCTTTGTTTCCATGACAAGAATATTTGTTGTGGTATGGGGTTATCTGTTTCATAACCGATCCCCAAACCTGGAGGGCTGCAAGATTTGTATTCCCGATATAAGAAATCCCACTGACATAGCTCATCAGGTCATAGAGCCCATAAGCAGTATTCACCACGGCAAGGTACACATTAGAAATAAAGGACCCTTCAGTATGACTTATTTAACCCTTTTCATCCTGGCTTTTGGTAACTGAGCATTGTTTTTTGCTTCACTGACCAGAGGACCATGCTGGTGTGTCTGGAATCATCCTCTAATTGTTCCAATTATATTTAAAAGCTACAAGCCATTGGATTGCTGATGGACAACTGTGTGACACTAGGGAGTGCTTTAAAGAAGCTATCCTTCACTGTCTTTACCACCCTGTTTGTTCTCTTAACAAGTGATGAAATATTATCAGTCCAGGATGCTGATGATACACCATTATACATGTCCTGCCCCTTGCAACCTGCTTGCTTTGACTCTGCTCAGGAGGACTGCTGGACAAGGTAAAAGTGTGCTAATCTGGTTTGCCTCATTTTTAACCCATGGAAGACAAATCCTGCTGGTGTATAAGGCTATTCACTGTCAAAAGGCTGTCATTTGTTCTCACCATTACTAAAAGGACATTATTTTTAACCAAATCTTTTCAGGGAAAGGCATGTTTTGGATATGATAAAAAAAAAATATTTCAGCTGCACAGCTTGTACAGGTGGCCTCCTTATTCACATCAGGTTCTTATGACCGTAAGGCTTGACAAGTGTAATTCCCTTCTAGTAACAGCTTCCAGCAGGGTTCTTTCATTTCTTGCTGTTAGTTCAGTATACAGAAGAACATCTGCTCACTGAATTAAGGATCATGCTGTGTATTAATTACACCTGCTGCGCATTTTTCTCTATTAGTTACCAAAACAACTGTGGATTGGTTTTAGGCTAGCCCTGATGTTTTAAATACCTTATTGAGGAGGGTACTTACAATATAAAAGAGGTATTTGTTGTAAGCCTCCTTCACATTTTTATCATTTCCCTTGAATGCATTTTTCAATCATAGTTTCATAGTTTGTACAGTAGGAAGGGACCTGAGCAGATCATCAAGTCTGACCCCCTGCCATGGCAGGAAAGAGTACTGGGGTCAAACGACCCCAGCAAGGTGTTCATCTAACCTCCTCTTAAAGACCCCCAGGGTAGGAGCCAGCACCACTTCTCTTGGAAGTTGGTTCCAGATCCTAGCCACCCTGACTGTGAAGTAGCGTCTCCTGATATCTAGCCTGAATCTACCTTCTGCCAGCTTGTGACCGTTATTCCTAGTCACTCCTAGTAGTGCTCGGGGGAACAGGGACTCCCCCCCCAATGCCTGCTGGTCCCCTCTGACTAGTTTGTAAACAGCCACTAGATCCCCCTTCAGCCTTCTCTTGTGAAGGCTGAACAGGTTCAGGTCCCTTAGCCTCTCTTCGTAGGGCCTGCCCTGCTGTCCCCTGATCATGTGAGTGGCCCTCCTCTGGACCCTCTCCATGTTGTCCACAT
>NW_017729031.1:105560409-105561041 GCF_001723915.1 Gavialis gangeticus
GGTGCGGCCCTCTAGCCCGTTAGTGACCCATTTGACTGTGTAGGTGTCAATGCCACAGTCTCCTAGTGTTTTAATGAGAATGGGGTGAGAGACAGTGTCGAAGGCCTTCCTAAAGTCCAGAAAGACTACGTCCACTGCTACATCTGCATCTAAGGATTTGGTGACCTGGTCATAGAAGGCCACCAGGTTGGTCTGACAGGACCTGCCGCTAATGAACCCGTGTTGGTTGCCCCTAAGCATAATCTCCCCTGCTGGTCTCTTGTGGACATGCGCTATGATATTTCTCTCAAAAAGTGTTCCCAGGATCGAGGTAAGACTAACTGGCCTATAGTTTCCTGGGTCCTCCTTCCTCCCAATCAAGTTTCCCTACTTGAACTGAAAACTCCCCTTAATGCCAGTTTATAATCCAAACAGCTCACATGCTCCAAACATGTTAAACCATTTTTCGTGGATGTTTGGCAGGGGTGAGGACTGTTCAGTTGATTTAACCTAACTCAGGTGATTGAAACTTTAAATCTGACTGAAAGAGGAATCTCTTCTCCTTGTAGACATAGGGTCTAGATGTTCCACTTCTTTACATGAAGGGTGCCTATACCCGTGCTGGTTAATCAAGTGTGCTCTGTGTTCTAAGT
>NW_017729031.1:105566041-105596738 GCF_001723915.1 Gavialis gangeticus
TCTCTTCTCCTTGTAGACATAGGGTCTAGATGTTCCACTTCTTTACATGAAGGGTGCCTATACCCGTGCTGGTTAATCAAGTGTGCTCCGTGTTCTAAGTAGACGGCTCCAGCACGGCCTCACTGTCACGTATATGAGCTCCCGTGGGTTTAAAGCTGGTCACTGGGGCACTTTATCTAAACCTTGTCAAATGAAGTTTAGATAAAGTGTCCTACAGCCATTTTTAAACCTGCAGGGGCTTAGTACACATGATTATGAGGCATTTTAATTAGAGCAGCTCTCTGGGAACTGCACTAATTAAAATGCCCCCACCCTCAACCCCAAACATGTGTATAGGAAGCTAAGGTCTGCATGTGATTGACCTTTTTCCATAGGGGTTCTTACTTTTTGGACCTCTCTCCATAGCGATCCACCTGCTTATAGCTGACACTGTTTTTTCAGTGGTGTTTTTCCATTTTAATTGCTGATAGTTAGGATCCTCTTCACAGTGTTCAGTTTTGATCACTGGCACCTAGAATCCCAACTGTTTTATAAATTCTGCCACTATTGTTTGAATTTTTAAATATATTAGATATACTTTTCATTTTAACCTTAAGCATACCCTGAGTATTTCAGCAGGGGGTTATAATTCTTGTCGTTATTTATCATTAGTAGATTTCCCTGGGATATTCTATTAATATTTGAACACACATGCTTCCCACCCACTTCTCCCCCACAACTCAAATGTTGTCCTTTTCCCTTATGGACATTGATTATGGGATCTGAAGTTCAAATAAATTTTATAAATGAGATTTAGGCTTGTGTAACCAAATCATCAACCATTCTAACCTATTTTCTATTGTAAAACCAACAAGATAGATATAAAGAAATAGTTGGAATTTGTACATTTATATATACACATGCTGGTATAGCTATACATAGAAACACTAATTTTATTATTTATCATAATTATTTCTATACAAATGTTTTATATACATTTTAACACTGCACATACATAGCTGTACACTCAGCAATAAAAAGCAGCCAGCTCTGCATTGCAGCTTATTACACCACACTAGGAGGAGGAAACATATTTGTGAAGGATATAGAAGCATCTTGACATCACTCCCTCCATGCCCATATTGTTTTTATTTTGTTTTAAAACAAAAATGTTACATGGAATCTGCCATGTCCACACAAAGCAACCATGTTAGTCCTTAGTTGTTAATATAAGGAAGGTATATTTTATCTATTTCTCAACCCTTTTTTTGACCTTGTGGTTATGCTACCTTCCTTCATGTATTTTCTCTATTAGGGGCTGGCAACCTATGGCCCTTCTGCCAGATTCAGCCCAATAATTCCACCTAGCCTGCAAAGCTGGGACAATGGCAGCAAACCGGTGCCCAGGGATATCTGCAGCAATTTGGTAGCAGGTTGACAATGTGGCAGGCACAGGGGAAGGGAGTGGGGGAGCAGCAGTGGCCCGTGTTGGACCTAGCTCCATAATTCAGCCCACTGTTCCTCACAAGGTTGTTGAACCCTGTTCTATACATGACCTGTGATTAGTGGAAGATAAACCAGGTTAAAATATAGAAAGTTTAAGTGAGGATGTTAATTTTACCTTCCTAAAAGAGGAATACGATTTATAGTACCATGACCTTATCTGACAAAAATTATTTCAAATTTATTTAGCTTGAGTGAAAGACTAGTTACACACTGCAAACCTAATAACCTCAGAACTACATCATAATACAGATATGATGTTTCAACATCTCTTAATGCTCAATACGCAGTACTTTTGAATTGAATAAATTTCAGTCAGAAAGACTCAAACCATTCAATCGTCTATCTTTGCACATGCCACAGTTTATAAAAACATCTGCATCTTAACTGACAGCCCAGTATTTTTTCCAAGAACGTGGAAAATCTTTATAGTATTACAGAAGACTGCACTGCAGCTTATGAAAATTCTTAATTTCTTTATTTTTTCATTAGTCCAGGCTAGGTGAGTTATTTATGCAAGAAGAAATACTGGAGCATACTGGTACATATTAATGCTCATTCTCTTTCTTTTACTCTTGTTCAGCTCCAAAACAAACCAAATTCTTCCATGTGAAGTACTTACGTTGGGATAATATTCCATCACCAATAAATATTCCATACGTCCGTCTGCAGTGAATCGCTCATCTCCCACAATGAAGCGGGCAATGTTGTCATGTTCCATCAGTGGGATTCTGTAAATGTTCCTCTCATTGATAAAGTTCTGACGGTTGGCAAAGGAAAATACTTTTACAGCCACTGGACGCTCATCAAGGGAGCCTTTATATACTGCTCCATATCGCCCCCGGCCAATCAGCTGTGAAAAGTTTAAAAGCTCTTATTATATTGAATAAAGCACATCTGAACAAGAGGTTTTCACTCTGCCAAGTAGTGGAAGATATATAGTTACGTAGATATATAGTTATGCACTATGTTTTGTGAAAATCTCTATTGCAGAAGCTGTGACACGCCTTAGTGAATATTTTCTGCCATAGACCAAAATTAGAACATTGTCCCAAAAGCCTTTGTGGCCTTCAAACTTGCACTGGCCAAACTAGCTCTTATTAGATTTCTCTTTACTCCAATCCACAATAAATAAATGCATAACTCATTAAATATTTTAAACAGATCAAGTGAAATCCATGTATTTCTGTACTGCTAATTAATTTTTGTACCACCTAATCTTTTACCCTACATATCTTTTCAGTGTATGCATGACCGACTTCAGTTAACTCCATTGCTAAGTCACTGTACTATGCATCTCTTCCTCTGACAGTTTGAGCAGGAAGCAATCTTCATTTCAAAAACAAAAAATAAAATGGATATGTGACGAATGTTCTCACAATTTTCCGTGCCATTTAGTAGTTTGCATCTCAGTCTTAAAAGGCTTAATATCATCAGTCTTAGGTTTCAAATCTACCCTAATTTAAAGCTGTTACTCAGAAAATCCATTATAGTTTAAATAGCTTTTAATAGAAAGGGAAAACTCTTTCTTACCATTTCATTTTAGGACCCATCATGTCAGTTTTCACAGTGGGGTGTTTCCTGTCTCCACAGCTACTGGAGGCTAACTAGTTTTTTGCTCTAAGCCTGGCTTTTCTACCACCCTCAGGAAGAGCACTTCAGAAAAATAGCATTTTCCAGCTTTGGGAGCCAACTATATAAAAATGTAAGAGTATTTAACTTCAACCATTGGCAGTCAACCCTAACAACAAAATCCCAGGATTTTCTGGAGGAACTTCCTCTTCCCTTTCTAACTATATAATGAGCAGGTAATAGCTAAAAACACCTAATGTAATCCTGACAAGGGCAGCAGCCTGACTGGCATGAAGGCTTCTAGAAAGAAAATTCACATGTAAGAGAGAACTTTCTTTCTTGGTCTCTTCCATGTCAGACTATTCACTGTGGCAGCTAAAAAGTACCAAATCATTTCAAGAGCAAGAGAGTGAATTCAATATACCACCCCCCTTGAAAATGATCTTAAAGGTTACTGGCACATGCTTTTCCTGTTTTATAATATCCTTCTACCAAATGTTTCATTTGCAGGGGTGAAGAAACCAGCTCCATGATATTTGAGAAAGCAAGGAAGACTTGGTAGTAGCCTTACACAACTTAGAAGATATTTATGACCTTGCTGCTTACAAAATCACTTTTCTTTTCAGGGTATGTAATAACAAGAGCAACTGCACCTGAGGCTTTAAGTGTAACTGCTGAAGTCAGTGCTTTCACACAAAAGCTTATGCATCTGATTCAGTTTGTCTATAAGGTGCATCTCCATATACACTTTTGTTTTTCCAAACTGACTTGGAGGCTAGCAAGATCATTTATAGGCTTCCACCCTCCTTTTGATGCACTGTAAGGCTGACTTGGATTGCACTTGCTTGGCTCTAAGGCTACAAATACACATTGCCCAATGAACTAGGTCAGCTGTGTTGGGATATGTCCAGCACAGCTGATCTGTTTCATTAAGTGAAAACACACACTGCCCATTGTTGCAGCTGTTAATGCTGCAGGAAAATGGCAACATGTCCTCCCAGGGCTTGAAGGGCCTGATCTAATGTGCCCTAGGAATTCCCACACAGGACTGGGCCCCTGAAGCCCTGGGAATGCCTGCTTGACTTTCCCCACTTATAGAGACGCACCCTCAGGAATCACTGAGGTACATCTCTGTAAGCAGGAAAAGCCAGGCAGGCACTCCTGGGGTGAGCAGGGTCAGAGCACCTGCCAAGGACAGCTGGAGAGTGTTGGAAGCTCTGGGCTGCCTGCACTTTCTCACCACAACTGCCATAATTAAGTGGCACAAATTAATACTACTTTTGTTGCAGCCACAGATTTTAGGCATCTGTTGCACAACAAGGGATATGGATGTCCATTTGCTTGGCCTTTGTGCCACCATAAAAACTTTTATAGTGGCACAAAGGTGACAAAAGGCAACATCTGTTTCCATCCCAAGTGTGTCTTGCTGAGCCAGGCAACACAAATTTTGCTTCTTGTTGTAGAATCCTAATAAAAAAGGGAAAAGGCTTGGACTAGGACATGGACAGGGCTATACCTTAGATAATGCTGAAGGCTGTTTGCCTTCTTACTAGCTATATACATGTTTTTGAAGAATCATCTGCTGGACATGAGAGAGTGAACATGACTATGAAGACTCTCTGACCAGAAGGAGCCAGTTATCTGCTGGTCCACTGTTTCAATGCCTGTTTTGTGTCTATGCTCCACAAAGAACTTACAAAATATTTAGATAGATATCAGATATCCCACTTCTTCAAATAGATTTCCAATTGCGCAGTGATACACTTTTGGGAGTCCTGAATGCATAGCAAGTGTCAGGTGAAACATCAAGTTCTGAAAAAGCTTCTAGAGAAATCTAGTTTAAAATAGATCAGTGGCCACCAACCAGTGGATCTTGACCCACCGGTAGATCTTGGAGCCTCTTGGAGTCGATCTGAGGCTGGGGTGGGGGGGTTGAGTGCCCATGTGCATGCATGCGTACACCCCAGTTCAGCAGGTCAGCCCGTGGAGGAGGGAAGGGGTAGGGGCTAGATCAAGGCCCCCACGGTGGGGGGCAGTGCTGCAGAGGCAGAAGCATGGATAAGTTGAGTGCGGTCCTGGCCGGGTGGGACTTCCCTGCTGGGGAGGCATGCCACCAAATAATGTAATTCTCCCTCTGCCTTGATCTGCCTCTCCTTCCCCCTCCCCACAGACTTATCTGCTCGGTGGAGGGGGAGGGAGGGTGGCAGCACACAGTAGATCTTGGGTTGCTTTTAAATGCCAAAGGTGATCTCCTACTTAAAAAGGTTGGAGATCACCAAAATAGATTTTTCTCCTGCACGTTGAGACTGGACTTTCAATTGAGTATACAAGCCACGTAACAAGCAGACACAAGCCAATATCCTTAGGACTGTGGCTGCTTATGCAAGTTAGGTGAGTGATACCTTATACTCTTGAGGGCTATACAGGAATACTCCCTCAGGTGATAGTCTTTACTAATGAAGTAAAGGCTTCTCTCTCCTAATGAGGAAAAATGAAGATCTTTTTAGTTCTCGGCTAAAAAAGGCCTTGTTAAGGAATTGCCACTCCACCTTAATCACAAGATTCTTCCAATTTGCAGATCTTTTTTCATTTTCTGGAAATATAAGTACATGTGAAGGTAGATCCCAGTTGCACTCAATTTTGGGAAGCTTAGCTGAGACTCCAAGGTTTCACTTAAAGACTCACCTTTAAAGATTTCCTTTTCAAATTAGATGATCTAAAAATGAGACTTCTGAGTGAAAGGTTTTAAAAAGTTGTACTGCCCTTTTAAGTCTGATTTTGAGTAATATCATTCTTCATCTGTGGGCCAAACTCCTGAGAGAAAAGGAGAGGGACCCAGGCAGGAGGAAGAGTCAATTATGGAGGGAGAATGAAAGGACAATCTGCATGCAAGCTCTTGGGAGGAAGATAATGGCTGCTTAATGCCCTCTCCTGTATAATCCTCAGAGACTGAAGAGGAAAAGAAAGTCAATCCATCACTCAAGGAACGGAATCTGAATCATGTCACCCCGGTCATTGAGTCCAGGCTAAGTGTGGGCTGAGTGTACAGAATAAGGACTGAGCCAAAGCCACTGATGACAAACGGTTTATAGAAACCAGCATATTTCATGGTGACTGTGACCTCACAGCTAAAAACAGCTTGTAGGAATGGATATACTTTGCAACTGATCCTAACTCAGGCAGCATGTTGGACTAGATGACCAGTGGAGGTCCCTTCCAGCCCAACTTCTCTATGAAATCTATGAACTTTCTCAACAGTTCACTTCACTCAAATGCCAGCAAGAATCAGTTGACCTGACACCTGCTGCATATCTCAGCACAGGCTTTGCTTACACTCTTCTCAGAGTAGAGCTCCTGCAGCCTGCTGTCTGCCATTTTTGAAGGGCAACATAGGGAACAATGTAGATGTCCTTCACATCTTCCCCAAAATCACCCCCTACTCATTTGTAAGTTTAGTCATTTTGAGAAAAACAATCAGTGCCACTGAAGCGAATGCGATGCATTTAGTTAAAAGCTTGTAAAAATCCAGTGAAAGCTTTGCTGCAAAGGGAGACTTGAAGTCTGCCACTGTGCTGCTTGGAGGTAGGGCGTTCTGCAGAGATCCTTCCAAGGATGAGTTCTAGTTTGCCTCTAGTTGCCATGGAGATATGGAATGCCCCACTGTGAAAGATGATGTTGAGGAGGCTAAGAATACATGCATACACTATTATTAAAGAATACCATTTAATCCATAGAAAATCTGCAGTATTACTATACCATTTCAAATTATTACGGTAGGATATTTTAAACACTTTTAACATGGTCATCTATGTTGACCTCTTTTATGTGACATCGAAACGTAATACAAAATAGTGCTCTTCTCACACCTGAGCATGCTTTGGTTAATCAATGAAACCAGCATGCAAAGAGAAGACAAAATAATATCTTTGGTTGCTAGTATTATAGAACAAGTAAGAACACCTTTTAGTTGTTCTGTTTATGGTTTTTAATTCCAGTGAAAAAGAAACATAACTATAACAATGCAAAAATGGAAAAATAAATATATGTTGGGTGCATCTACATGTGCAATTAATGCGATGCAATAAACTCTGGAGCAGTTCAAGCTGGAGTTAACTGCTCCCAGGTGTAGTGTCTACACATGCACCCAGGACAGCAGCAATTTGAGCTGGGGTAGAGCAGATCCCCAGCTGGTTGAGCTGGATGGGCATAATGTACACCCACGGTAGCATCTACACATGCGTTTCAGCACAATAAAGTATTCTGCCATAAGATAGTACCATCCCTGACAGTACTATCCTACGGTGGAGTTCATTAGTTTACTGTGTCCTAATACTGGCATACATGTAGACTATAATGCTTTATCAAGGAGCTTATTAGTCTACTCCACAACAGAGCGCACATGTAGCTACACCCACAATGTCTGAAAAGTGATGTGATCTCCAGTCAGCATATAAGGAAAAGATACAGAAATCCCGAGTGTCAAACCTACCTCCAACAATTTGAGATTATCCAGGTCAAGTGAAGGTTCTGATGCTGCTGCTTCCATCATGTTCATACTGTGCAGACCTTGCTTACGGTCCCCTATAGATAATAGGAATCACAAGTTCTGATAGTTAAGGTATCAGGCCATATTACAAATTCAAAAGTTTAAAGAGCTATGTTGTTAGCAACACTATATATTGTGGTGAAGAATATGCCAGTTCAGGAGTAATCTTGCAAATCCTCCTCTCCAGCATTAATAAAATTCAGGTGAGAAGACTACATGGTTAGGAAAGCAATGATTACTTGCTGCACAACTATTCCTTCATACGTGCACAAAATGCCATTGCAACTGTCCTCACAGAAGGCTTGTGACTAGACTTTCACCCATCCATTGAGCTGAGGATTTATGGGAAAAAAATGGATCCCAGAATACAAACACAAAGGATTTCTTATAAAAATTGGTGCATGTAGAATGACCTGGAATTACCCCAAAATGCCTGACTGAAGAAAGTGGGGAACGTTATACACAAAACCATGTACACAAGACGGCAATAGGGGGGAGAAAGAAAAAAATATCACTGTGAGAAAGTCAAAAGAACAATATGGAAAAAAGGGAAAGCTCATGAAATACTACCTGCAAGCATCCTGTATCCAAAGAAGAGAGCAGCAATCAAAACAGCTAATACAGATACTGATGCCAAAGCAATAACTATAGTCTCGTCTCGGTGAAAAGAATGAGATGGATCTGAAAGAGAAGATAAAGAATCTTTGTTATCTTTATTAATAGCATGCGTGCGCGCGTGTGTGTACACACACACACTTTCATCTGCATATGCACATATATTATTTGTACATTAGAAGAAAACAGAACCATACCACACATTATATGAATGAGAAATCATATTCAGTAAATATTATGTCCGTAATTAATTTTTAGCCATCTAATTAAAAAATGAGATTAGCTCAAACACAGCTGAATGCCCTATCTCTGACCATTTTCCAAGCCTATTTTCTGCCTGTAAGGAGGGAGGGAAAACTCAAGTAAAAACTGAATCCTAATCTTCCATATGGCAAGATACAGCACAACCACGCAGGTTAACTAGCCCAGTTTTGTAATTGGTATTTTTAACAGAGCTTGTTGTGAACAGGGATAACTAAGTTTTGAATATTTGGGGCAGAACAGAAATTCCAAGAAAGCTTCTTGTTGAAAATGTATTTCATTTTGAAATGTCAAAACAAAAAGAGTTGATGCATTTTAAACTGTCCAAAATTCTAAAAATGTTTAGTTATTTTCCCATTTTGTGTCAGAAATATCCAAACAAAGTGTTTTGACTCATTTCAACTCAATCTTTTTTGCATAATTAAGAGAAAGGGGGGAGAACTGTCTCTGCCTTCTCTCTGCAGAAAAACTTAAAACAAAATGGCAAAAATTCTAAATAAAATGAAATAAAGCATCTTGAGTCATTAAAGTTATAAAAGTATTGGAATTTTATTGAATTTGAAAACATGTTTCAGTTTAGATTAAAGGATTTTTCAGCAGGGGAAAAGTTAAACTGACTTTTTATTAGCTCAAATGCTTCACCTTGGTGCTTCTTGAGTATGACTTTACAGTCTTGATTTTTCCAGACAAATCCCAATCCAGCATTTTTAACACAAAAAATGTATTACCACAAATATTCTTCTTGTGTCAGAATCATTGGAATGTGGTATTACAAGACCTCATGTACACTGGCCTTAATCCAACTGTGAGATCAGTGTTTAAACTTGTTGTGTGTGTAGCTCCAGCTAAAATGATTTCTTCTTTGTGTTAGAAATCATGGATGACACCTGTTAGAAACATGTTTTTAAAATGCATTTGAAGCCTAGACTTGGAATATATTTTAGGTAAAGTTCTAAGAACATAAAAACTGAAATTTATTAGGACAGACCATAGGTCCATCTTGAGAGAGTGGATGCTGAAAGGAAGAATGAAGAGGGTATGACCAGGAGCGTTTGCCCTGTTCTTCTCCAACACACAGCCTCCAGCATTTAAGGTCTAGACTGTTCTGATTCAGAGGTTGTAATCCTAAATCCCATGTTCAACAGCTACTGATGTACCCAAGAATTCGTCCAATCCCTTTTTGAATCTGGTTAAACTGTCAGCTTCCACAACGCCTTGTGGCATGAATACCACACTTTAATTACACACTGTGTCAAAACGAACTTTGCTAGTTTTAAACTTACTACCTTCTAATTTCATTTTATGATCTCTAGTTCTTGTATTGTGAAGTTGTAAATAATAAATCCCTATTTAGTTTCTCTTTACCATTTATTGTTTTGTAAACCCTTATCATGTCCCTCCCTTAAGCAGCTCTTTTCTAAACTGAATAGGCCTAGTCTCTTTTGTCTCTTCTCATATGAAAGCCCTTCCATACCACTAAATATCCTTGATGCCCTTCTCTGTACCTTCCTTCATTTTTCTGTATCCTTTGGGATTTGTGGGGACCAAAGTTGGGCACAGCATTCAAGGTGTGGATACACCACAGATTTATAAAGGGGCATAATGATACTTTGTTTTGTTTGCACTTCTCTTCTTTTAATCATCCTTAACATTTTGTTTGCCTTTTTGATAGCTACCAAGCACTAAGCTGATGTTTTTAGCAAACTGCCCATGAGTCCCAGGTCTCTTTTCTGTGTGGTGACACCTAATTTAGAGCCCATCATGGTGTAGGTATAGTTTGGGTTATTTTTGCCAATATGCATCAGTTTGCACTCATCTATATTGAAATTTGTGACAGAGCACCTTTGGTATCTGCCACTTTAAGGCAGAGAGCAGGCACCTAGCAGGTGCGGGCCAGCCCTGATGAGGCAGCCATTTTAGATCCAGGCACTCAGCTGAAGGAACAACACCACCCAGCTGAGCTGCTGCTCATGGAAAACCTTGGAGGTAAGGGAAGAACAATGGGGATGGTAGAAGTTTTCTAGGGGCCCAGTGAGATCCCAAGCCCTAGAGAGAAGGCTTGGGCCTAGTTAGAGCAAGGCCAAACCTAGGCATGGGGGCTACCAGCTTGTAGGCCTACACAGGGGCCAGGGAAGCCCCTGACTAGACCTGGCACGGGTGAGGCCCAGGGCTCAGGTGAGCCCAGTGGAGAGAGAAGCTCTTCCATTAAGATCTTTGGGGGCTCTGAGCAAGCCCTGGGAAGGGGGCTGTATGGTGGGGCCCAGAAGGGGACCCTTGTTGTCCACGGAGGGCAGCAGATGCTAGGCTAACTCTGATTCCTTGACTGGTCAATGTAAAGAGGCTGGAGCCAAAGGGCAATTGTGCCCGCCATGAGGGGCAGGCCAGGGCTACAGAGAACCATCTGGCACCCTGATTGGCCTAGAGGTGGGGCCAGGGCTTTAAACAGACCAAAGGTCCTCTCATAGGATCATAGTGCTTAGGGTTGGAAGGGATCTAAACAGATCATCAGGTCCAACCCCCTGCCCCAGGCAGGAATAAGTGCCAGGGTCAGATCGCCCCAGCCAAATATCTGTTCAGTCTCCTCTAGAAGACCCCAAGGAAGGAGAGAGTACCACCTCACTTGGGAGCCCATTCCAGAGCCTGGCAGCCCTAACTGTAAGATAATGTCTCCTGATGTCCAGCCTGAACCTTCTCTCTAACAATTTGTGGCTGTTATTCCTAGTAACCCCGGGTGGTGCCTGAGGGAACAGAGCCTCACCCAATTTCCGCTGGTCCCCGCTGGTGAGTTTGTAAATGGCTGCAAGATCCCCTCTCAGCCTTCTCTTGTGGAGGCTGAATAGGTTCAGGCCGAATAGGTTCAGGCCCTTTAGCCTCTCTTTGTAGGGCCTGGCCTGATGCCCCTGGAACATGCAGGTGACCCTCCTCTGGACCCTCTCAATGCTAGCCACATCCCTCTTGAAGTGCAGTGCCCAGAACTGCACTCAGTACTCCAACTGTAACCTGACCAATGCCACATAGAGGGGAAGAATCACTGCCCTGGACCTGCTTGTGATGCATCTGTAGATGCATGACAAGGTGCGGCTAGCCTTACTGACCGCTTCCTCGCATTGGAGGCTCCTGTTCATCCTGGAATCAACAATGACTCCAAGAACCCTTTCTGTCACTGTGTTGACAAGAAGAGTGTTCCCCAGCCTATAGGTATGTTGCTGGTTCCTTCTCCCTAGATGCAGTACCTTGCACTTTTCTACATTGAATTCCATCCTATTCTCATCCGCCCATCTCTGTAACCTGCCTAGATCTAGCTGGATTCTCTTCCTCCCCTCCAGCGTGCCCACCTCACTCCACAATTTGGTGTCATCAGTGAATTTGGACAGCGTGCATTCCACACCCACATCCAGATTGCTGATAAAGATGTTGAACAGTACAGGCCCCAGGACTGAGCCCTGGGGGACTCCAACTGCCCACATCCCTCCAGGTCGAAAACGACCCAGTCCACCACCACTCTCTGGGTGCGACCATTTAACCAATTGCCCACCCATCTGACTGTGTAAGCATCAATGCTGCAGTCACCAAGTTTGTTTGTTTGTTTGTTTGTTTGTTTTAAGAGAATGTGGTGGGAAACCATGTTGAAAAAGTCCAGGAACATGACATCTACCCCAACACCCCCATCCAGGGACTTTGTGACCTGATCAAAAAAAAGAAACCAGGTTAGTCAGGCAGGACCTGCCCCCAGTGAACCTATGTTGGTTGCCCCTGAGCATTATTTCCCCTGCTGAGCCTTTGTAGATGTGCTCCTTGATAATTTTCTGAAAGGTCTTCCCAAGGACCAAGGTAAGACTGACGGGGCTATAATTGTCGGGATCCCTCCTTTTTCTCTTTCTTGTAAATGGGGACCACACTGGCTTTTTTTCAATCCTCTGGTACCTGGCCAGTGCCCCATGAGTGCCATGCCAGGGGCCCTGCTATGACCCCCACCAATTCCCTCAGCACCATTGGATGAAGAACATCTAGACCTACTGATTTAAACATGTAGCCCCTCCAAAAGTTCCCTAACTAGGTCATCCTTGACTCTAGGTATGACAGTGCCTCCCCTGGGTCCATCCACAATTCTAGTGGGGGAAGATGTCCTGGTCCCTGTTCAGGAATATGAAGGCAAAGAATTCATTAAAAAGGTCAGCTTTTTCATTTGCTGCAATCGCCAGATTGCCAAGCTTATCCTGTAGGGGCCCCACGTTACCCAGTGCCTTCTTCTTACTACTTCTGCATTAAAAAAGGACTTTTTATTATCCTTAATTCTGGTCGCTAGCCCTAGCTCCATCTCTGCCTTGGCCTTCCTAACAGCCTCCCTGCAGTCCCGAGCAACAGAGGTGTAATCCTCCTTGGTGATAGCCCCTTGCTTCTACTGTTTGTACACCTTCTTTTTTGCCCTCGGGCATCCCTGGATGCCTTTGCCAAGACATGGGGCCTTCTCAGCACTCCTGCCCCCCTTGGTGCACATTGGGACTAACTGCCTTTGAGCTCGGAGGATAGTCTCCTTGAGGAACAACCACCTGTCTTGGACTCCCATCTCACTGAAGCTCTGAGACCCCAGTGCCTCGCCGACTAACCTTCTTAGCTTACAGTCGGCACTCCTGAAGTTGAGGACCTCTGCCTTGCTGCTTGCTTTCACCACCCTGCGCTGGATAGTAAATTCCAGCAGGTGATGATCACTGTCGCCCAGTTGGTCGAGTACCCGCAGACCCCTCACCAGCTCCAGTACTCAACCCCTTTTCCAGATCATTTATGAATATGTTAAGCAGAACCAGGCCCAACACAGATCCTTTGAGGACCCCGCTGTTTACTTCTTTCCATCCCAAAATTGGCCATTTATACTCATTCTGTTTTTGATCCTTAAGCCAATTTCTAATCCATGAGTGGACTTTCCTTGTAATCCCATGACCACACTTCCCATCCCTATAATCCCATCCCCTAACTTCATTAAAAGCCTTTGATGGAGGACCTTGTCAAAGGCTTTTTGGAAGTCCAGACATACTATGTCAACTGGATTGCCCTGATCACATGCTTACTGACATACTCAAAGATCCCTAGTAGGCTGGTGAGGCACGCATGATTTCCCTTTGACAAACCCATCCTTATTCCTCCCAGCAAGTCATGCATCCATGTGCTTAACACTTTTTTTCATTGTTTCTACCAGCTTTCCAGCAAGAGAACTTAGGCTCATTGGCCCATAGTTCCCTGGGTCCCCTCTAGAGCCCTTTATAAATACTGGAGTCACACTGGCAACCTTCCAGTCCTGTGGAATGGAGGTTGTGTTTGGTGATAGGTTGCATCCTACAGTTAGACATTTGGCAATTTTCATTCTGAGCTCCTTCAGGACCCTAAGGTGAATGCCATTAGGTCCTCTAAAAAAGTTAACTTCTCAGTACACACTAGCTGGAAAAATTAGATTAGAAACCAATCTACTGGAACAGGTTTTAAAGCAAATTTAAACATGGTTCATTCCCATGTTCTAGTCCCAGTGCTGATATGGTTTAGGTGAACCAAACAAGAGGAGAAATCAACTTAAAAAGACAACAGATTCTGTTTTCACAGATCTGTAGTGACAGGAGAGAAAATTACCTATTTAATATGTAATCTATCAGATATGAAAAAAAAATAACTTTTAAACAACAGTACTGTCTGTGGCCACAGGGGACAGGACAAGGAGCAATTGTCTTACATTCAGCAAGAGAAATCAGGGTTGGATATAAGAAAGAACTTTCTCTCTATGAGGATGGTTAAGCACTGGAACAAGCTGCCCAGCCAGACAGTTTGTAAAATCTCCATCCTTGAATGTTTCTAAGAGCAGGTTAGACAAACATTTGATTTGGGAGAGTTTAACTAGGGACAGACCTGCCTTGAGCAGGGGGTTGGACAAGATGCCCTCCTGAGACTCCTTCTACCTCTATTATCCTATGATACTTTAATTCCAAGTAGTTACACTTTATTAATAGGATCAAATTCAAAGAGGTTATTCAATAACAGCTACATAGTACCATCATTCCTTGTTTTGTAAAAGAAATACGAATTTGATTAAAAATCCCTTATTATTGCAATAAAGCAATATCCTATGAGAGGATTTTTGTGATTTCTCTTGTACAAATGTCAAGAAATACAAACATATGTTTCACACATAAGTGTGAACTGTAACTTTCCCACATTGCAAATAAGTGTTATTAGTTATAACACGCTAAGATATATAAAATACGACTTCAGTGAAATGGGCAGCTAGCATGGCACACACAATTTTGAACTATCTTACCTTTATGAAGCATCTTAATCATTGTTTACATTTTAATGCCATACATTTCAAATGCATATTAAATATATGCTGTTCAATCTGAAGTCTGATGTACTAAGCACTGCAGATTTTCTACTACAATCTTAACTGTATACTGGGAACGCTTTATACCATTTAATATTGTAACTAAAATGGAGTCATTTACTACTATTTTTTCATTCATCTCAGTTATAAATGCACAGGGGTCATAGTTATTAATTCTCTATTTACCAAGCATTTACCCACCAGTAGTATTTGTTGATAAAAATAATTTTTGGTTAAAGTTAACTACTTAACACAATCACAGGGCTAGCTCCATCTCTGTATGCTTTCTGATCTTCTGAGTGCAGGTCTGACTGAGTTTGTATAGTTCTTTGGGAATGTGAGAGCAGTGCTGCACATCTAGTGGGCAGTTAGCTTTCTTAACAACTAACGCTGCTTAGAGATGTGAAAAAAAAACAACAACCTAAAACCCCAAAAGAGCAGTTCACTTTCAACTCAGCGTGCCCCTGCACTGAGCACAGCACATGCCCAGAAGAGGCATCACGTTAGTTTGACCTGGCTCTCCCAATGTCTGTATAGATCGCACACTGCAACAGTCTTTTTGGTACTTTTATCTAATAGCTGATTGAATCAGCTTTTAGATAAGTGCTAAAAAGCCCCACTGAAGCACCCAATCTATACAGATGCTGGGGAGCTGGGTCAAACTGACATGCTTCCACTTCCAATAAAGCACTGTTTGGTTTTTTCTCCATGTCTGTCAGCAGCCTAAAGTATTATGTATTTTAATAGAATAAACAAAAATGTTAGAGCCTAAGGTTTTTAAAACAGGCTACATACATGCCTTTTTTATCTAAAGGTCTGCAATCCCATGATGGTAACTTAAGCATGCCTAAGACGATCTTCAGACAAAACCAACAAGTATGTGTTTGTATCAGTCTGGTATGTCCAAGCAATTTTGCTCTCAAGAGAGACCCTTTTAAACTGTCAACAGTTGTCCCTTGACAGTCATTAAGTGTTTGCTGCAGGATGACTTATCTTAAACCACTCTTTTCCCTTGTCACTATTTTCCTTATAATCCCCTGATTAAACTACATCAGTATATTCATATTGTCAAATGTGATAACCAGGTCAACCTACATCATTCATTAATTATTGCAAAGCAGCTTCAATTCCATCATATTACTGCACAGTGTTTCTAAATTTAATAATAAAAAAGTGGAGGTGAGCATCTTAGTGCTCTTACAATGTATAGAAATATTTTCATGACTAAACACTGTTCTAGATATGTTTGGTTTGGTGCCGACAATGACAGAACTACTGACAGTAATTTAGGATCTGCAGTATATTAAAAAAATGGTCAAACAAGCAAAGATACACAACTGAAATTGGCAATTTCAGCACAGATACCAAGAAATGAAATAGAACAACATATTCACTCACCCTTAAGAGAGGTCTCTTCTAGATACAATAAAGAAACTAACACTGGGTGGGTGCATCTACACAAGACACTTTACTGCGCATTAGACTAATCTAATGTGCAGTAAAGCATCACCATCTCCATGTGCATGGCAATTACTGCAAATTAGTATAACGTGCCATTTGCTAGTACCAATACTTACAGGTACTAGAAAAACAGTGCATTAACTAATGCATAGAAGTGCACATGTAGAATTGTTCCTGGTCAGCATAGACAGCAGGGGACCACAGCTGCTGCCTCGTTAAGCCCTGATCTCTGCAGGGCAGGGGGAGCAGTCCAGGTTCTGGGGGCAGCTGTTTCCCAGCCAGATGGAGATCAAGACCAGTTCCAATCTCTACGTGGCTGGCAGGCAGCTGTCCCCTGAGCCAGGACAGCTCCCCCTGCCCCACAGAGATCAGGATGGACCCTCATGTCCACTTCCAAGCTGAGGCTGACACCAGGGGGAGCCTGGATCTCCCCTGGCTGCAGCAGAGGGCAGAGCAGGACAGGAGCAGCTCTGGACTGAACTACTCCTGATGGGCACACATTCAGATGCGTGCCTAAGCACATTAACTGCATGTGTAGATGGCACCCACTGTCTCTGTCTGCTCTTCTACTTTTCAGGCTATTTGGTACTTTTCAATAAACACTAACTTCACTTAAATACAAGAAAAAGGGTATGCCACATGGCTAAATTAAAAAACTTTAAAACACTTGCTTAGTATAAATACTGCAAACTACCTTAAAATAACTTCTACTGAACCCTCTAGGAAAATCCTCCAAACTACATCTTGGACAAAGTGTATTTCGTATCTAGTCATTTGAGCCAGGAACTTGCATTTTTAAGTTCTCAGTTGCTAAACTGAAGCTCTATCTAAAATATAAAGGAAATGAATTTAGGAATTTGTGGAAATGCAAATACTCTAATTTCACTAGCATTCACAAAAATGATGAAGACACTTGCATACAGCTCCACCTTTTCCATGTTGTGATTCATACAAATCCCTTTCAATGCGTATGTATCCAAATAAATGACCATAACATTTAAATGTGCCAAGGCACACTGTATAACTCATTAAAGATAATTACTACATATAAATAAGCATCTTTTATTTTTTAATACAAATATGACCTATAGAGTCATAAGCTCCCCTCCACAGCTTCTTCACTGTATCTCTAGTTCATATAAGAAGCAACATCTTTCCTTTGGCTTAGGAAATTCAACCTGAATGTTTATTTGATATATACCATCTAATCCAATGGCTTCTAAACATGTTGCACAGCACAAGACAATCACTTCAAACTAAACCCACAGAATTCAGGGCCTCTGGCTAATATAAGTTTTGGGTTAGCTGATTATATCTCTAAACTGGAAAAGAAGTCATATATATATGAAAGGCCACCCAAAAAACTGACTTATTGCTTTTGAACTGTCAAGACAATTATGGGTTTACCGCTCTCTGCCTTCAGCTCCAATATTTTTCTTCAAGTCACGATATGCATTGACTTTAAACATTCTTATATCCTAATAAATATTCTAATTTCCTTCTCAAATTCATCATTAATATTTGGGTATTTCTTTAAAGGTAAATGCAAATGGCATGAATATGCCTGCAAAGGCTTCAACCTTAATGGCAAGTCACTCTAAAGCGCCACAGACAAGTGTGGGAAACTGATTCAGCACAGTGTGGTACCTTGAAAAAGAGTGTATAAAAGAAAGGAAGTTTGTGGGGGAAATATTCTGAATCGTACTAGTCCTAGAAACTACAAATTCCAGCCATCACACAGTTACAGAAGCACCCTCATGGAGGCTGATCTTGGAATTGTTATTTAGAAGGTAAAAGACTGCTGTAATACTATTTGTAAGAGATTTGTAGATCCTTAAGCAACCACCATCTATGACTACTGTGGAAGGAGGATCAAAGGCAGCTAAAAGATGCCTTCAAGCTTTGTGCTTGAACTGGAAGGCAACAAGTGCAACTAAAAGGAGGAAAGTTACATAGCTAGTGAACCTAGAAGACACAACACTATTTAGATATGTAAGTCTATTTCCAATTGATCATTTCATGTGAACTTTAGGCCCTGAATCTTAAACATTTCTGATGCATTAGGCTAGTTTTATAATTCAGTAGAGAGCATTGTGCACTACCACATGGAAGAAAAAAGGTTTAAAAGTGACCACAAACCGTAAGTGACAGGAAAAACTAGAAAATATGCTGCCGTCAGGAAAGAATAGTCTGTGGTCTTTTATTATATAACAAAAGAACACTTAATGCAAACTGGGCACCAGCAATACTAAGTGCTATATCATGGCCATTAAACCACATCCAATCTTGGGGCATATGCAAAGACCAGAAATAACAGTGGGAGTCTTAGAAAGTGCTCCTATTCAACCAGAATAGCTCTAGCAAACACTTAGTAGGCATGACAGAAACAAGTAGTGCTTTCAAAGTTTCACCTGAATTATTGCTGAGAAAGAAAGAAAATAAGATATGCTGTAGCTCAAAGGAATGAAAAACTCTGGAAACAGAGTTCTAGTCCCAGGTCCTCTACTGACTTGTTAAATAGTTCTATATAGTTCATAACCTTTATTATCCATTAAGAAGTTATAGCCTTAGTGGGAGAAAACTATTGTTAACCTATTTTTTTCAGATAACTCAGGAGTAATAGAAGGTTACTTGAGGCAGAGTTAAGAATAGAAACCAGTTGTCTAAAATAACAAAAGCATGTCTGCTTTTGAGAATGAACATGCATAATTGTGTACTCCACTATGGTGTCTACATCCACTGCTCTTCCATGCTCAGATCCCAGGGACAGGAACAGAATCTAGGAGTTCGTATGTCAGTGGTGTCTTACAAAATGCACTAAGAGAGACTGTTAAATGTGTTGCTCTTTATTCAATAGGGTGCTCAACATAGAGGCTAAAAATTGTGTCAACTAACAGTTACTCCCATAGTTTAATTAGATGAGGCTAATCCTGTAGATGGAAGTTACTATTTTTACATGACTTTTTTAAAAATAGTAATCACCCACTTTTGGCTATACAGCAGCAGTTAAACTATTCCAGTACATTGCTGACTTCATCATCAGTAAGAAGTTTGTGTTCAGATTACAAGAAAGCTAGTACAACAGAGCCTATGCAAAGAGAAAATTCTGTCAAAGTTGTATAAAAATAATTTGATAATGCATAAAAAATGTAGGATGTTAATTCTCCTATTATTCAGTTATAAAATGAATGAGTAATTTAAAGTGATTCCAACATTTCTGATACACCTTCTGGGCACTTTTAGAGATCTCTTTTGTCCCTTCTCTAAGGCTCTCTTGCTATATTATTTTCCAAAGGCTCCCACAATTTTTGATAAATATTTTTTAAAACTTCCATGTTGCCATAAACTGAAGGCATCTTTCCTGCCCACCTAATTTTCTTAATGAAAGGAACAAAATGGATTAAAAGTAGTAATGGTAATAATGATACCATGGGATTTTTCTTGAAGCATCTCCAAATATTTTCTTTCAAACTAACTTTTCCACTGGTAAATTTAAGGTTTTTGTCTTAATAAAATAACAATGCAAAACAAATATTTTGATCTGTTTATCATAGAGATCGATAAAGATATTTACATGTATATTTAGAAAAAAGTTGCTTTTTTATGTTAGCCCTCAAAAATGTATGAAAGAAAATGTTTTTACATGTTTTCATACTTTAATATTTGCATACATCCTATTAAAAAAGGACTGCTTATAGAATACACTGGCTGCTTTTTAGACCAAAATTTTGCATCTTTAAAGTGTTTTACCAACTTTAACTAGTCCCCAAAACCCACACGTAGCAGTTGTATAACTATATCCATTTTGTAGAAAGGAAAGCTGAGGCACAAGGATTGAGACCATGGGCACAGCTATACGTGCAACCCACAGTGCAGTTGTTACTGTTGTTCATTTAGTTCTTGCTTTAGGAAGTATTAAATGATGGCACACAGTTATTTTTAGCAGCCACATCATTATAGCAATACACTGAGGTAGCTTGTCACTACAGTGATGTAGCATTGGTGTCGCAGTTTGCGTCCACCAATGCTACATCACTGTAGCGACAAGCTACATTGCTGTAGTGCATCACTATGACGATGCAATATCTTGTGTAGACGTGCTTCATATCTTATTTAAGGGTTCAAATTGGGCTAATACCCAGCAGCAGCAGCAGCACATAACACTGCTTTTCCTAGGTTGTTTTCTGTGCAAATTACAATAAAAGTTTTGCCACTGGGAAAATGTACTTATCTTCCTCTAATAGCCCACAAAGAACAGCAAGTTACTGGTGTTATCAATTACTGTCGACTCAAGTAGAAAGGGTCTGTGTCATGAATCTAAAATGTTCCAAGTCTGCCGATGAACTGTGTGGTCTATATGGAGTATCCGTGTTTTCAGTTTGCTTAAAAAAACAAGACAATTCTATAAAACTATATTACAGGATTATTCAAGTCTGTGGAATAAAGCAGATGGATGGTACTCAGATACTGAATCAGGTGTGTTTAATTAATGAGACTGTTATAGAAGCTAGAAGATGTAACATAAATGAGACAGGGAACAGCAGAAAGAGGAAAGATGCGCTCATAGTGAGAGCTCTTAAATGAAGAACTGGATTCTATTCCTTCCTCTGCCAGAGTTCTCACAGGACGTTGGACAAGCTACTCAGACCAAAATGCTCAGACTTTCACTGCAAATTCATCTTTTGGGAGTCCTATCTGATCATCACTCAAATTTTCAAACTGGATTTGGAAAAGTGATGACCACTCAGTGACTACAGTGGAAGTCAACAAGAACATTGAATGAATCAAAAGCTATGAAATGCCATTTTCGCTAAAAATTCAGTCCATATGTTTCTTAAATCTCAATATCCACAATTAGTCTATACTTTTTGCACTAAAGTTTCAGCTCCCCATCTGTAAAACAGAAATTATAATGCCATCTTACTCACAATGCTTAGGGTAACTTTGGAAATAGTCGTGGAAATTCACTGATGTTTGTGAAGAAATTACTGTAGTAATAAGTAACACAATTGAGCCCATGAGGAAATGTAGTATCTCTAGCTTCAGAGCAGAATTTAATAGTGTTTAGTGAATAAGCACACACTGAATGATGAGAGTGAAATTCAAAGATAAACAGCTGCTTATTCAATTATTGCAATCCATGTTCAATGAGGTGGGAGTCCCATGGAAAAAAAATGAAGTAATTAAAGCTTGTATCATAATGCATACACACATAAGAGTGATATATTAAGGTTGCAAAGCAAACTTAATATTGCTTTTTCTAACTTTGAGTGCTTGACTTTGCAAATTTAACATTCTTTTTACGTAGGTCTTTACACATATACATAAAATAGACAACATAGGACTCCTATAGAAGTGTATGTTATATTATGTATTGTGTATGCAAGTCAGAAGTCTTGCATACACAAAATAAAAGAGAAGTAAATATATAACATATATATGTAAATAAATAACATTATATTACACTTCTGTAGAAGTGTAAAAAAAGATTATGTTGTAGTAAGTATACACAAGAGGGTGAGTATATGCAGTAAGATTATATAAGCTACCCTATTCACAGTCTTGTGCAACCCATGATTTTACCATTCTAAAATCCTTACCATCCAAACGTGCTCCAAATATTAGCTCTCATTTAAAACAAAATTTCAGTTCCCAACCTTCAGGTTTGTAAAGAAAACATTACTACATACACAACAGGTCAGTATCATCTTTCTGATTCTTCTGACAGTCTGAAGCATTGTTGATAAAAAAAAACAAACAAGGAACATGAACATTTAGGATCAGAGTGAAAAAAAAATACTAGCTTAGCTCCAATTCTGCAACAGTATTTAGTCATGTTTAACTGTGTGCTGTAACACTGACACCCGCTGTTGTGGTTCAGTGGTAGAATCCTTGTCTGCAACGTAGGTTTAATTCCTGGAGACCCAGGTTTAATTCCTGGACTTGCATACAACTACAGCCACTGGAAAGTCTGCGCAGCCTCAACTCCTCCATATTTCTGCCTAGGAATACGAGTTGAAGGTCCTGGTGACCTCTTGTGCTTGCACTGTGATCCAGAAGGATTGAAGGCTGCCTACTACCAGTCACACCCATTAAATAAATGGAACTATTCATACTACATAACGTTATACCTTCATATAAGTTCCTGCATGATCAAGAAATGGATAAATAATATAACATAAACAGGACTCCACAGAGGATCAAAAATTTAATGCTATCCTAATGACAGTGTCTTTGATAATACACAGTTAACAAAGTTATCTCAAAATGGTTATAGAAACATAAAATCATAAGAGTTGGAAGATACCTTAATGATGATCACCTAGTTAAACCCCCTGCATGGATACACAATGTGCTTTGAAACCATCCAGACAGATGCGTATTTGTATTCAGCCTCTTCTTGAAAATCTTTATTAAAGGAAACTGCACTTCCTCTCTAGGTAGCTTGTTCCATTTCTTATTATTCTTACAGTTGGAAGGTTTTTTCTTAGATTCAATCCAAATATGATTAGCTGCATCAAAAAACCCCCCACTGCCTTACATTCTGCCCTCTGTGGCAAAGAATAAGAGTTGTTCTTCCTTCTCTTTGTGGCAGCCTTAAAAATATTTGAATGCTGCTAACATGTTCCCCCTGAATCTGCTTTTCTTCAGACTAAACAAACTAGGGCCCTATACACGGAGCAGGGAGGCTGTTCTGATGCTCTGTAATTATAGCACATTGGAGCAGATTTGATTAACTGAGTCTGCTGAAGCGTGGTAATTACCTGCTCCAGCAGACTCCAGCATCACATGCATCAGTATTCCTGCACTGAAAAAAGGCAGCAGGGGTACTTTAACTAAAGCTTGTGCCATTTTTCAGCTCAGGGACACTGATACACATGATGCTCTCAGAGCCTCTAACTAAAGTGCCCCCTCCACCCCCCCGGCCACACACTCCTGGAGCACGTCTATAAACGCCCACCTAGTTCTATCAAGCTTTCCTCATTGCATTCCATCGCCTTTACCATCATTGGTGTTGCCTTTATATTTTTTACAGTTTCTTTAATCACCTTCTTATAGATTCATAGATTGTAAGGCTGGAAGGAACCTCGGAAGATAATTGGGTCCAGCCCCCTGCACCAAGCAGGAAAGACAGCTGGGGTCAGGTGACCCCAGCAAGGTGCTCGTCCAATCTCCTCTGGAAGACAGAAAATGCTGCCCTAAGAATAATTTAATCATTAATAGAATGATATTTTCCTCCCATGTTTTGCAGAAAATTCTCTTGTTAATAAAGCCCAATACTGCATTTGTTTTTGTGACTGCATCATATTGCAGACTCATGTTGAATTTATGCTCCACTGAAGCCTATAGATTCTTCTGAGCAGTACCACTGCCACTTACTCCCGTTCTGTATTTGTGCACTTGGTTTTCTTTCCCTAGGTACAGCACCTTATTGTAGTTATATTTCTAATAAACAATCAATCAGTGACACTGGGGAGGGGATCTCAAACTTAGGAAAAATCCGAAGTTCAAAGTATAAATATAATGCAAGACAGAACTATGGAATGTGTGGAACATGGCTATCAGCTGCACAGGACTGACTACAGTCCTGCACAGTCACAGCTTCTACACATAGGCAAAAGGCCTGTTGAGTACAATTAATTTTAGCTACTCCTAAAATTAATTCTTTTCCCAGTGGCCCTGCAGGGCTTTTATGACATAGTGCCAACTGTCTAGTCCTCTAAGAATGAGTTTATGATCATCAGTTTTTCCAGAAGTTAAAGTATTTCAGTGCTCATTCTACATTTTAATCTCAGGCTGATTGGCTTATAACAGTATAGTCTGTATGATCTAATTCCCAGCACCAGTCCCCTGATTAAACACTTCAGTTAAAAATGTTTATTTTTAATTAAAATAATTAAAAAATATTTTATACAATTTGGATCCAAGCAAAATACAAAGATATAAGGCTAAAAAAAGTATAATTAAGCTCTAAACTCCATTTCAGAGTGGGCATCTACATAACATGCTTTACTGCAGTTGACTAATTAGCTGTTGTGATGCTATTAAGCTAGAGTAAACTAACTGACTCCACTGTAGGCTACAACTGCCTGACACAAATACTATCCTACAGCTGAGTTATTTGCTCCACTGCAAAGTACATACAGACAGTGACCAGGGCTGTCTGATACATGAGGGTGCTACAGTGCAGGGTCCCTGCTGGATAGCCCCACACTGGAGCACCCTTGAACCCCAGCCAGCCCCTCTGCAGCATGCTGAACCAGGGCAGAAGCAGCTCTAGGCTGGCAGGCTGACCACCTGGGTCCCCTTCCAGCCAGGACTATGCCGCCCTGGCTCAGTGAGTTGCAGACTTGGGCGCAAACTGCACCAGAGTTTATTCAGGTGCATTAATTGCATGTGTGAATGCACCCGGAAAGTATCAGTAAAGTTACTTGAAGATCTTGTGTGTTGAGTGTGTGTGGCTTTTCTCACTAAGCCTAAGAAGTTAGCTTATATGTACTAGTGTTCATCCAGTATCTTAAAATCTGCATATGACACTGTTGCCACCAAGAGCTAAAGCCCTGGGATATACATGTGTACCAAGGTGCTCTAACAAGCTTGGACTGTTCATGTAGCCATTAGTGTTAATGATTTTTCAACAATTCATGATTTGAGAAACTTTCCCTCTGGCCCCCAATATATATGATGAGACAGAACAGAGCTCATTAATTAACTACTTGCAAGCAGTCTGAAAGCCACAGGTGCAGATAATTTATATGGGCTGAAATTTTCATAGTTATCTTTGTTGAATGCTCTGTGTGTCCTGGGCCAGATTTTTAAAGATGTGCTCCACAACTGTAACTGACTGCCAGCTAGAGTTGTGCTGGCTGGTACCTCAGAAAAATCATGCAATCATCCAAAAGCAACAGTACCAAAAATAAGTGGACACATTAAAAAAACCACGCCCACAGAAATTAGACTCAAAAGGTGAATATGCATACATGTATAGAAAGAAGGATACATCTAGAAAACCAGTCTTAATAAACAAAATAAACAGGTCAGTTTACCTCTTAATTTGAGAGTTTTAAATTACACTATGTAACCAAGAGATGGAAGTTACCGACCCTTCTTAAATTACACTTTACAAGTTAAGTTAGCTTGTTGTAGAGGGAACTAACAACATTAACCACGCATAGACTTCTGTCAGTAAGAAAGGATGCTCATTTAAATAGAAAGGGTGATGTTCCATGAACTGGAGGAACAGGTGAAAAGGAATATTGTTGAGCAGTTATGATCCAAATTTGAAATACCTGCAAATTACTGTGCGTTTCAAACTGCTTGGAACGTGTGTATGGGACCAAACTGAAATCTTTACTGCATTTACAAATATCCATATATTACAGCTATACCACATCTTTGGAAAGAAATATTATTCCTGGAAGAACTGCTTTCATGACCCAATCTTGTGCAAACTCCCACTGCCTTCTCTGCAACAGGACTGGGGCCACAGGGACTGGAAAGAGGAAAAGCATAGAAAGGATACCATTTTTTGGGAGGAGATGGTGAGACATCCTTTACACCAAAATAACTTTACCAACTAGTAGCTTTAGGCAGTTTTCTTTCATAACTGAAAACAGATGTCTTTTCCCTCAGACTTAAAAGCAAGCAATCAGTGTTTACTCCAGTCTGCAGAATTAGATGAAGCACAAAGTTGGAATGCATTTCCAGTTGTTCCACTATTTGAAGAATAGGATATAGTTTAATCAGAACACCAAAGTTTTTTCTGCCCCAATACTTTTACTGGGTTGGTATTTTTTGTTTGTTTGTTTTTTTTACAAGAGTCTTTCAAATATACATTGCACCTTATGCAAACGTTGATGACATTTACTTTTTATAAAATGCCCTGAATAAAAAAAATAAAAAAAAAGATCAAAACCTGCTTTAATGTTAAGATACAAAGAGAACTACCATAGCCTTATAATCCTTAGGTTTAAAATAAATTAAATCTCTTTAAACTGATGTTGCTTTTGAAGATGTGTGGTCCTTAAAGTGCAAAAACCTTGCTATCAAAGGTTCTGCTAATTGCTAGCGGACTCACAGGACCTGCAGTAAAATACTTCTTTTTTAAGGGCCATTATATCCCTTACATATTTGTCCTGAACTGGGGGCAAAAAATTCCATTGGTTTTGACTCATGGGTTGCATCTAGAGGAGTGCAAACGTTTTGTTTCCTGGGGACAAGTAGCAGTGGCACACCTTGCTCTGCAGCTACTTGTCCCCAGGGAATTCCCATGCCATGTGTGTGCTCTGGCGCATGGCAAGTTACCCCGGGGGCAGCAGGGGAGGCTGGGGCCAGCACTGTGCTGGCCCCAGCAGCCTGACCTGAGGTCCTGGGGGCCTCCTGTGGCTGCAGCATCAGCGATCCTGATGGGAATAGCCTGGCTGGCTGCTCCTGGGCGGTGGTGACGTGGGGTGGAGAGTGGTGGCACTCCGCCCCTGCCTGCCTGCACATACCCAGAAGGGCATTCCTAAGTACCCGCAGGTGTACATGTACCGTTGGTTGACAACCCCTGCTTTAGAATCTTTAAAATCAATCAGCCCTAAATCTCAGTACAAATCTAATGATTTTTAACTTGATATATTATCAGTTTATTTGTCTAGCGATTTCTGAATATATAGGATATACTATGGTCACATTTTAATGCTTTTCTCCAAAACCAAGGGCTTTAATAATTATTATTATTGTTATGCTCTTTATATTAAAGCTGAGATTCTCATGACATTACCTGGACTCTAACAAGTCTGGCTTTAAGAATACACCAAACATCATGAGACTTCAACAGAATCCTGAGAACTGATACCACTGCAACCCAACTCCCTTCTGGCTCCATAAAGACAGCTCAAAAACATAATACAGCTTAAGTCGTATTATTTTTTTCCTGTAGTATCTTTAGAGGAGTACTTGTAAGTCATAGCTTAAAGGAGACCTTGGTAGTATTGTTTCAGTACATCAGCTCTCTCTGTGCAGATGCAAATATACCATCAGAATCCACAGTTTGGGTTTGAGCCTCAAAGGCTTTTTCAGCAAGTGCAGATAAACCCTCTCTCTCCATTATCTCTGACAGAATGATGGAGGAACATTTACATAAGGAAATAGTCACTGAGATCCCATTTCCTAATGACTCTTGTTTTAAACAAGGAACGACTGATCTGGATCCAAACTACCATATTTTCTCACACACGACAAACATTTTCCGCAGAAACCAGGCACTGGAAATTGAAGTGCACAAAACATGCAAGAAATACAGTAAATACAGGCTCTGTCACCTACCGGAGATAAAAGTAAAATTTGCAGGGATCCATAGGAAACAGAACAATGTACAGGCTCAGCTCCCTAGCTGCTGCTACTCATATGCTACAAGGAAAGATTTTTTCTTGTTTAATTCTGCTTTCAAAAAAAAAGATGCATATATTTTGGGGTGTGTTACAGGAAAGAAAACATGGAACATGTATAAGATTTGTCATCTTTCTTTTATTTTAAACAGGGGAAAGTCTACACTGAACTGTGACGTTTTAGAAAAGATAATGAATGTACAATAGTTTCTTTGGCAGCAGTCTGAGTTATGCAGCCCTTGATCACTTTTTGTTACCTATACAGAGAGATATGGATTTATGAATGTCAGTTTTTATAAGCCCACTTCAGCTTTTAACTTTGCCTTGGTTAATACGAGTCCTGAGATTTCCATGGATTAGTTTCTAATACTACAGTGTAAAAACTACCAATCTGCCAAAATACAGTTGATAATTACAGTCTAGCCATACCTCAAGTTCCTTTATCAAGAAAAACCAAAACTGAAGGTAGACAACACATAGGAAATACTATATTACAAGGTAAAAAGGTGGAATCTTTGTTACTGAAAGATTCAGAGAAAGATCTTATCATCAAAGGAAACTGAATGATGCTCAAAATGTCTTGACAGGTCTGAAGACTGACATACAGCTTCTGGATGATAACCCATATACAATCTCTAGACTGCCATCACAACAGGGATCAGGTACATTCAACAGTTTAAAAGATGGAAAAAATGCTATTTACTAAAAAATGAAAAAATCATCTTAGTAAGATAAAATATCCCTTACATTGATCTTGATTCTTGTTAAATCAAAAAGCAGCACTATCTTGAGGCCAGTCACTTACCTAGCATCTGTAAAAATACTGGGTTACAAAAGAATGTATGCACTGGAACAGTTAAATTGAATCTATTCTGCAAAGGCTGGTTAAAATTACTTGAATTGCAATAGAGCCAATGGTTAAACAGTTCACAGGAATAGCATTTCTGGACATATCTCACAGATCTGAAAACATAAATGGCACAAAAACTGCCAGGAAAAATATTTAAATGTGTATTTTCACATGTGCGCAGTCTGAAAACTAGAACTCTAGATGAAAAGCTCTACAACTTTAACGTGACTATTTTTTCATAACTGTATTGGATTGTTACAAAACTTAGCAATGCTTTCCATTAAATTATTATGCTCCCCTAGCTTCAGCACATCCATATTTCCTCCCCCCTCTAATAATTTTCTCAGCGTGGAAGGTTCAGCCAAACCTAAACACTCTTATATGTGCTTATGTGCAATGGCTGGGCTTGTCCAAGCAGGCACTTCCTGCATGCAGATCAGACGGAGAGCCGCTGTCTGCCTTATTGGAGCCTAGGATGTTTCTGTTTACAAATTGTGGAGCCAGGCCGAGGCGCTGACTGGAGGCGTGCTGTCTGCTTCCTTCTACACTCAGCCTTTGTCTGGGTCTGTGTCAAAGAAAGAACAACATTGTTGTGCGAGCAGCAGAGGGTGGTTTAAATACAGCACACCAGTGCAGGCTCCCAAATCCTTTTACAGTGCTGTTGAAAAGGTAAATGATGGATTAATGCACTTTTAACAAAGCTACTTGCCTTACGGTTCAGTATTTAGTCAAATTTTAAAATAGCTGACATCGTGTAAACTGATCAAGTAGTCATGGTGTACTACCATGTGATGTTTATTCCAATATCATAAACATGAGACAACAAGCACAAATAAAATCTGAAATCATTTTAGACAATTAATTTGTTCAAGGAGTTAACTAAGTAGAGATACAGTATGAATGGTTTATGGGAATACACCTATTATGTTTCACATCCTTACCAGAAACTACCCGAATCTGGCAAAACTATCAGTATGCTTGACAAAGTGTAGTGCTAGAACAATGGTGTAGCTCAAGGGGATGGAAAATGGGGACAATATAACCTATACAGAACAGAGAGGTACAAAAGCCTCATACTGTTTATGTCTGCCTGAAGCAAGCAGTGTTAAGTCCCAGATGTTTCACATAAACAGAATGTGTCATGTGTTAAAAAAAAAAATAAACAAACTTTATTTTTTGGGTCAATAGTGAAAAACACTTTGTCTTCTGTTTTATGCTATGGTACACTGTATTACTATTCTATGCCTGCTAAGTTATAAAATATCCAAATAATTCAACCATGCTCTAGTTTTGCAAGTCACTTAAGAATTAAGGGGATTAAGTCAAATTTTAATTATGGGGCTCCATTTTTTCCATTAGCCCTTCCCTCACACTGTGCTGTTTTCCAACATACATATTTTCTCCAGAACGTGGTCTTTTTTATCTTTTACCCACTTGTTTAGACTTAATTTTCTTTGTTTTTCTTTCTTTCTTTCAGCTTTGGCATTAGAATAAATATTCTTTCTTGGATGCTTCCCCAGGTATGGTGTATGTTAGAAGAGCCAGCAGGGCAACTGAATGGGAGGCAGGCAATAGGCAACTAGGGCCAATAAAGGGTCCACAGTTTTTGGATTTTGTTTTTTTTCCCCTGGTCAAAGAGAAAAACAGCACACTACCTCTGTTTCATTCACCACCCAAGCACTCTCTGCCCTTTTCAGATTTTTAACCCTGCCAACACCTATTTACCCTCACCCTATCCCTCTTCTTCCTCCGCTCAGCCATCACCTTCCTTCTCCACTAGCTAGCATCTTTTCTGTCCTTTCCCACAGTACGGTAGAGATTGAGTTTATGGTGCCTGCGTCTTTTCCTTTGGCCGAGGTAAATATATGATGATCACAAAGGCCAAGCATAGGCCTATAAAACAAGGGAAGAAAAGGTGATCATCTAACAATCCATTGTTGATGCGAGGGGCTAAATTAGGATTTAAAACCAATGGGTGGGGAGAATAACTTTATGCCATGGCAATTCTATTATGATAACTGAAATGAAGTTTTTGTTTTCTCCCTGACATCAGCTGGAAACCAATTCTGCCTCACTGGATCTTCCTCAAATACATAATAAACATATAACAACTACCTGGGGAAACTCTTTGAGAAGATCATCAAGGAGCACATTTGTGATGGGCCGGCATCAGA
>NW_017729031.1:105597208-105598131 GCF_001723915.1 Gavialis gangeticus
TGATGGAGAGGAGGTATAGATTGGACATCCGCAAAAACTACTTCACGGTTAGGGCGGCTAGGAGCTGGAACCAACTTCCAAGGGAAGTGGTGCTGGCCCCTACCCTGGGGGTCTTTAAGAAGAGGCTGGATGCCTACCTGGCTGGACTCGTTTGAGTCCCGTTTCTCTTTTTGGGGTTTTTTGTTGTTCTCCCGCCCTGGCGGGGGGTTGGGCTAGAAGATCTACTAGGTCCCTTCCGACCCTTAATCTATGAATCTATGAATCTATACCTCCTGTATCAACTTTTTGCTGAAAATGAAAGAATGTTCCTAGTGCTTAGAATAAAAACTGAGTAACAAACCTAGGCTTCATTCCCAAATCTGTTACTGACTCATTGTGTCAAGTCTAGGAATCTTACTTTAGTTCTTTGCGCTTCATTTTATCCAATAATACCTTGCCTAACAAAAAAGGGTTTTTCTGATGTACAATTTCCTTCTAAAGATCTTCCCGCACCCAATAGGACAGAAAGAAAAAAATCATTAAAAACATATTTACTATAATACAGTTAATTTATTTACTAAAGCATAATAATGAAAAAAATGTTTCTTGCTGTTAGGATTGTTGAAAGCTAGGATCTGTTATAGGTGGGGACTGTTATAATGAGGTTGTGCTATAACTCTAAAAAGTACAATAATACTAAATAGAAACATGTATTTGGTACTTATGCAAAACCTTTCTATGCATCTGTGACAGGGAACCAGATGTTTCCATTGCCTTAAGGAGAGAGCACAGCCAGCCAAGCCTGCTGCTCGTGGGCTGCAGCAGAACACAGGTAGGTCATTAGGCAAAGAAGAAATCTCCATGTGCAGCTGGAGAGCCACATGACCAGAGGGGGAGGAGCTTAAAGGCATATAAGCCCAGGGCCTGAGGGAAGGCAGGCAGTT
>NW_017729031.1:105603131-105611786 GCF_001723915.1 Gavialis gangeticus
CGTGGGCTGCAGCAGAACACAGGTAGGTCATTAGGCGAAGAAGAAATCTCCATGTGCAGCTGGAGAGCCACATGACCAGAGGGGGAGGAGCTTAAAGGCATATAAGCCCAGGGCCTGAGGGAAGGCATGCAGTTTGGCCCTATGTGCTGCAGGGAATGGAGCTCTGGGAGGAGGGAGCTGGCTGGGCAAGGAAGGAGGACTCCAGACTGCAGGGAGCCCCTGTACCACCAGGCAGTGAAGATAAGTATTTTGACTTTGTGTTGTAGTGTTGCCATGGTGTGATCTGACCCAGAGTTGGGGAAACCTTTTGAGAGCACATGCTTATATTTTTCATTGGGGTTGAAGTTGAACTGGAGAACTGAACTGTGGCTGTTGGGGAGGAGAAAGCCACCAAGAAGGGTGCCAGGGCATCCCAGGTCCCCAAACCCTGAAGAGGAGGGAGAGGCAGCCCAGCCTGGGCTTGGGGACCCAGAGGGCTGAGGCTAATACATAGAGTGCTAACAGAGAAGGCAGCCTGGCTTGCAAAGGCATGGCTGAAGCAGGCTCCTGGAGGTCCTGGAGCCTGTGAAGGCATAGCTGAGTTCCTGGTGCTGATGGGTAGTAAGTCTCAAACCTCATTAATGCATACCCACCCACCTACCAACAGTCTGTTCTCATGCTGGGAAACCTCATGTTAGTAAGAGCTAGGGTTTAGGGTGTATTGGAGAAAAGACACAAAGTGTAATCCTGCTCACACTAGCAAAGTATTTAGCTATGCACTCCTGCTACATAAAGATAATACTCCTGTTACTTGGCAAAAGTAACATGGTAGCCACCGAGATGGGCTGTCAGTAACAGAATTGGGTTTCCCTCTGTTTGCTGCCATAATCATTACTTTATTGCCTAGTATTTATACACAAAACATTCCACATCAGTTTAATACAAGATCAAGCCCACCACAAGATTCAGAGATGCTATACAGACTGACAGCTTTCACATCATGTTTCATACGGCTTTATTCTGAAACACTAAGTGAAATTAAGGATTCACAACCTAGGAGTTTTCTTCCATTAACAAATGTTAAATACTATAATCTTCAAAACATGCACGGCAACAATCTAAGCATCTAAGCCTCTCTTTTCTCTGTATGAATTTAATGCTTACTCTTTTGATTTGGAAATCCATATCTCACCAGGATATCACATATCTGCAAGTATGTTACCTGCTGCCAGTTTGGTGCTGAAAATAAGATAAGATGTCTCCTAATACCCAAGCACACCAAAGAATCATCTCACCACAGGTATTATCTACATGACAATCAAATTTGACATGAGCTCAAGCAGAATTATCTGAGTTAGCTTTGAACTATTTGGACACTGATAACAGTATGGTTATGACAGCAATAAGCCTAAGACCCTGGGTAAAAAACTGAATAGTTATGCTTCCCTGAGCTTTATGCTGCATTGATATAAAGCTAGCTAGATAAAAGCTGACTTGGGTAGATCTACATGAGCTGCAGCATAGATGCAACCTTTTAGGTAGATGCAAGCTAAAAACTTTGACTTGCATCTCAGGAGAGACGATTCAGAGAAATCTTCTGATTCTCTTGTTCAGCTTTTAAATTATGGCCACTACTGACACAATCAATAACATGCAACCAGCAGTATGAAAAACGGAAAGTCTTATTTCAGCACCATCTCAAAAATCAAGATAAAGATATAAACTGTAAGAATCTGCAGGAAAACTACAGGAACCCAGAAGCAGCAGCGTTATAGCATTATCTGGCTATTTTGGGAAAATGATAGATATATCCGTCTCCCACTTACAGGAAAGTTTTCAAGTTTTGATAAAAATAACCTAGGAAGTCATAAAGATGACAATTGCCCTAGCTTTGCATCGTATAAACTACATCGAAGAGGAGGGGAACTCAACCCCCAGCCCACAGGCCAAGTCTGGCTTGTGGCACTGCACCACCTAGCCCACAGGGCTCCCCCTTGGCTCTGGGTATTTGGCAGCAGGAAAACAATAGCACCACTCCCCCATCAGCAAATTTCCAGACCCATGGGGAGCCCCATGCCCCGAGCACTAGATTGGGTACCCAATCCCAGGGTGCAGGCCAGGAAAAGGTAACACCAGGATTGGGTTCTGAGGCCCAGTGTTATGGGGAAGAAGGGTCTAGGAGGAGATGGTGCCACCCCCCAGGACCCAATCCCACCACACTAGGTAGTGCTAGATGCCAGGGCCCACTCGGGGTTCTCAGGGCAGGGGGAGAGAGGTAGCAAGCCCCAGGGCCTGATCCTGGTATGCAGGGCTTGATCCAACCCATGGACCAGCCCACCCCACTCCTTTGGCTCATGCAGCCAGAAAGTAGAGCACCATTGTCTAACAGCATAAAATAGCAGCAAATATTATTTAGGACACAATTCCATTTCTGTTACATGGTTCCAACAAACATCTTTTATTGAAAATTAAGGTGAAGCAAGGTCTTGATACTACCACAGCTAATGACAGGTGAATTCTGGCTACTTTAAATATAACCACCAGTTAAACAAATCTATTATGCTCTGATAAATTCCAGTTCATCCACATTTTTATTTCTATACTTTTTTCTAATAGCTTGTAAAAAAGGAACAAAATGTTTCTTTTTATATAGTTTGAGTACCCAGCAGAAACAGTTCTATAAACATTAAAAAACAAGATGACATAGGAAAGCCGTTTCTGTAATAGAGAACTTTTCCATTTGTGCAGTGTCCAGTTTTAGGTGCACTGAATTCACATACTGCAATCCCTGCAAAAATTGTAGAGCCTGTGGATTATTGAATTTTTCCCTGGCAAAATTCTCAGGAGATATGTAATATCTTTGGTCTACAATGTATACTGATACCACAAACATTGTTGGTTTGCTGCAAAGGATGCTATGCATAGGTTTGAAGCTGGATATAATTTATGAAGGTGGGTGTGACCATTGCTATGTCTACACAAAATGTAAATACCAAAGCAGGCACTTACCAGCTAAACCTAAGTGCGTGACAAACTGACCACTGCTTTGCTAGTACAGCTTTAGAAGGTAAAGAAGCTTTTGAATACCTTAAACATTTTCTATTTGTGTAGTTAATCTTGGTTGATTTATTTTATGCTTCATTTTGCAATAATACTTTTTTTTTTTTTCACATTTCTCACTAGGCCCCTGATATAAGTGTCTGGATTTGGGTTCAGAGAGAACATTATTTTGGGTGTGTCCCCACCAGCTCGCACATGCAGTTTGCGGCACCTCAGAGCTGTCTGAAGCGCTGCAAACCGCATATGGTGCACGTGCACCGTGCTGCTTATTTGCAGCACAGTGGGTTCTTTTGACACTGGGAGATCCCAGTGTAAAAAATAAAAAAAACTAACCCACCCTGCTAAAAAACGTGTATATGGCAGCGCAGCATGTGCTGCCAGAAACCAGAGCCTGGCTGGCCAGAGAAAAGCTCTGGCTGCTGGCCAGGCTGAGTCGCTGTCTTGACACCACTGTTGCCCTGGGAGGCCTCCAGAATCCCACATAAGGCTGCTGAGGCCAACACAGGTGCTAGCCCCAGCCTTGCCTATCCCACCTGGGTCCCTTTGCTGTGTGCCAGAGCCTGTATCACTTCTCACTATCATGCAATTATAGCTTTATCTATACCTTCTTTTGCTTTCTCAATGGAATGAGAACTGTAGGGAATCTCATTCTGAAGGAAGAAGTTGATGCATTTTGGATATAACTTCCTTCTTATAGTATTCCTTTTTTCAGATCTTACATCTGTGGGGAAAGTTGCCAAGGTAAGACAGGTTGCTGTGGCAACTCCCATTATCTCAGTGAAATATGTACACTTCAACAAATCAGAAAGGAAACACATGACTGTGTGTGTTTACGAGTGTGTTTGTGCACTCATTTCTGCCTATGCATGAGCTTCTGATTTTTGTCCTACATATTCCATGTGAAATGCTAAGACATATGTGTCTCAGCATGCATACATACATACATACATAGAGAGAGAGAAGTTGTATCTTGCTATTTTATTTCTGCATCCTCCATTGTTACACATGGGGAAAGCAAGTTAATATTTGGATATGGCCAACATGAAGTAGCAATGTCTTTCGTGACTCTTAAGCACGTCTGCTCCAAAAGAAGAGAAGGGCTGAGCTAAGCACATCAGTATGCTTCAGCTGCATACATCATGACAGGTGGCAGGAGCAGTGTTATGAACTGCAGCTTAAAGCCAAGCAGGGCTGTTATGGGCCTGCACTGTTAATATTAACTTCACTACTGCAGTTCCAATATTTACATTTGCTGTCTCAAGTGTTACACTGGTGCAGAGTGACCTGATGCAGTGGTGCTTTCACCTGGGTCAGCCCATATATAATTTCAATGGTGGTATAAAAATTTATGGAACACTGCAATAAATTGTGTATGTGGGCATAAGGTATTTTACAGACATAGAAATGGTTTGAAAATGGGTGTTCTATCACTACCTGTGATGCAAGTAGGACTGAGACCAAACTTGGGAGATGCCAGATGACCTCAACTCCAGTTACAAAAAAGGGCAGAAGGCACTCAGCACTTTACAGAACTGGACTCTTCCATTTAAAAAAAAGATTATTCAGCCTGACTGGGTTTTCCAAGTTGCTTAGAAGAATCAGGTAATCAGTTCTATTTAGGTTCAATGGGATTTGGGCACCAACTTTCTTTAAGCCACTTTGAAAAATTCTTACTTTTAAAAGTAAGAAATGGGTACTGGAGAAAAAATACGAGTCATGTTAACCATCGGTACAAATACTGAGGGTTTTGTTTTATTTTTAAAGAATATTCTAGTAAGTGCTTAATAACATGTTTTAATGGATCTCTTCTTTCTTCTTTGGCTTTCTTCTTTCAATTTCTTAACTCGTCTTTGGGGGTTGCATTCTAAATTCATCCTCTTCAGACACACGTATAGTCATGCTGCTCAAGTCACCTACACCACTTGAAACTTAAAAGCGGTGACCTTAAATTTCCATGGAGATATACTGTATAAATAGATCAGAAAACATTATTTTTATGGGTTAAATGTTAAGGCTAAATAAATATATCTGCTTCTGTAATATTAATAAATCTACTGATCATAGAACACCTGTGACACCATTAAAAACTTATGCTAACCTACAAGATCTCTTAAAATAAATACACAAGCCTATAGCTAACCTGAACACAATCTGACTATATCTAGAAAGAACTGAACCCATTCTACAAGTAAGCCTAACTGCTAGAAATATACTCAGTTGATTCTAAAAGACTGAATTAAAGATCAGACTTAGCGTTATTAGGCCAGTACCAATAAAAACTGCAACAAGGGGAAGTTTCTTGCTTGCAAGCTACCGAAATGTTTGGATATTAGTTTATATAGCAACAGAGCACTGTTCCTTTTAATGATTTATTTATAAACACAACTACCAAACATATTTACACATATTATAGTAAATCAAAAACAAATCTAATGAATCGTACATATCAATAAAAACAATTCATATTAATGAGTCAAACAATACTCCTAACCCCTCCAAAAGAACCAAATATAATGAATGCAAGATGTCAGGGGAGAGTAAAGCAAAGCCGAGGGATGTTAGGGAAAAGTAACACCTGAATCAAGCCTAGAAAAATAAAGGAACAAAGAAAAAAAATCAACAAGTAGATGGCAGCACTAGTAAAAACTAGTCTAGAGCAGTGGTTGGCAATGTTTTGGAGCCAAGGACTAAACAACCCAGCTCAGGTCTGAGGTGGGACAATGTACCAACCTAGACATTGCCACTTTGCTTACTGCTATGTACCTCCCTGCTCTCCACCTGTGGTGTAGGCATAGCTCCCTGCTACCCAGCTTGGGTGCAGATGTGGGTAAAACCCCCACCACAGGGACATGACCAGAGGTCCCTGCTGCCAAAGTCCCACAGCTTTGCAGGCTGAATCCAGTGGATCTGCAGATCACATCTAATCCACCAGCTCTGTGTTGCCAATCCCTGGTCTAAAGCAGATCTTTAACAGGCACCATAACGTATTTTGAGATGATACCCAGATATTAAACAAAGACATTTCTTATAGGAACATTTTTTTCCATATACTAAAACGTTCCTTCCTGACACTAAGTTAAGAATCACTGAGGACAAAAGTCTGTAAGAGGCCTTAGTTTTACCCCACTTTTTGGTGACCTAAGCACTGTTCAGTTGTTTTATTTTTGCCTCCCTCTATAGAATCAGAGAAAAGTAGGGTTGGAAGGGACCTCAGGAGATCATCTAGTCCAGGGGCAGGCAGATATTTTGTGTGGAGGGCGACTTACTGAATTTTGGTAAGCCATTGAGGGCTGCATGACAGGCAGGCAGGGGAAGATAAATATTAATTTTCTAAATTTTTTAGGAGCCCTGCGGGCCAGATAGAATGGCCTGGAGGGCCACATCCAGCCCATGGGCTGCATTTTGGCCACCCCTGATCTAGTCCAACCCCCTGCTCAAAGCAGGACCATCCCCAACTTTGCCAAGGCTTTGCCTAGCTGTGCCTTAAAAACCTCCAAGGATGGAGACTTCCACAACCTCTGTAGGTAACCTGTTCCTGTGCTTCACTACCCTCTTAGTGAGAAAATCTTCCTAATCTCCAACCTAAACTTCCCTTGCAGCTCCTTGTTCTGTCACCTGCCACCACTGAGAACAGTCTAGCTCCATCCTCTTTGGAGCCCCTCTTCAGGTAGCTGAAGGCTACTGTCAAATCCCCCCTCAGTCTTCTCTTCTTTAAACTCAGTAAGTCCAGTTCCCTCAGCCCCTTCTCATACATCACATACCCCAGACCTCTCACCATTTTTGTTAGCCTCTGCTGGACTCTCCAATTTGTCCACATCTTTCTGTACTGAGGGGGCCTAAAACTGGACACAGTACTCCACATGTGGCCTCACCAGTGCTGAATAGAGGGGAATAATCACTTCCCTTGACCTGCTGGCAACACACCTACCAATGCAGCCTAGTATGCCATTAGCCTTCTTGGCAACAAGGGCATGCTGTTTGCTTATATTTAACTTACTGCCCACTGTAACCCTCAGGTCCTTTTCTGCAGAGCTGCTGTTTAGCCAGTCAGCCCCCAGCCTGTACTGGTGCATGGGATTCTTCCATCCTAAGTGCAGGAGTTTGTACTTGTCCTTGTTGAACCTCATAAGATTCCTTTGGACCCAATCCTACAGTTTGTCTAGGTCACTCTGAATCCTAGCCCTACCCTCCAGCATATCTACTACTCCCCCAGCTTGGTGTCATGTGCAAACTCACTGAAGGTGCACTCTATGCCATGTTCCAGGTCACTGATGAATACACTGAATAAAACCAGCCCCAGGACCGACCAATGGGGCACTCCACTTGATACCAGCTACCAACAATACATCGAGCCATTGATTACTACCCTTTGAGCCTGATGCTCCAGCTAGTTTTCTACCCACCTTACAGTCCATTCATCCAGCCCATACTCCCACAGCTTGCCTGCAAGAATGATGTGGGAGGCCGTATCAAAAGCCTTGCTAAAATCAAGGTAGGTCACATCCACTTTTCTCCCTGCATCCACAGAGCCAGTCACCTCGTCATAGAAGGCAATCGGGTTTGTCAGGCATCACTTGATCTTGCTGAATCCAAGCTGACTGCCCCTAATCCCCTTCTCTGCCAAGTGCTCAGGAATGGATTCCTTGAGGATCTGCTCCATGATTTTTCCAGGGACTGAGGTGAGGCTGACTGTTCTGTAGTTTCCTGGATCCTCCTTTTTCCCTTTTATAAATATGGGCACTGTTTGCCCTTTTCTAATCATCTGGGACCTCTCCTGATCACCATGAGTTTTCAGATATGATGGCCATTGGCTCTGCAATCTCACCAGCTAATTCCCTTGGCACCCTTGGGTGCATCCCATCTGGCCCCATGGACTTGTATATGTCCAGCTTTTTTAAATAGTCCTTAACCTGTTGTTTAGCCGCTGTTGCCTGCTCACCTCCTCCCCAAACTGTGCTGCCCAGAGCAGTAGTCTGGGAGCTGACCTTGCCTGTGAAGACTGAGGGGAAAAAGGCATTGAGCACTTCAGTCTTTTCTGCATCTGCTGTCACAAGGTTGTCTCCCCTATTTAGTAAGGGACCCACACTTTCCCTGATCCTCCTCTTGCCACCAACATACCTGTAGAGAAACCATTCTTGTTACCCTCCGCATCCCTTGCTAGTTGCAACTCCAGTTGCACTTTGGCCTTCCTGACTTTATCCCTGCATATCTGAGCAATGCTCTTATATCCTTCCCTAGTTTATTTGTCCAAGTTTCCACTTCTTATAAGCTTCCTTTTTGTGATTTAGTTGACTAAAGAGTTCCCTGCTAAGCCAAGCTGGTTTTCTGCCATACTCACTGTTCTTCCTGCACTCTCAGTAAGACTACCTTGAAGTACAGCCAGCTCTCCTGGACTCCTCTCCCCTTCAGATTGGCTTCCCAGGGGATCCTGCCCATAAAGTCCAGGATCCTTACTCTTCTGCTCTCCATCCTTCCTTTCCTCAGGAACCTGAACTCTATCAACTCATGGTTCTTCTCAACAACACAGTGGCAGACAGAGATCTTGGAATCATTGTTGACACGAGCCGTCAATGCGAGGAAGCGGTCAGTAAGGCTAACCGCACCTTGTTGTGCATC
>NW_017729031.1:105616786-105623802 GCF_001723915.1 Gavialis gangeticus
TGATTACTACCCTTTGAGCCTGATGCTCCAGCTAGTTTTCTACCCACCTTACAGTCCATTCATCCAGCCCATACTCCCACAGCTTGCCTGCAAGAATGATGTGGGAGGCCGTATCAAAAGCCTTGCTAAAATCAAGGTAGGTCACATCCACTTTTCTCCCTGCATCCACAGAGCCAGTCACCTCGTCATAGAAGGCAATCGGGTTGGTCAGGCATCACTTGATCTTGCTGAATCCAAGCTGACTGCCCCTAATCCCCTTCTCTGCCAAGTGCTCAGGAATGGATTCCTTGAGGATCTGCTCCATGATTTTTCCAGGGACTGAGGTGAGGCTGACTGTTCTGTAGTTTCCTGGATCCTCCTTTTTCCCTTTTATAAATATGGGCACTGTTTGCCCTTTTCTAATCATCTGGGACCTCTCCTGATCACCATGAGTTTTCAGATATGATGGCCATTGGCTCTGCAATCTCACCAGCTAATTCCCTTGGCACCCTTGGGTGCATCCCATCTGGCCCCATGGACTTGTATATGTCCAGCTTTTTTAAATAGTCCTTAACCTGTTGTTTAGCCGCTGTTGCCTGCTCACCTCCTCCCCAAACTGTGCTGCCCAGAGCAGTAGTCTGGGAGCTGACCTTGCCTGTGAAGACTGAGGGGAAAAAGGCATTGAGCACTTCAGTCTTTTCTGCATCTGCTGTCACAAGGTTGTCTCCCCTATTTAGTAAGGGACCCACACTTTCCCTGATCCTCCTCTTGCCACCAACATACCTGTAGAGAAACCATTCTTGTTACCCTCCGCATCCCTTGCTAGTTGCAACTCCAGTTGCACTTTGGCCTTCCTGACTTTATCCCTGCATATCTGAGCAATGCTCTTATATCCTTCCCTAGTTTATTTGTCCAAGTTTCCACTTCTTATAAGCTTCCTTTTTGTGATTTAGTTGACTAAAGAGTTCCCTGCTAAGCCAAGCTGGTTTTCTGCCATACTCACTGTTCTTCCTGCACTCTCAGTAAGACTACCTTGAAGTACAGCCAGCTCTCCTGGACTCCTCTCCCCTTCAGATTGGCTTCCCAGGGGATCCTGCCCATAAAGTCCAGGATCCTTACTCTTCTGCTCTCCATCCTTCCTTTCCTCAGGAACCTGAACTCTATCAACTCATGGTTCTTCTCAACAACACAGTGGCAGACAGAGATCTTGGAATCATTGTTGACACGAGCCGTCAATGCGAGGAAGCGGTCAGTAAGGCTAACCGCACCTTGTTGTGCATCTACAGATAGATCACAAGCAGGTCCAGGGAGGTGATCCTTCTGCTCTATGTGCCGCTGGTCAGGCCACAGTTGGAGTACTGCGTCCAGTTCTGGGCACTGCACTTCAAGAGGGATGTGGCTAGCACTGAGAGGGTCCAGAGGAGGGCCACTCACTTAGTCAGGGGGCAGCAGGCCAGGCCCTACGAAGATAGACTAAAGGGCCTGAATCTATTCAGCCTCCGCAAGAGAAGACAGAGGGGATCTGGTGGCCATCTATAACCTTACTGGGGGGACCAGCAGAAAATAGGTGAGGCTCTGTTTGCCCTGGGTACCACCTGGGATAAAAAGGAATAAACAGCCACAAATTGATTGAGAGTAGGTTTGGGCTTGATATTAGGAGGCATTACTTTATGGTTAGGGCTGCCAGGCTCTGGAATGGGCTCCCAAGGGAGGTGGTGCTCTCCCCTACCTTGGGGGTCTTCAAGAGGAGGTTGGACAGATATCTGGCTGGGGCATTATGATCCCTATACTTGTTCCTGCCCAGGGCAGGGGGTCAGATTTGATGATCTGTTCAGGTCCCTTCCGATCCTAGAAACTATGGTTACTGCTGCCCAAATTGCCATCCACTACTACATTCCCTACCAATTCATCCTTGTTTGTGAGCAGGAGGGTCAAGAAGAGCATGGCCCCTATTTGGCCACGCCAGCACCTGCACCAGGAAATTGTCCCCAACACTCTCCAAAAAACTTTCTGCATTGTCTGTGCACCGCTGCATTGCCCTCCAAGCAGATGTCAGGGTGACTGAAGTCCCTCATGAGAACCAGGGCCAGTGATTGGGAAACTTCCACTAGGTGTTTGAAGAAAGCCTCATCTATTTCACCTTCCTGGTCTGGTGGTCTATAGCAGACCCCCACCAGAACATCACTCTTATTGCTCTCCCCTCTGACCTTAACCCAGAGATGCTCAACAGGCCTATCTCCAGTTTCATGCTGGAACTCTGAGCAATCGTGAGTTATCCACGGTCACTATCCATGACAGTGTGAGCTATCCCACCAAGTATCTGTTATTCTAGTTCTGTGACTGTGCAATTTTTCCTGCTTGTTTCCCAGTCTCCATGCATTTGTATACAAGCATCTAAAGTAACTAGTTGATTTCCCTGATTTCTCAGGAAGTATGAGAACACCTCCCTTGTTGCCCCCTCCTTCTTGCTCTTCCTCCAGGTTTCCCACTTCCCCACTTATCTCAGGGCGTTGTAAGAACATAGGACTGGAAGAGGCCATGAATCACACTGACTGCTGAACCAAGAACTCCTTATCTTATTATACCATCCCCTTCATAAACTTACCAAATTCAGTATTAAAGCAATTCATATTCTTTTGCCTCCACTACTTGGCTCAGAAGATTGTCCCAAAACTTCACATCTCTAACTATTAGAAATGTTCTAATTTCCAATTTATTTTTTATATTCAGTTTCTAGCCATTTAATTTTGTCCCAGTGTTGCTTGTTAACCTAAAAAGCTCTTTTACCTCAGAAATATTCACCCTATTAATGTTTTTTTTAAAAAGTAATCATAACCCTCTCAAGTTTCATTTTGATAAGCTAAAACTTTTTTATTCTCCTTTCAAAAGATAAGGTTCCCAATTCCCTTAACCATCTCAGTAGCCTTTCTTTGTCCCCATTCCAATTTAATTTCTTTTTCTAAAAGCATTGGTGGCCAGGCTGTGCACAGTTCTCAATCTTAACCATACTTTTATATAGTAGTACGGACATGTCCTTGTTTCTACTGAATATAACCTGCATAAAACACCGTAGAATTGCCTTAGCTTCCCCCACCTCCCCCACACTGGCAGCTCATGGTCATCCTACAATCAACCAATACACCTAGCTCCCTCTCTTCCTCAGATGTTACTAATCTATGAGCCCGCATCTTATAGGCAAAGGTCCTAAATACATGGACTTTGAGCACTTCATGCTATTAAACTTCATACCATTTTGATTCCTCTACTCCACAAGATTATCTAAAACAAAGGGGTCAAACTCACCCTGTGCCATGGGCTGCAACCGGACCACAGGGCTTCTCGTGGGCCACATCCAAATCTGGTGGTGGCAGGGTAAATGGAAAGACAAGCGGCAATGGGGTGAGTGGTGCTGTACTGGCACTACCATTGCTTGCCCCTGCGCCACAAAGCCATCCCCAACGGGGCCCCATAGCCCCAAATTTTGTAGCAAGCCCTACCCACCACTGGCCCAACTCCTGAATTCCCAGCCCTTCTGGGAGCATTGTGGGCTGCACATTTGGCATCCCAAACTAAATCTTCTTGTATAACAATCCCACATTCTTTTATATTGGCAACAACCCCCAGCCTACTGTCCTCTACAAATTTCATATGGATACATCCAATCTCAGTGCCAGTGTTACTAATGAAAATTGTAAATAGGATAGGTCCTAGAACTAATCCTTAAGGCTTACTGCAAATATTCATGTCCTCTCTATCCTGATCATTTGGTTTCCAACATAACTCACTGTAGTGTCCATTTTAGCTAACTCTTTATCAACCTCATGATTGTAGCCTTGATCCCGATTCTTTGGACCAACTGAGAATTGGTCCTTGATGGTAGCTTAGATCCTGATCTGCTTGACCAATAATTTCCCATGAGGCACAGAATCAAAAGCTCCCCCTCTCTCCCATCTAGATAAATTACCTCCACTGAACTGTCTTTGTCTAAGAAACAAGTTCTCTTGTCAAAGAAAGACATTAAATTAGTCTGATACAATCTTCCTTGTATAAACCATGTGTTTTGTCTCATTTTTCTGTTTATCTTTGATTAGTTTTTCCTTCAATATCAGTGCTAGGGTTACTGAAATCAAGCTAAATGGACCTATCATTGCCTGGGTCACTCCTCTTAAAAAAAAAAGTCACTACATTTGCCATTTTCTAACAACAGGGAGAATCCCTAAATTGATATATTTTGCTGTTTACTTCCAGAAGGAACTCAGAATTATCAGAGAACTCACTACACTGCAGCCCAAATACATGATGCATTAATTTGAACTTGTCTTTTCTTTGAAAACCACATAGCAGATGACCTTTAAAAAGAGAGAAACTACTTCCACACAGTACACAAACCATTTGCTATCCAAGTGTTGAAGTGGAAGAAGGGAGATTAATTATAAATGTGTATACTTTAGTCTTTTTTAATTCTTGTTTGTAGAAGATACTTAGACATAGTAGGGCTGGGTGTAATCAAAGAACTGCACTATAATTGCGGGCAATGACTAACCTGATGCATATGCCAGGATTCAGCTTCTGAGGTTCCTGTCTGAAGAACTCAGCCATCTCTATTCACCTAGTGATGATTTTGCAATGATCTCAGTATTCAGTGGCCTTCAAGACCTAAAAACCTACAGCTAGCAATTCAAGGGGATGAGTTATATGATAGTTGGATATAATAAACATAATCCAAATTTTTTTCAACACTTCCTCTAGAAGTAATTCTGGCATCCTTACCGAGGCTTCATTATGCTACTAGTAAAAGCTTTACCAATTGTTTCCTAAAAGTGTGGACTCGACAGGAAAATACAGTCAGTATTTTATTTCAAGGCAATCTATATTTTGAGGACATACCACACACTATTATACATAATGCTGTGCCTGGAAAATAATTGTAAATGATGTCGTTGTGCTCAAATTCAATGTAGTGCTAGCAAAGAAGAATTTTAACTTGGGTTAGGTGAAGCTGAGTAAAGAGCAGGGGCTTGAGTCTAGGATATGTCTAACACTAAATATAAAACAGCAAAGTTCCTTGTAATCATCTATTTGGATTTCCAGTTTCTTCTTGGAATCATGGTCTATAATAGTTCACTGTGAGCTGCTACGCTCTATTATGAGAGTATTCAGCAAAATGAACATGCCATGTGTCTTTGGTTTACAGACAGGAGTGAACAACAGCTCAGGTAAATGTTTAAACGTGAACTCTATCAGAAAACTTAAGTCTGAGAGAGAGTTAATCATTTCCGCAGCCAAGAAAAGGGACTCACATCTTGCAACATGTTAGCATTAGACAGATCTTTGTTATGGTGTCAAGTTTTGGTCAGCAAACGACACATTGCTGGACAAGACCAAGCGAGGCTTATATAAAATGTCTAATTAAGAAAACAGGAAACAAAATCCCTTGAGAGCTTTTTAGTGCATCAACTCTATGCCACACAAATAGGCTTATTCATGCTGAATATGGTGATCTACAACAGACCTATGCTAGACTGCTAAAAGTAAATTTTGTGTGTTGCTTCTAATTTCAAACATTGTGTAGAGTAAAACCGCTCTCACAATGACCATATTCAGGATAGAAAAACCCACAAATAAAGTTTCAGTGGTTTGAGCTGATTGTACCTGAGCACATTCTCTGTAACTGCAGTTTAAAACGTCCTTGTTCTTTTAAATTTGACTCCATTCAACTAAGTAGTTTTAAAAGCAAAACACACACAGTAAAGCCATGACAAAATGGTATATGAGGAATAGTACTGGTAGAGCAGAGTAGGAAAAGCAAGCATATAGACTTGCATTGTGCTAGTTAATGTAAACATTACTTATCATAAAACTGTTGTATCAGCAGAAAAAAAATATGATTTTTATTGCCAGATTCTTCATTCAGTTATTTTCTTATTTTATAACTATAGAAACACAGCAATTTCTCAGCATCTAACTTTAAAGGATATGGAACACAAATTCTATGCCCTGGTCTATACTAACTACAGTTGATCCAAGTACCATCATATAACAGAGGTAACCTAGATTCCTGGAATCCCAATCTAATTATATAAGCCAGGGGTTCTCAAACTTTGTAATATCACAACCCCAAGTGCTGGATGGCAATGGTGGGGAACAGGGAGCTTGCACGTGGCAGACACTGCCACCATCCACCACTCTGCACTGCCGTGTGCCACTTCCCTGCACACCACTCCCCCACACCGCTGTACATACCCCTGTGAAGTTTGTGGCCCCCTTTAATTGCTCACAACCCCCTGCGGGGTCATAACCCACAGTTTGAAAACCCCTGACATAAGCTAAACTAGTACTACAGCTGTCAATGCAACTTCAAGAATATAAAACATTTCATATCATAGAATCATAGAAGTAGGGTCGGAAGGGACCTTGTAGATCTTCAAGTCCACCCCCCCCCCCGGCCTGGGCGGGAGAAAAGACTGGACTCAAATGAGTCCAGCCAGGTAGTCATCAAGCCTCTTCTTAAAGATCCCCAGGGTAGGAGCCAGCACCACTTCCCTAGGAAGTTGGATCCAGCTCCTAGCCGCCCTAACTGCGAAGTAGTTCTTGCGGATGCCTAATCTAAATCTACTCTCTAATAATTTGTGTCCATTGTTCCTTGTCATGCCAAGGGCCGCTAGGGGAAACAGTGTCTGCCCTAAACCCTTCTGGTCCCCCCTAGTGAGTTTACAGACAGTCACCAGGTCCCCCCTCAGCCTTCTCTTGTGGAGGCTGAACACGTTTAGGTCCCGCAGTCTTTCAGTGTAGGGTCTGCCCTGTAGTCCCCGGATCATGCGGGTGGCCCTCCTCTGGACCCTTTCAATGTTGTCCACATCCCTCCTGAAATGGGGCGCACAGAACTGGATGCAGTACACCAGCTGTGGCCTGACCAGCGTCGCATAGAGGGGGAAGATCACCTCCCTGGCTCTACTTGAGATGCACCTGTGGATGCATGACAAGGTCCGGCTAGCCCTGCCAACCGTGACCTTGCATTGTCAGCCCATGTTCATCTT
>NW_017729031.1:105628802-105634111 GCF_001723915.1 Gavialis gangeticus
GGTGTCAAAGGCCTTGCTGAAGTCTAGAAAGACTACGTCCACGGCAACACCTGCATCCATTGCCTTTGTGACCTGATCATAAAAGGCAATCAGGTTTTTTGTGGGCTTTATATAACATGTGCATAAAACAGGCAAGCACAAAATCAAGCTTAACCTTAAACTATTGAATCATGACCCATATGCACAATTACACATCCAAGGCTTTGAGTTCCTAGACAAAACTGTTGAAGCAGTGTTACTTTAGCCAGGCATAGCACCTTGCAAATAGAGCAACACTGCTTCTATTTCAGAAGGCAGCATGGGCTTCATACAGAGATTCAAATGATGCACGAGAATTCTTCTAGGTTTGTTTTCCTGGTAGAACAACATACCTGGAGACCCCTGAACAGACATTCAAATACTGAACTATTATACAGACAGGAAACCCCTGTGCACACATCTCAGTGTTCTCTGCAGACTTCCCAGTCTGCCTAGTGACAGATAGCAGAAATGCATGAAGGGATTCTCTACTTGATGGGAGCAGCAGAGTCCAGGCCAAGTGACACTGTCTTTTTAGACCTATGGGAAGGGCTGGGAGTAAAGCACTCTGGGATGTTGGAGGACTGTGTTGCAGCTTCTCCCAAAAGGTACACACATATACAGAAGTTTGCTCTCCAAGAGGAATACTTCCCAGGAGTTATTTAGCCCTAATTGTTCCCAGGTTATTTTTCTCCTGGAGTATCCATTTTTGCTCTGGGAGAAAAATCCTGAATGTCTGTACATGAACGCTGAAGCTGGTCTGACGTACTGTAATTACAGCATTGGAGCAGACTTGGTTAATTTAGTCTGCTAAACCATGGTAATTATTGCACTCCAGCAGCCTCCCGCATGCCATGCATCAGCATCCCCATGCTACACAATGGTGGCAGGGGTGCTTGAACTGAAGCTCAAACAAGTTTTAGTTCAAGACCGCTGCTGTTACTGAAGCGTGCGCAGGCTGATACACAAGACGCTGTGGCGCTTTAATTAACAAAGCTCCCAGAGCCACTTTAAAATACCATTCCCCGCCCCCTTCCCCCCCCCGCAGCATGTGTAAAAGTACCCATGGTTTCTACTGAGAGAGTAGCATCTCTACTAGTAGAAACTTAAAGTCTACATGTGGCCATGCACAGAGCAGTGCAACATGTTTGAGTGCACCGCTACTTGGCACAGTAAGTTTACAGTGTAGATTGTCACATCTGTCTTTGATGGAAATTAGTATTGTTGTCTTTCTTAAAAGTGCTAATGGATCATTCTTGAGTTATTTGCTATGGACTCCTGAGCATCCTAACAGTTTGCAATATTTCTTGTAAAGTTTCGAAACGATTCAGCCTTAATTATAAGTACCCTCTTAAATTATCTACCTCCCTTTGAGCATATTTTAAGAGGTTGGTTGGGAGTGGACTACAAAGTTTTTGCATTCACTGATTTTTTTTTTTTTTTTTTTACTTATTTAGAAGCTGATATTGTGAAATTGTAATTTTATGTGGTTGCAGCTGTAACAATGTTAGTTCATATAATATTGTTTCATAGATTTCATAGACATTTGGGCTGGAAGGGACCCTGGAGGATCATCAAGTCCAGCCCCCTGCCCCAGGGGCAGGAATTCAGCAGGGATCATAGGACTCCAGCAAGATAAGCATCCAAATGCGTCTTGAAGGCATTCAAAGTGGGTGCTTGAACCGCCTCCAGCGACAGTCTATTCTAAAACTTGGGGGCTCGAACAGTAAAGAAGTTCTCTCTCATGTCCAGCCTGAATTGGTCACAGTGGAGTTTGTGACCGTTCAATCTTGTCATCCCTTGGGGGGCTCTGGTGAACAGACGTTCAAATAATACTGATATAAATACTGTTACATCAGTACCTGATTCTATGCTAAACAGCTGCACCAATTTCCATTGGTTACAAAAACTGTATGTAGGCAACGCCTAAACCCCCCAAAATCAGAGCATACCACTTTCAATGTTCCCTGGCCCCACTAGGTTCAAAAGAAAGTACAAAACAAGAGAACACGTGGAATTCATATTTACACGTATTATATTATACTACGTGTTAGTTAAATAGGCAGCCTCTCTTTCCTATATTCAATTATTTGCTGTAGTAGCAGTATTCATAGGATTCTACTGTTGTATCTGCCAAGCAGTACTAAACATCCTGAGAATTAACCAACAGCATTCCTAGCAGGCAGGATTTCAAGAGAATCAACAAAAGAAATAGTCCTGGCATGCTGTTCTTGCCACATGCTAATATGTTGTATATATAAACACTTAATCTTAGAGACAGAAAGACAAGTCTTGTAGGTTCAACAAAAGCTACTAACATGGCATGTCTACACACGCAATTAATGCAAAGCAATGAACTCCGGGGTTTACTGTGCCAGAGTTTATTGCTCCCAGGTACGCCATTTGAACACGTGCCCAGGACTGCAGCACACGGAGCCAGGTTGGAGCAACCCTGGCTAGCAGAAAGCCCCAGGGGTCAATCTGCCAACCCCGGGCTGCTTCCCCCTGGCTTAACATGCTGTGGAGGGGCTGGCTTCAGTGCAGGCAGCCTCCGCACTGAAGTACCCGTATGCCCCAGCCTGCTGCATCAGCATCTACATGTGTGCTGCTGCAGAGTAAGACACTCTGCAGCAGGATAAAACTTTGCTTACAACTACTATTCTGCTGTGGAGTTAATTAGTTTACTCCAGCCTCAGTGCCCTGCACATGTAGGTGCTGAGACATTTACTGAGAAGCTAATTAGTCAACTTAAAAGTAAATGTCTTGTGTATACACGCCCACAATATAATGTAAGCCGACAGATACAGAATGCCCCAAGAAAATGTACTGATATCTTCCTCCTCATCCTGGAAAGGCCCCAAACATATTATTTCTGAAGTTACAAGTAGTCTTAAAGTTATCTTTCAATTTATGCCTCCTAAATAGTCCTGAGAAATTTGTCTAGGACAATTTAAAGGCATCAAAACAAGTGAATCATATCTTTGAAATGGAGACTATCTTTGTGTATTTCTCTATTTGCTGTAAAAGAGAAGTAGTAAAATAATATTGTGCCGAATACCCTTTCCCTTTATAGTCCCATTTACAACTAAAATGCAGCCCAAGGATTCTTATTCTCATATGATTTATTTGCTTTTGCTTTCTTTCTACACGGCATTCACACAGCAAAGGTACACTGTGTCCTGTACTGTGGTAATAGCCACATTAAGTTTAATGTCCTTAAAAGTCTATTACAACATAAAGATGGAGTAACAGTTAATTATTACAATCATAGGAAGCATACTGATAAAGTATCTTTGGGTATCATAAATCTTTTTAAGAGTCTTGCTGGAAGGACATAAAAATATATTACGTACAAGGAAGCAATTCATGGTAGACCTAGAATCTCTATTTCAATCGCTACATATTACATAAAACCCGTGAATCATCAATCTCTGCTACTGTGTGGTTTAATATGCAAATAATCCATTATCAACAGATGAGGCACGATCATTAAGTAGACCTTTCTTTGTACCACACCCAAAATTCATAAGCAAAATATTTTTATTTGTATAACTAGAAATACGCATAACACTTTTGAGATAAAAAGACAACCTAATCGCTGTCCTAAGAAACTCACAATCTAATGCACCAAAAACAAAGAAATTACTTTTATGCTTGAAATTATGCCCAAGTGTATTTTTAGGACTGGGACAACAAGTGTGATCTACATCCTTATCACAATGCATACATTTCATTGTTGTGTCAAAGTAACTGTCAAACCCTACCTTCTCTCTCTCATGGTTTTTTTCAGATTCAAATAGATTTTCTGAAAACTCTAGTAAGGTCCTTGTCCTCTAAATTCAAGACTACATAGTACTACTGATTTTTGCTGATACAGCCCTGATTAAAAGGCATTATGTGCTGTTCTCATTTATCAAATGCAATAAAAACAGCAGCTTGACAGCAATAAGAAAATTATTCATAAAATGAAATTCTATTAGGAAAAATGCCTTTGAATTTTCTCCTTTGAATTTTTCCCTGGTGCCTTGTTGAGAATAGGAGTTGAAGATTGCTAGACCTCAAGACTGCTGCTCTCAGCCAAAAATAAAGAAAGAAAACATTTTGAACGAGAAATTGCAGAACAAGAACTCATTCACAAACTGGACTGTATTAAGCATGGTTTACCCAGGAGCTATGGATTCTCATCTCATTACCTGGATTAGTTTTTGTAACCCCTTTGTTCCTGTGGTTTAATATTTGCTTGCTTGTCCTTCATAGTGCTGCCCCTTCCCTGCTCTCTCCCTCCCTCTCCTCCCCCATCTTTTGTATTCTAATTTCTCTCCCCGTTTACTCTGCTACCTGCACTTCTTTTCACAGCACCTGATGAAGGGAGTTTCAGCACAAAAATTTGTGCTGTATCTATATCTGTGTTAAGAGGGGCAGAAAACCAGACTAACTAAATATCTATCTATATATAAGTAATATAATCCAGTAAAATTATATATCTAGATCTAGAGATATATAAAAATCTTAATGCGTTAGTCTGTATAGGTGCATATCTACCCTGCCTTCTATAATATTACATGCCATTAAAGCTAATATTCAGCTTTTAATAAATCCATTTTTAATTACAATAGTTATTCAAAGAGTGACACTAAATATCCTACTGTTGTGTGACTATTAAGTCTCTCAGCTTGTTCTACAAAAACTAGATTTTTGCCCCTGTTTCTACAGAAACTACCATGTGGTCCACTTTCTGCTTCTATCTGCCCCTAACTCCTTGTCAGACTTCCGTATCTTCTATGTATCCTCCCTACTTTAATCCCACAGGTCTTCTTCTCCACAGACAATACACTGGATGGTTTTAATCAATATATCCCAATTTGTGCTTCACCTAGCATCAATCCAACTTCCCTGTATCACACTGACAGAAAATATGCACTTTGTCTCCAATAATCAATGGCAAAAATATACCAACTACACATTTTTAAACCATTTATCTAATTTCAGTAAAAAATGAGAACAGGAATTAGATATTCAGTTAAGGTTGAAGAAGCAGATATAAAAGTATCATGTATTGGCCATTTGTTTGTTTCAGTCACTTGTTAATAACTGAGAGAATAAAAATACTTGTATTCTAATTTTTCCATTTGCAAAGAGTTTCTTATTTCCCCTCAAAGCGCATTTTTTCATGTGTCACATTACAATCTCACACCTTGGGCCTCAGCCTGGCAGTACAGCCACTCATCCAGGCTTGCCAATCCATGGCTAGTCACTGAGGGTGTTTTTACACATGGTCTGGGGGGGGGAGG
>NW_017729031.1:105634228-105646253 GCF_001723915.1 Gavialis gangeticus
TGGGCGTGGGAGGGGAAGGTGGGAGGGGTGCTTTAATTAGAGCAGCCCCAAGAGCTGCTTTAATTAAAGTCCCCCTAGTGTGTCATGTATCAGCATCTCTGCGCTTCAAAATAGGAGCTCATCAAATGAGCTTTAGTTAGTGCTCCCACCACCAATTTGAAGTGTGGGGACATTGATATATGAAATGCAAAGGCTGGCTGGAGCATACTAATTAGCATGTTACAGCAAACTTGATTAATTGTGTATTTACAGCACATCAGAGCAGCCTCCCTACACGTGTACAGGCACCCTGAGGCTAGTCTGAAGCTTCCAGCAGGGCCATCCACCCATTCCCTATCACTGGAGTGGCCAGCTGGGATCAACTGAACCTCTACTTTCCCCATAAAAATCTCTGACCCAGGTTAGGAAGCTTCCTGCCAACTGTGCTCAACCTGACCCTAGACTGCTTTGCTGTTCCCTCTGATTCACTCTTCAACTCTGTTCTCTGCATGATCTCCCAGCTTCCTAACTTGGCTTCCTCTGAGATCCCACTCTTGACTTGACCTCCTGGCTCCCTGACTTGGCTTCTCCTAGGATCCCATCCATGACCATGTTTGGTGCCTCAAACCCCAAGTGGCTCCAGACCTGGCCACACACATCCTGGCATGACAGCATGGTCCCTTCATGCGGAACATCTAGCTATCTCTAAGCAAACTCCTCTTTTCATGAGGCAGTCACCCCTTGAACAAATAGTCTCAAGACTTCTCATCTCTTAGGTATGCTCCCCCTTCAAGTGAGACAAGAAGAAGGGACAACAACAACCTGTACTGGTCCACCTATTCACGGAAACGGACACAGGAGTGCCGATCAGCAGCTAAGGTCTTCCTTGTTCCTCTGTCACCTCATATGTACAAAGATATGCAAGTTTTTTCATGGTTTAACTCATTTTCCTGGAAGGTAGTGGGAAAGAAGAGTAGGATGTGGTGGTTTGTACTAGTAAAATCCACCTATAACCAGGGAAGAGGAAATCAGGAACAGGGTATGAGTGCTCCCAGTATTTTTACTAGCTGCCTCCTTTTCCACAATGAAGCATCAGCAGAAAGAGGCTAAAGTAGCCTTTCACCCTGACACCCCCCTGGAAGAGTAGAAAAAAAGCCTTTTAATTGTAAATTCTGGCCCATCACACAAACATAATGGTGTTTAGATCATATTCAGCCCAATCCCCCCAATTACTCAATGAGATTTAAAAGAGAATGACCCTTCTGGTTTTATTTCTCTCCTCTACAAAAGAGCAACCATTTTTCCGGGGTCTGGAAACTTCTCTTTGAAGTACACCCAAGTTACCTTAAAAAAAATGATATATCATGAAAATATGATCAAGGTAAAAATGCAAATAAGGTAATTCATTCATTGACAGACCATTTTCTTTGACCAGAAAGAACATCACCACGATGGAAAGAAGTGTTTGATTTCTATAAAATCAGCTGTAACTGAAAACATTATTGCTTAATATTAATAGTAAGAACATAAAAACTGCCATTTACTGTGTCAAACCATAGGTCCATCTTGCCCAATATCCTGTGTGTCAGTGGCAGAGTGGATGGGGAAAGGGAGTGAACAGAGTATGAGCAGAGTTTTTTTCCCCTGAAACTGTTGTTCTCTCATGTGTAACCTGTATCATTTAAGGTCTTGGAATTTCTGACTTAGAGGCTGTACATCTAACTCACATACTCAATAGCTACTGATGCCTCTTTCCTCAAAGAATTTGTCCAATCCCTTTTTGAATCTGGTTAAATTGTCAGCTTCCACAGCAGTTCCATAACAGAGCCAGTAAATGCAATCAAGACTGATACGTGTCCTAATTCTAAACTTCCATAGTTTCATAGTTAGGGGGTGGAAGGGACCTTACAGATCATTAGGTCCAGCCCCCCATACATGGGCAGGAAAGACTGCTGGGTTCAAATGATCCCAACAAGATGGGCATCAAGATGTTTTTTGAAGATTGCCAGGGTGGATGACTGTACCACTGCTGGGGGGAGCCTGTTCCAAACCCTTGGCACTAGGCTTGCAAAGAAGTTTTTCCTTACGTCTAGCCTGAAGCGATCTTCAATCAGCTTGTACCTATTACTTCTTGTCCTCTCCTGGCAGTCCTTGGTGAATAGTTACTCTCCCAAACCCTGCTGTATGCCTCTGATATACTTATAGGCTGCAACCAAGTCCCCCGTGAGTCTTCTTTTCTCCAGGCTAAACAGTCCCAAGTCCCTCAGCCTCTCCTCATACATCTTGGTCTGCAGGCCTCTAATCATGCAAGTGGCCCTCCTCTGGACTCTCTTGAGCTTCTCCACATCCTTTTTGAAGTGTAGTGCACAGAACTGGATGCAGTACTCCAGCTGCGGCCGAGTAAAGTGGGAGGATGACATCCTTTGCCTTGCCTGAGATGCCTCAGTGGATGCATGCCAGAGTTTGGTTAGCTCTGCCAGCTACAACATTGCAATGGCAACTCATGTTCATTTTGTTGTCAGTCATGACACCCAGGTCTCATTCAATTGTAATGCTGGCAGGCAGAGCACTGCCAAGCCTGTAAGCGTGTTGTGGGTTATTTCTCCCCAAATGGAGCACTTGTCATCTCTCTGTATTAAATGACATCAGATTGAGGTCTGCCCACTTCATGAGCCTGTCCAGGTCAGCCTGTATTGCCAGCCTGTCTTCAAGCGTGACAACATTGCTCCATAGCTTGTTGCCATCAGCAAACTTTGCCAGATTGCTTGTAATACCTGAATCCAAATTGTTAATAAACATGTTAAAGAGCCAAGTACTGACCCCTGAGGGATGCCACTTGTTGCCCTCTGCCACAATGACTCAGTTCTGCCAATCAGTACCCTCTGGGTCCTACCACAGAGCCAGTTACCTAGCCACCCAACCACAAAGTAGTCCAGACTGCATTTTCCCAATTTGACCAGGAGGCCATCATGGGAGACCAGGTCAAAGGCTTTTTTGAAGTCCAAGTATATGACTTTAACCCCATTTCCTCTATCTAGGTGGCGAGTAACCTGATCATAGAAGAAAATGAGGCTGGTATGGTACGACCTGCCCATGACAAAGCTATGTTGGCTACCCCTCAGAACACTGCCTTCAGTTAGCCGGTGTATGATGATTTCTTTGATGATTTTCTCTAGGATTTTACCTGGGATTGAGGTCAAACTTATTGGCCTGTAGTTTCCTGGGTCCTCCCTTCTCCCTTTCTTAAAGATAGGTATCACATTGGCTTTTTTTCCCCTTCTTTTTTCTGGGACCTCTCCTGAGTGCCATGAGTCTTCCAATAACTTTGCCATGGGTTGCACGATGACGTTGGTCAGTTCTTTTAGCACTCCAGGGTTCAGTTTGTCTGGTCAAGCTGACTTATAGTTATTTACACCCTTTGTAGGTGTTCCCCCACAAAATCTACACCAACTATGGGGAGGGAGGTCACCCCCACCATGGCCATCCTGTATCTTGTCAAGCAGGCTAATACCTTTGGACTTGTAGACTACCAGTGTGAAGTATTCATTCAGGAGTTTGGTTTTGTCCTGGGTGTCGGTTAACAGCCATTCCATTTCATTCATCAGGAGCCCTATGCTTCCCTTGTTCCTTCTGTGACTTTCTACATATCTAAAGAAGGACTTTTTGTTGTCTTTGATTCCAGTTGCCAATTTATATTTGGTTAGTGCTTTCGCAGTCCTGATCTGCTCCCTACAGGTGTGAGCAGCTGCTAAGTTACTCCTCTTTGGTAGCTGTTCCCGACTTCCATCGCTTGTAGGCTTCTTGCTTTAATTTCAGGAGGTCCATTACTTCCCTGTAGAGCCAAGGGGGTCTCCCCAGCTCCTAATTTCAACAAGAGTTAGACTGAATCCCTATACCTGTTGCATCAAAAATCAAAACTGCTGCCTTTCAAAAACAGTATGTATGGGCCTTTACAGCTTTCACTAATCTGATCCTATTTCCCACTTTTGTAATCAGGGGTGTAATTAAAGTTTTGGCGCCCTGGTGGTGCAGAGGGAATAAGCCCTTAGCTCCTCTGGAAACTGCAGTGGTGGCGGCACACCTTCTGAATTGAAGCCTAAGGCAAGTACTTTACCCACCCACTATAGGTTAGCCATTACGTTTACATATTTAACCTGTTTTACTGTAATAGTAAGAACACTACTTAAAAAAAGGTTATGATGAATCTCTGGAATGGTAAATCATCATATCAGCATTCCATAGCAGAGAAATACCAACTCCCTTCACTTTGGAAAGTTTTCAAATTCTCTAAAACCTATAGTCGCTGGGTGTATCTACACATACAATTAATGCAAAGCAATAACCTTCAGACCAGTCTGAGCCAGAGTAAACCACTCCTCAGCACAGCATCTACACGTACGCCCAGGACAGCAGCAATTTGATCTGAGGCAAAGCAGTTATGGGCTCGCAGAGGTGCATGGGGGGAGGGCGGGACTGGCTGGGACACGGGGTTGCTGACAAAGTGTGGAGCTGTGTGGCTAGGCAGCAGGCAGTAGTCTGTGCCCCTGCTGACCAGGTGCAATTTACACTTGTGGTCAGCATCTATACCTGTGTTTAACTGCAGTCCATTACCCTGCTGTAAGACAGTACTAGCTTACTGTGGCATAAATTAGTTTACTGCAGTTTAATACGGTCGCATGTGAAGACAATGATACCTTTACTTCACAGCTAATTAGTTTACTCCATAGTAAAGCCACTGTGCACTTTTAGTGTTTCTTTTCTACCACAGCAATAAGAACAGACCTACAATATACTGTTACAGAAAGGATACATAGTAATATTAATTTTGAATTTCATATCAATTTGATCAATTTAACTTTTAACCTAGAAATTACTTTAACATTAAACGTTGTTCCAGAGAGACTGCCAGTGAGGTGGGGGAGAAAGCAGCACACCTTGGGATGCTAAAGGGGCCAGGAAAGACCTAATATGTGACATGCCACAAATTCAATTTAAAGCTTAACACCAGCTACCAAAATGGCCTACATTTTTCAAGCAGCATCTTTGTAGCTGGCTGGACATTTTATATCTGGATGGGCATTTTTATTGTACAATAATTATTTTGTGCGTGTAGCTGGTCTAAGTGTATAGCACAACTAACTAGTTTATTGCATAATTAATATAATGTGTGTCAAGGCCCTCTGGTAGAATCAAGGAATCAAACCTAGATCTCTAGACATCTTTAATTACAAGGTCAAACTCTGGTCCTTTAGTTTATTTTTAATTACACTTTTGGGCTAATCTAATCATGCTTTTCTTTTCTTGTATATGTAAAATATAGAAGGTAAGTCAATGAACCACATTTGAATTACCAGCATGTGAAACAAAATGTTTAAAAAAAAAAGCTGACTACTTGTGAGATTTTTCTGTACTTCAATAGCACCAAAAAATAGAGATAAATCTTTCTGTTTATAAAAGTGATGTTCTTTAATTTCTTTGCCTCTTTGGACACAAGCATCTGAAATACTGGATTGTTTATACTGCAAGGATGCATGCCCAGGGCTATATTGCATCCTAAAGTATATGCAACTTTCTAATGGGAGACGTTGGTAAAAGAGGGGAAACAAAAGAATCCTTTCCATATTTTAAAGACCTGCAGGTGCACATCAGAAACAGTCAAATGTTGATTACTTAAATAAGCAATTGTACAGTTAAACACGCTAAACCTTATTTTTCTTTTTAATTATTTAAGTTTGTAAAGAAGTTGAAGTTTTACAATTTAATTTTAGAAAATTCCTACTGAATTGAAATGTCTAATGTACATTTCCAGGCCAAATATATATAATTCTGGAAAGTATGATGAAAATAGGTCAAGCTATTTTATTAGCCGAGACATCAGAAGTTATATAAAAGTAAAACAAAATATTACATTTACACATGGGGTACCTGTCATAGTTCATATAAGTAAAATAACTCTGAATATGTAACTTTTCTGTAAGTAAAAACTGCATTACGTTTATTTCATTTAAATAACAACACAATTTATTAGCTAAAGCTTTTAACCTATTCTTGTTATTTGTAACTCCCAATGTTACTGTCACTGAACAATCACATAAAATTGTTTTTTTATGTATTTCAAATATTTTACTTGGGGCATAAACACATATTTCGAGCCATCTGAAAAGGATAACATTTTGAAGGGGAACTGCTGACTGAGAGCACAAGCTTGGAGTGATACAATTGTACCAGAACTGCTTGAACTTTAACCTTGGATGAAATAGTGTTAACACTGGAGCTGTTTTGCTACTTCTGTATTGTTCCCAGCTTGTGGGTGTGTAACTGTTAGAACAACAACTGCTGCCAGGTCTGGAACAAGAGTCCCTCCTCCCCTTTTGAAAGGGTTCCAAAAGTATGTTTGTTCATATCCTTCATATATTTGAATCTAGACTATATTTACTTTCTCCAGCTGTTTGTGCAAGTCTTTCACACAACCAAGAACTAAAACAATTTTCTTAAAAAAGCAAACCAAATGTAATACTGTGATGGGGTACCAGGTTGGTACCAGGGCAGGACACCAGTATGGGCAGGGGGAGCACAAAAATAGCAGCAGCCAGAGCTGCTGACCAGCTGCTACCACCAGCCTCCCGGCTACCACCTCTGTTCCATACACCGCCACTGCCCAAGGCACAGAACTGCTCTGTTATGCCTCTGACCAAATGTGAACAAGCCATAAAACCAAACATGAGCAAGCCATAAAACTAGCATAGGAAATGATCTATGCTCTTTTCTTAAATTAACTAGATTCAGTTGATGCTGTGTTTCTCTTTAATGTTTCCAAATTGTTACTTCATAGTTAATAATCAACCCACTATTCAAGTTCACATTTGGTTTTCCAGGAACTTAATATATTTATAAAGTTATTGGAAATCAGGTGGAAAACCTTTACAAATAATAGTCAATTGAGTGTTAGCTGAATTCACCAAACACTGCTTCTACATAATTAACTGTGAATTACATGGTTCAGTGAAATCTACAAATAATAAAAATGTAAAAAAGAAAAAGGGTGATTGGGTAATGTAGCCCAACTCCTTACTAGGAAAGAATTGCTTTATATGGTATTTTCAAATGCCTTAACAAGTTAACAAGGGAAATAACTAACTTTCTCAGATCTGAAATGCAAGATAGAGTAAAAAAACCAACGGATTTTGTTCCCAACTTGGCAACAGATTTTCCATGTGATCCTAGCAGGCCAGTTCAATAATCTGTAAAATATGAATACATACACATATACACACATGTGTTTCTGTAAACCTAAATTCATTTATATTTTTACATCAGTTTGACTAGCTTACATTGAAGGATCTGTAGAAGTACACAAATAATTAAGACTTGCTAACAAGGCAAGATGACAAAATAATATACAGTTTGTAATGTTGGTGATGTGCACTGCAATACTCAAGTACAGCTAAGTGTATGAAGGACAAAGCATATCTGGTAAGTATAAAAGAAAATGCATACATTCTTTCTATAAAGTCTTAGCTGCTACCTAATGTCAAATCCAAGTAGGCTTTGTAACAGAATGTCAGTGTTATACAGGCAAAGGTTCCAGGCTGAAACAAGTACCATCTGAGAATAAAGAAGCAGACTTATGATCTGGAGCATTTCTCTACAGCTCGACAAAGAATTTTATATAAATATAAATAATTCAAATTCCACATTCACAGAATGCCTTATTTACAAGGGAAGTATGTGATCAGGAGGAAGGATGTACCAAAGTACAAGTGAGGCTATAAAAACTGAAGGACAAATTTAATTTTTTTTTCTTTTTGTTGAAGAAGAATTAAACATGATTAACTCCAATTTTTTTTTCCTATTTCAGCTTCCTGGGAAGCACACTAGACAACTAAAGGCTCCTCAACTTTATTTTACTGATCAGAAATGCATAGGAACCTTGACAGTCATATTATCAATGATTCTCTAGCAACTCTTGTGGCTAGCTTGCATCTCAGAGGAAAATAACCCCTGTCCAATATGAGCAAAGAAACAGCAACAGCCACATTTAAAACATGTGAAAATAGTGGTATGGTTCTGATACCAGTGTAGACAGGATCCAAATAGAATCTGAGTACAAGCCAGATAATGTGTTACCTTTAGGAAGAAAAAAGCAGCAGCGGTGTCCTCTTAATTACTTTTAAAACCATAAAAGACAGTACAACTTCATAATACCATGAAGGAAGGGTTATTCTCACATCATACTTGAACTATGAAATCACAAAGGCTGGAAGACTTACTGAAAGGTGTTGTATCAGTAGGGTCAGGAGGTGGAAAGTTTTCAGTGAAGTTGACATTACACAAGTCAGTGCTACAACAGCAGAAGCGATATGTTCCATTCTGAATCAAGGAAGGGGTGGTTGTTACTATACACTCTTCAAAATGACACTCTTGTGGATCTCCTATGTGAGACCAGCATCCTGTAAAAGGAAGCAAGTGAAATGGCACTAAAATAAACACTCGTAATAAAATCAAATGTCATATAAACTATATATTCTTTTCAATATCTGTCATACTTGTACTGGAAAGAGAAGGCACCTGCTTTGGTCTCCCCATCCTAAAAACCACCATTAGCCTTATATCATTTTGCATCTTCAATTGCCTAACACCTCTTCTCCCTAGTATCTCCAAACTCTATCTATAACCACTACTGAGAATGCTTCCCTTGCAGTTCTCTCTTAGACATCCTTCCACATTATATACAAACCTGAAAAATTCTTATCAGAATCTCCAATGCCCCAGGCCCAATTTCAGGGCCAGTGCTCCATCTGCTTCCCTGATTTATTAACTGCCTTTGACAACTTTGAACATGATCTTGAAATCTTGGCTCCCTCAACTTTCATGACTCCCTTCCATGGTTTTCCCACCTCCTCTCAGATGTTTTTAGAGATAAGGTTGAGCCTCTTAACCCTTACTATTATTCCCCACAGCATAAGCCTCATTAGATCTTTGCCTCATTAGATCTTTCTCTTTTTTCCCCCACAGCATTTCACTAGGTTTTACAGTCTGCTACTAAGACCTCACTGACTACATTCCCACTAGCGACTCAAACTTACTTTTCTCTGAACACCTCTCCATAACCTTCATTTCTGCCTATCCTTCTAAACATCTCTTCAGGGGTGGCCAACTGAAAGCTTCAACTCAACAGCCCAAACTGATTTCTTAATCTTTCCACTTTGCCCATTTTTCTGACATCTCCTCACCAACACCACCAAAAGATCAAGCTTCTTGTCTTTAAAGCCTGTAAAACTTAATACTGTCCTACCTACTGATCTGGCAGCTTTTTTGTGATGTTCCCCATCTGTTTCCTTTCATTACTGTTCCAGTGTTTACTGCCCACACATTATCTTTTGCTAATGCTGCCTTTATGCCAAGAACAAGTCATTGAAAACCTGTGAAAACATTATATTCTTTTTCTTCAAATCTCTTTAATCCTTGTTTCTGCTGTGCTGTCTATAAACCTTTACATCCACTGGCCCTGACTGAGTCTTATAGTGCTGCCGTGGCCACGATGGTCTAAAGAGTATGTAAGAAGCATGGTTTGCACGGTGAGGCAAGATCTTTTATTGAGCCAACTCATAGCTGAGAGAGATGTTAGACAAGCTTACAGACAAACACTTCAGGTTAGAAAAGAAGCTGATGCAGCTTGAGCTAAGTAACAGTGAGAACAACTACTTTTATTGGTGAATGTGACCATTTAAAATGGAAAGTTGGCAGAAAAGTGTGGAGCAAAGAAATTATCAGAACTAATTACAATCCAGGTAAAAATAGTTGCTAGAGTAAAACCTAATTATGTAAATGAATAAGATCTTTGATAGGCAGGTGATAAGTTGCTGCTACTATTCTTTCCCTAATCCTTCCTCCTATGCTGTTATTCTTCCTAATTCCCCTATTTCTTTCATTCTCTCTCACCCTACCTCTACCCCATTCTTAAAAAAATGTGCCACAGAATTGCTTGAAGTATAACAATAACTACAACTGAGTGGGAGAACCACTGTCTTTAAATGAAGAAGGTTTGATCCAGCTGTTATGTTACTGAAATAACCAAAAGTACAGAACCCCTCAGGCCAGAAAGTCATAGCATAAGATGCCCACAAGCACCATCATTACCTGGAGGACTACAGTAACTCAGTGCTAACCAGGAAATACCCTGGCCACAATTTAAAGATACTCTCCTATGGTAGGAAATCCAAAGGGGGCACAGTAATTCAAGAACTCCTGAATATAGCATCCCAGCTGGTACAAATGCTTGTAATCTGCAACTGTGATGCCAACAAAAATAATCAAGCCCCAACAATTTCCTCTAACTATGGACTTCAAGCTTTTGAGGAAAAAAGAATGTTTTCTACATCCAGAGAGGACTGAACGAAATACCACTCAGACAAGTTTTAGTACTGAACAAAGAGAAAGAGAGTATGTAAGTAATGCAGTATATTAATATTCAACCTTTCTACTCTCAGTATTAGGATTCTATCTTGAGCTAAGCTGCAAGAAAAACATTTCTGGTGCTTTCACCTAGTTCCCAGGGGTATTTAAATAATTTACTCAATTACCACACAGTGTGGTAATCTTGTGTCTTTCAGTCTCTGCTGATAAATGGATCAGAACTGGAATTTTGAAAAATACATTAAAACGTTGTTGCTGTTGTTACTGGTAGCGTACATTTTGGGCACATTTTAAAGAAAATATATTTAGATCTTTTTAAGAAATACAGCATACCACAGATGACATTGCAATCCTATTTTTTCCCCAATACCTGCAGTGAGACACTCCCACACACTCCTAAAGAAAGGTAAACCTCATTAGAAATCTGACTGAATTTGAGAAAATATTGATCACAGCTGTAAAACAAAAAGGCCTATTATCTGTGCTATATAAATCAACTGTAAATATCCATATAAAAGGGAAAAAAAAAAACACTGTTGACGCCAAAGTCGGCTATTGACACCGGATCAAAAATTGGTGCTGAAGATTGGGAAACCATCCGGAACGATGGTCCTCATATCCAGCTGCACAATAATAAAAGAACATTATTTTAAAATCTGATATTGGTATCTCACCCAACTCAAAATAAAATGCATTTACGGTATAGAAACAAGCAAACATTGGAGGGAGTGTGGTCATCTGGGAGGATTCTACCATGTGTGGTGGACATGTCACAGAATTAAACTGTTCTGCCAGAAGGATGGAAACATGGTGAGGGAAACAACAGGATCATGGATATCAGATAACCCCTTAGTGTTCCTACTGAACTTTCCTCAGAACTCTGCAACATATAAGTGACTTAAGGAATCTCTTCTGTCCTACCAGTGAGCGGACGTGGAAGATGGCATGCAACGTGCATCGTGGAGACCAGCTGGCGGCTTCGGTAATGGTGTCTCAAGGCAGGCTTTGGCTTCCTCAACAATGACTGGCACATCATGACAAGAGACATGCTCGGATGGGATGGGCTCCACCTTTCCCCTACAGGTAAGCATGTGTTTTCTTCTAGGTTGGCGGATCTCCTACGGTGGGCTTTAAATATAGGCTCGTTGAGGAAAGGGGAAGATGAGGGCGGAGGAAGCACTGGACTGCCAAACCAAGCAACACCCACAAGTACAGCCAAGCCTAGGCCAACAAGCAGAACATATACCCAGGTAAGCGACAGGGACCAGGATAACGCTGAAAGTAGGGGGCCAGTGCACACATCCACAGGAGGCCTCAAATGCCTCTACACAAACGCTCAAAGTATGGGGAACAAGCAAGAGGAACTTACCCTCCTGTTAGCTGACACCAACCCAGACATAGTGGGGCTCACTGAAACGTGGTGGGACCCAGTGCATGACTGGGCAGTGAATATCAAGGGCTATAGGCTGTACAGGAGGGATAGGACAGGTAGGAAAGGTGGAGACGTGGCGCTCTACATTAAGGAGGAATAAACATCCTTGTCAATTAGCAAAGAATCAGAGGAGGGGCACTCTGAAATGTTCTGGGTTAGAATACAAGGCAGTCAAGGGGAAAGAGATTTACCAGTGGG
>NW_017729031.1:105646587-105648085 GCF_001723915.1 Gavialis gangeticus
TGCATCCACAGATGCATCTCGAGCAGGTCCAAGGAGGTGATACTCCCCCTCTATGCGACACTGGTCAGGTCGCAGCTGGAGTACTGCGTCCAGTTCTGGGCGCTGCACTTCAAGAGGAATGTGGACAACATGGAGAGGGGTCCAGAGGAGGGCCGCTCGCATGATCAGGGGACAGCAGGGCAGACCCTACGAGGAGAGGCTATGGGATCTGAACCTGTTCAGCCTGCACAAGAGAAGGCTGAGAAGGGATCTAGTGGCCTGTTACAAACTAGTCAGAGGGGACCAGCAGGCATTGGGGAAGTCCCTGTTCCCCCGAGCACTACCAGGAGTGACCAGGAATAATGGTCACAAGCTGGCAGAGGGTAGATTTAGGCTAGATATCAGGAGGTGCTACTTCACGGTCAGGGCAGCTAGGATCTGGAACCAAATTCCAAGAGAAGTGGTGCTGGCTCCCACCCTGGGGGTCTTTAAGAGGAGGCTAGATGTACACCTTGCTGGGGTCACTTGACCCCAGTACTCTTTTCTGCCATGGCAGGGGGTCTGACTCCACGATCTGCTCAGGTCCTTTCTGACCCTAGAAACTATGAATCAATGATTCATCTCCTAGTGCAGGGGTGGGCAATTATTTCACTAACAGAGCCACTTAATTACTTTTGGTGAGCTGTCAAGGGTCACAAGGGTAGCTCTGCCCCTTGACAGGTGCCCTGCCCGTAATTGCTATCTTAGGACCAGAAGTCCCACCCTCTAACCCTTGCCACTGGAAGTACTCCTTTTGGGAGGCAGTGGGTTGCCATCAGCCCTGGTTGAATGCCCCGCCTCCACACACGCTGGAAAAGCCACGGTTATGCCAGGCAGCGGTGCAGGGCTGGGAGTGGAGCTGCAGCAAAATTTGGGGTGGTTGCAGCCTCCTCCCAGCACTGCTAGAGCCCGCTCTGAGCCCAGCCTCCAACGAGATGAGCCCTGTGCTGTGCCAGCTCCGGCTCTACCCCACAGCTGCCACCTGCCCCACACCATGCACATCTCAGGGCACATGCCCCCTCTGCCCTGCTGGGGTGCAAGCAGTGGCAGGAGTTGCCCCCACCCCATGAGTCACATCTGCGACCCACTCTCATCCCGTCTGGGCAGCCCCTGCCCCCTCCCTCACTGCAGGGGTTGTTGATCTGCCACCCCACACCTCTTCCCTTCCACACCAGACTTACCAGCTGATGGCAGCTGTATTGGATATCGGATCAGTATCAGCCAATATGCCTTCTTAAATATTGGCTATCAGCATCGGCCCCCAAAATCTCTATCGGTGCACCCTAACTACAACATACTTTAATTTTATTTCAAAAATATATTTGTCCCAATTTACATGCATTTCCATAGTGTACATAGAGGTGATTGCATGATAGTGCAAAATAAAGTCTTACTCTTGTATATTGTTTGTGGATGGGTGTGAGCTGGGTGTGTGTGTGATTCGTGTGATCTGCGGGGGGGGAGGGTTAAGGGTTGAGGG
>NW_017729031.1:105648992-105649557 GCF_001723915.1 Gavialis gangeticus
TAAGGGTTGAGGGGGGGGTGTGGGGGGGTGTACAGCTTATGGGTGGGTGTGGTCCCCCCTGCCACACAGCCCCTGCTGCTGGTGGCAGGCCCTCAGAATGCTTGGGGCCTGTGGCAGGCAGAGCCTTCCAGTAGCATGCAGCTCCAGCTGGGTCCCAGAGGTTGCATGCCACAGCATGGAAGCAGCCTGATCCACTGGTACTTGCCTTCAAGCCAGACCAGGCTGGCTCCATGCCAGAACATGGGGCTCCTGGCAAAGCAGGTTGGAGCTGCGTGCCACCGGCCCTGGACAGGCTGGCTCTGTGCGTCCACGTGGGGCTTCCAGCACTCCAGCGGGAAGCTGCATGCTACCAGCATGGAACCTGCCCGACCCAGTGGCGTGCAACTCCCCATGACTCCTGGTCCACACACTATCGGGCCAGGCGGACTCTGTGCCACCATGTGGGGCTTCTGGCACTGCAGCCAGGAGCACATGCTGCAGGGCTGGGCTGGGTTGGCTCCATGTGCAGCTTCCTGCTGGAAGGCCCACATGGAGGTACAGAGCCGACCCGGCCTAAAGGTGCACA
>NW_017729031.1:105664918-105669008 GCF_001723915.1 Gavialis gangeticus
GGCACAGAACCTGCTTGGTCCGATGACATGCGACCTCTGAAAGCCCATGCCTCCTGCTTGCTTTCAAAAAGGCAGCTGCGGGCCAGTAATAATTGCTTTTTGGAGGGGTCTGGAGGGCCGGATAGAACGGTCTGGTGGGCTGGATCCAACCCGTGCGCCACATTTTGCCCACCCCTGCTCTAGTGGCTACCACAATTACAGTTGCACAGCCTGCAAGAGAAAAAGTGACACCCCTACAATCACTGACTGGTTTTAAAAAGGTTCATGAAGTTTTAATAATGGAAAAGTTGTCCTATTAAGTCAGGAGAAGGCAAAAAGATACTTAAACTGGGAAATCTGGTAGATTTTTGGTATTTGCTAAAAAAGACTTTTTGCCTGCCTCCGTATTGGAACATTTGAGACATGCTTTGAATACTGACATGCAAGGGAATGAATTTGAGGTTTGGAGGTAGAGATGGGTGCAGGATACTGGGATTTGTATATAGTCTTGTGACATCTGTTACATTCTTCTGCAATTTCCTGAATAGTCCAACTTGGCTAGTTTATATAAAAGTTTATCTTAAATAAGAAGTTTATTCTTTATCAGATTTATCATCATATTAGCAGATGTCATGCAATATACTCAGAAAAGCGTTTTTCATTTTGATATGCTGCATAAGGTGTTTTGTGGTTAATTTTCCTTGAACTGTACAATAAAAATGTGTTTGTTCTCTAGTCTTTTCCAAAACCCTTTTTCAAAAGAAAGCCTCTCTTCTTAAATTGTTTTATAGTAAGTTTCAGATGGCAAAACAAGATTAATGTAATTTTATGGTACGTGCAAAGGGCCTAGCTACAGCATTTAACATCTTCTAAGCAACAGATCACTACTAGCTAAAGAGTGAAAGATTATGGAAACCACTACACCTTAGTGAAATGTTTCTCACCTTGCTTTACAAGATGTATATCTCCTTCTCGTGTTTTTTCCCAAAGTCCATAGCAAGTGCTGCCTTTCACACACAAAATAGTGCCATTTTCCTGAGAGATCCGACTCTCACTGATTCCATGGTCCTGTTGATATGGGTCCTTAAATGCACATAACCGCTCCTCACTCTGAGCCGCTTAAAAGTCAAGAAAAAAAAGGAAAATTATTTTCCAAGTTTTCATATAAATATAGATATAAATGGCTTTATAAACTTCAGTTTAAGGTTTAGCATACAAGGGGTGATTTAGGGTCTTACAAAAACTAACATCCCACACTATTTTGTTCTTAGCATATAAACATCCATTCTTTTATAATTCTGCAGAGCTAATGTTTACCCAAAGGTTAATACAAGTAGAACAGAAGAAAATTTCACTGAATGCTTCAAAAAGAATGTAAATATTTCTGAAATGTGCTGGTGCAACACAGATAATATTTCAGAGCACACTTTACATCTGTTGTGATGCTTCTCTAGCCTACATGATGCACTTCCCAGATGGTTTCACCAGGGACCAGGTGCATGATCATTGAATTATTTCCAGAACCTTTCAGCACCAGGTAGTCCTGGCAGACACTCATCTATCATCCCAGTTAATACTGTATGTGCACCACCCACTGATTATGTTTTGTCTTCTGTGTCTTCCTTTTGTAAATCTGTTCCATTAAGACCTATTCCTTCTATTCCAGAATCACACCTATCCCTGCTCTTTCACACAACATATATTCCAGTATGAGCATTAGCCAGAGTGTAACAGCATGATTCTGACCAATGCTTCAGGGGAAACAGTGAATGCAGATGAGAGCAGCAGCACATGTATAATTCTCCGTTGTGGGATTCCCAGTAGGAAAAATTACAAATTCAGTAACAGAGAGAATGAAAATGAATAGCTATGATCCTCTGCCAGTTATCTCTTGATTTTAGATCATCATCATTAGCCTTCCCTACTAGGATAAATTTTCTTTAACCAAAAAAATAAATTCACAAACTTGTATTTAAATAACTACAAAATCAAACATTTCACACACAACTCCTGTATTTTTCTGTTTATATTTTCTTCATAAAGGCACAGGCCATTCCATTAAGTTAAAATCCATGTTTCCTAAGAAAACAAATATATCTAATGAGGATCTATATACAATTGCAAAAAGTGCAAAGTATCTAAGTTAGCTCTAGTTTTTAAAGAATACATTTTTAAAAACATCCATCCACTTGTTGTGAACAGTGATTTTATAGAAGGACTTTGCTGATGCGGACGCACAAGAAAACTGATGCATAAACTGAAGCATGGCAAGGTGAATACTACCTATTATACTCCTTAACAATGTTAATTTTCCAGTAAGAATTTTGACTGCACAGCTACGTACACAAATGCAATCCCAGTTCCTTAATTTCTGTGAATAATTACTTATAAGACGAAGCAATGTTAACTTGACAAGCCGTCTTTTGGGAAGGGGAAGATGAAGGCAGAGGAAGCCTTGGACCACTAAACCAAGCGTCACCCACAAGAACAGCCCAGCCTAGACCAAAGACAAGCAGAACAAATACCCAGGTAAGCAACAGGAGCCTGGGCAGTACTAAGATTAGGGGGCCAGCGCACACCTCTTCAGGAGGCCTCAAATGCCTCTACATGAACTCTCGTAGTACGGGGAACAAGCAGGAGGAACTTACCCTCCTGTTAGCTGACACCAACCCAGACATAGTGGGGCTCACTGAAATGTGGTGGGACCCAACACATGACTGGGCGATGAATATCAAGGGCTATAGGCTGTATAGGAGGGATAGGACAGGGAGGAGAGGTGGGGGTGTGGCGCTGTACGTCAAGGAGGAATGCACATCCTCAACAAGTAGCACAAGGTCAGAGGAGGGGTACACTGAAGGGCTCTGGGTTAGAATACAAGGGACTCGAGGGGAAAGGGACTTAACAGTGGGGTTTACCACCCAACCAAGGGGAAGAGCTAGACCAGTAATTCTTAAGTCAGCTCACGGAGGTAGTTAGGTCAAAGGACGTGGTCATCATGGGGGACCTGAACTTTCCAGACATCTGCTGGGAAGAGCAGTCAGCCAGGTCTGACTGCTCACATAGGTTCCTAGCCCAAATGCAGGACCTCCATCTAACCCAGGAGGTGCACAATCCCACCAGGGGAGATGCCTTGTTGGACCTGGTGCTGGCCACGGGTGATGACCTGGTGAGGGGGCTGCAGGTGCTCAACCACCTGGGCGACAACAATCATCGCCTGCTGGAATTTACCATCCAGCGCAAGGTGGCAAAGGCCTGCAGCAAGGCAGCAGCCCTGGACTTCAGGACAGTGGACTTCAATGAGGTAAAGAGAATAGTTGGGGAGGCACTGAGGTCCTGGAGGGGAGGGGAGTCAGGTGTCCAGGAAGAGTGGTCATTCCCTAAGGAGACGATCCTCCAAGTCCAAAGGGAGGTAATCCCAACATGGATCAAAGGGGGCAAGAGGGCACAAAAGCCCCCATGGCTCACCAAAAGTATATGGGAACGTCTCCTAGCTAAAAGAGAGGTGTACACCCAACGGAAGGGAGCGCCATCACCAGGGAGGAATATACCTCGGTTGATCGGGACTACAGGGGGGTGGTCAGGAAGGCCAAGGTGGAGATAGAACTGGGATTAGCTACCCAGATCAAGAACAACAAGAAGTCCTTCTTTAAATACATAGGGGGCAAAAAGAAGGTTCCGGGTAATGTGGGACCTCTGCAAAACAACTAGGAAATCTGGTCGTCACACCAGACGACAAAACTAACCTATTTAACAATTTCACACACCCAGGCCTACTGTCAGTGAGGACCTAGTCACGGAACTTCTGGAGGGACTGGACGTACTTAAATCAGCTGGTCCTGATGAACTCCAGAGTGCTGAGGTCAATGTGGGACCCCTGGCACAGCTTTATGAGCACTCATGGTGGTTTGGTATGCTGCCAGAGGACTGGAAGAGGGCCAATGTGGTTCCCATTTTTAAAAAGGGAGGAAGGAGGACCCGGGAAACTATAGGCCAGTTAGTCTTACCTCAATTCAGCGCAAACTTTGAGAAAACTATCCTGGCGCATGTCCACGAGGAGCCAGCAGGGGAGATTATGCTTAGGGGTAACCAACACAGGTTCATTAGTGGCAGG
>NW_017729031.1:105669260-105685038 GCF_001723915.1 Gavialis gangeticus
GTCATCGTTGATGCCAAAATGAACATGGGCCAACAGTGTGGCAACACAGTTAGGAAGGCCAACCATACCTTGTCATGCATCCACAGATGCATCTCAAGCAGGTCCAAGGAGGTGATCCTCCCCCTCCATGCGACACTGGTCAGGCCGCAGTTAGAGTACTGCGTCTAGTTCTGGGCACTGCACTTCAGATGGGATGTGGACACCGTGGACAGGGTCCAGAGGAGGGCCATTCGCATGATTAGGGGCCAGCAGGGCAGGCCCTACAAGAAGAGGCTAAGGGACCTGAACCTGTTCAGCCTCCACAAGAGAAGGCTGAGGGGGTGAGTTAGTGGCCTGTTACAAACTAGTCAGGGGGGACCAGCAGGCATTGGGGGAGTCCCTGTTCCCCTGAGCACTACACCAGGAGTGACTCGAAATAACCGTCACAAGCTGGCAGAGGGTAAATTCAAATTAGACATCAGGAGGCGCTACTTCACTGTCAGGACAGCTAGGAACTGGAACCAACTTCCAAGCAAAGTGGTGCTGGCTCCTACCCTGGGGGGTCTTTAAAAGGAGGCTAGATGAACACCTTGCTGGGGCTGTTTGACCCCAGTACTCCTTCCTGCCATGGCAGGGGGGTCAGACTTGATGATCTGTTCAGGTCCCTTCCGACCCTATCAACTATGAAACTATGATAAAATATTTTGAACTTCAATTTTAAAAAAAGTTAAGTTACAAATGAATTGTAAGAAATAAAGATTGAAAATTACCAAATACATTTAAGATTTACTCCTCTGCCACAGAAAGACATCTTCCTATATAAAATTTGATTACATGATTTATACTGAAAAAGTAAGACAAAATACTACAAACTTGTATCCCACGCCCCGTGTAGAGTACTGTGGGGGCAGACGTGGGCCAGATCCAGTCAGTTGGCAGGCTGGATCTGGCCTGTGGGCTGTGTTTTGCCCACCTCTGCTCTAGAGAGGATGAAAGATTCTTAACAAGTAGGTTTTTACAGGGATTTGTTGACAGTAGAGAAACAGTAAGAGCTAAGAATCTTGGATTTCATTTCAGGCTCTAGAAGAGAGCATCTCTCAGTAGGTGTGGACTCTTCTGCCTATTCCCCAACCAAGCCTGGCCACTTCTAACCAACCCGTCCTGTCTCAAACCTATTTTTTTCCCATCACTGGTTCTTTGATCCCAGTCTCATTCATCTCATTTAACCATTCCCAGTGTGTACTCCTTGTGCTTTGCATCCCAGTTCCAGTCTCCTTGCCCAGCAAGCTGTAGTCTCACCAATCTTATGACTTCTCCTTCCCCTTTATAGTTTCACTTCTTCAGATTAACCCTCCCAATTGCTTTGTCCAGCCACTTCCAACACCAACCCGTATCATCACAGCCTGTCCAGTCTCAGTCCCACCTTTTGTCCTTAACCAGCCTCCCTCTTCTACTTAAGCCTTCATTTGACTCTTGTTGCCTCCATCTGAATCAGGTCGCATCCTCCTCAATGCTATCTGGGCCCAGCAGAGAACAGATAAATTACTTTGCTCTAAATGCAGTTGCTTGACATGGAATAATCTGCAATGGCGCAGAGCTGAAATTCAGAGAACGCAGGGAAAACATTCTGCTTGGCCCTAAGCGGAATTATGCTCACTGTGGATAGAACATGGAAAATTTAGCTGCTAAAAACTAAATTGTATACTGAATATGTGTAAGCTGTAATTTTTCAAAAGTTATTATCTTGGCCAAAGTTTGACAGATTTTAAGGGAAAGAAGAAAGAACAACCTTCACAAAAGTATGCTTCCCTGCCAAATTTCAAGTCCGAGCTCTAAAATATGTAGCTACTAAAATTCTTCTATGAAAGGGCTGCCAGATTCATAGATTGTAAGGCTGGAGGGGATCTCAGAACATCATCGGGTCCAGCCCCCTGCACCAAGCAGGAAAGACAGCTGGGGCCAGAATTCATTAAAGTGGGCACAACAATGTATTTTTCACTAGTTTTATTTACTGAAATGGTAACGTCATGTTGGCCAAAATATCAAAGAAATCTAGCCAGAGATGGATACCTCACATGGAAAATTTTAACATAAATAGTTATAGTTTGGCAAAGCTATAAATAGCAGAAACAGGTTCTAATAAAGAGAGGTTTTTGGGTAGCCTCAAATAATAGGTTGTGCTATCAAACCTTATATATAATACAGTGTTCAGTATACTATGAATCAATAGGTATATTTCTACAATGGTCATGCTACATTTTAGCATTTACTATGATGTGAATAAAAGGCAGTGTTGTAGACCTAAAAATTCTGTTGGCTATTATTTCATATACATTTTTTTTTAAATTAGTGTAGTCTGTCAAGTTGCTGAGGACAAAAAGGTCATATATTATCCACTAACATATGCTGCCCCAAGGAGTCCTTGCCAGTCACATTCAGTAGTTTTATTCTCAGGAACAGATGCTTCGTGCCTGGAATACTCAGCTGTCCTGCATTCTCTGCTCCATGACATGGGACTTGCCAAGGGAACAATGTATGAAAAGATGGTACAGTACTACGACATAAGAACTGGATCTGACTAACTTGTTGAAAAGTAAAATGAAAATTATCACTGAAATGTGAAAGAGAGAGAGAAAGAGAACCATACATCTTTGAGAAATCTGAGTTATCTGCTCCTAGGGAAAACTTGCAGGCTTTGAAATCAATTAGTTGTGGTACCAGGGAAGAAAAAGATCACCTGAGAAAATGGTTTTGTTGCTATGTGACCCTTTTCATAATTATTTTTATACATAAAAATTTAAATTATGAATTAAAATTACATAAACGTAACATTTTAAATTTTAAAATTTAAAAACAAAAATTTAAATTATAATTAAAATTATTAAAGTATATTCATTATCATATTTATACTTATAGGATATTATTTAAATTATTATAATTGAAATTGCTACAATTTAAATTATTATTTTATACATAAAAATTAAATTATGGAGCTCATAGAGTACAGTGACTAACGTAAGTGCATATGAAGTAAATCCAGAAAATAAGGTGCTTTCACAATAACTTAGATTTTTTAACCTTTGGAACTTTTTTAAAGTTATTGCGTTCACAATAACTTAAACTTTTTAGCCTCTGGAATTTTTTTGACTTTCTAATTATGAACTGAATGAAAAGCTATTTTAGTTTTGTTTTCTACTCAGAAGTAGTTATTTGTAATGCAATAGTTTCTAGGAAACTGAGGTAGCTTGGATCACGACTATATTACATGTTATACAACCATACAGTAATGCCAGTTCCCCATATCTAATAACTTACTCCAAAAAATTATCCCAAGTTTAAATGTAACGCTATCCAAAAAATAAATAGGGCCTATACAAATACCATTTGCACAGAAATTAAGCTATGTTTACATTACCAATAATATGCAAAAGGAACTTGTGCCTACATTTACTCAATTTCTGAATTTTTAATAAAACCCAAACTGTCTTCCCACACTTTGCCAGACAATAAGGCAGGGAAGACATGCAACAAAATAAAGGTTCTCAACTATAACCATGGTTCTTGTTGATTTCTGCAAATTCACACAGTTGGTTATAGCGTGGACTGATGAAACCTGTTAGTAATACTTATTGGAATGTTCTTGTTCCCTCTCTTCCTGGATCTAAACATTCAGAGGTCAGCAGACATGTAGCATTTACTACCTTATTTCCTTCCACTGCCTAGTCAGTCCAAAGTTGAAGTCAGGGTACCAAGAAAGTAGGAAATGTAGGTGGGAATTTACATAAGTAAAGGTAATTTCAAAGAACTCTGGTTGTAGACACGTGCCCTTCTGCACATTCCTACTGTGGGAATTTGGCAAACAATACTTGTCCTTCCAGACAGTGGAATGAGGCAGCTAAGTTAAATACAGGATATATTACTGCATGTGATCTAAATGCTAGATCTAAGAAATAACTTTTTGAGAAACTATTTATAGAGCTCCAAGAGGCCACTCTACAAATTTTTACTTTTGAAATGTGCCTAAGGCAGGCCAGAGAAGCAGCTGAGTGCCATCTAAGTAAGGGTGCACCAACAGAGAAATTTTTGGGGCCGATACCAATAGCCGATTTTTAAGGAGGCATATCGGCCAATACCGATCTGATTTCCAATACGCAACTCTTCAGCTTGTGGGCAAGGGGAGGGACTTCTGGTGGCAAAGGTCAGAGGTTAGGGGCTAAGACTTCTGGTCCCAAGATGGTAACCAGGGGGCAGGGGACCTGTCAAGGGGCAGGGTTACCCACGTGGCCCTCAACAAGCTCGCCAAAACTGAGAAGCCCTCCAGCCGAAATAATTGCCCACCCCAATGTATATGCATATGGCTGCCAAGCAGCCTGGAGAACAGCTCCTGCAGGTAATTCTGGTAGTGGGGAAGGCCCCCTCCAGCAGGGATTGAGGCCCCCATAGAGAGGAAGGAAAGGAGTTGGGCAGGGCTAGGGCTCTTGTCCAACTGGACAGCATGCGGGGCTTCGGGCCCAGGGCTGGAATGGGCTGCTGCAAGGCCCTGGCAGGAAGTGGGATGATTTCCAGTATGCCTCAAACCTATTAAAATAAAAAGCTAATGCTCTCATAACATCCAAAATGCATAGCTCAGCTTCCTTCAAATGAGAATGAAGCAGAGAGAGAAGTACTGTCTATTCTATGTAGAGAGTTTTTAGATGTGGAAAAAGGGCTGCTCTATCTTTGTGGTGATAAACAATAAGAAAGGGTTCAGTCACAAAAACCTGCAATTAGTTTATTCTCCTAGTGTTTGCAATAGCTACAATAAAGGATACCTCAAATTGAGGATTATCCCATAGGTTTCACTTGCTGAATAAGCCCAAAGACAGAGGCCTCATATAGCTTAGTATGGTAACCAGAGAACAGATATTTATTATTCCCTTCAAGGATCTTTATTACATGGTTCAATACAGTCTTCTTCTTAAGTTGTGATGAAAAAAACTGGGGGGGGAGGGCAGAGGGGGTTCTGTTTTGCTCAGTTTTCAATGACTTGGGAAGTCCAAGTATTTTCTAAGCAGGTGTCACCCCACTACAGTCTGCCCACCTTGCTCCTGTCCAATAACAGCAGTGCCTGCCCAGCAGCCCATGCTGTTCTGCATCTTCACTGGACTCTGCTTCAGGACTTTTGGGAAACCAGCCAGGACCAGGCTTCGGAAACTGTGAGTATCCAAGTTTGCCCAAGACATATGGTCATCCTATTAATTCATCCACTCCCAAATTGCAAGTAAATGAGGTAAGGACCCATTCAACAGTCCTATACTTCAAACTTCCAGAGCAACAACTATTGTCCAATGAGACACCATTATTACAAGGTAGCTAAGGTGAGTCGGCCAAAGCCTGATCCAGAAAAGGGCAAGAGAGGTGATCTGAGGCTGAGAGACTGAGACAGCCAGAGCCCGACAGGGGCAAAACCAAGGCACCCAGAGCCCAAGAGGGGCAAGACCACAGCCAGGGGCCCAGAAGCCAAGGTCTGGGCACAGTGGACTGTGGCTGAGGGGCACAGCCAGAGAAAAGGGGCCAAAGCTGGGAAGGCAGAAGCCCTAACAAAGTTTTTGAGGCCTGAGAAGGTCAAGCATTGGAGGTGGGGCTGGGTGGCTCCTCTAAAGTGATACCATATACCATCTGTGAGGTACGGGTGTGCCTAGGGTGGCAGATGGAAGCCACAAACACAGCCCTTAAGGCACCTGGTATCCTAGGGCACCAACAGTGCTAGAAGGGCCACAACTGATTGACTGCAGGCAAATCTGCAGCAGACTGGACCCACTCTGGGTCCTTGGGGCAGGCTTCCAACCCTTAACTCCTCATGGGGTCAGAAGGAGTGGAGTTGGAGAAAGGCTCTCTGGCAATCCAAGACTGGGGTCACCTCAGTCTTGAGAAAGTGTTGGGAGCAGCTGTTCCTACCTTCCCACAGACCAGAGGTGATGCGAGCAGCAGCTATCACTCCCCACCTCTTCCCCAAACTAAGCAGTGCCTGGGTTCAGGATGAGGCAGGGGGCTTCCCCCTGCTTCCCCTACTGCCCAGCTGCATGGTAATACAGCAATTTAAGAGCTGGCAGGTAGGAGTGTGGTGCTGGCAATGTCTCTCCTACCCAGATCCCAGCTCCTGCTAGCTCCCCCTTGCTGTCCCATTTAGCAGTGGGGCAGCAATTTAAAAGCCAGCAGCTAGAATGAAGGCTCAAGGATCCAAACCCTACTTCCAGCTATTGGCTTTTAAGTTGCTGCCCTGTCACCCTGCTGGCTGGCAGAGCAGCAAGGGACAGCTGGAAGCCAGGTCAAGGAGACTTTGCTAGTCTCGCCACTCCCAGCTGCTAGCTCTGACATTGCTGACCTGCTGCTAAGCTGGGCAGTGGAACAGCAAGAAGCCAGCAGAAGCAGGAAGTTGAGATGGGGAAGTCGTCACATGCCCAATTCCTGGGACCTCCAGCTTTTAAACCATCACCCCTGTCATTCAGCTGAATGGCTGACAAGTCAGAGAACAAGAGGAAACTGGAAGGGCCGAGAACTGAACATAAAGAGGCTTTCCCCAAGCCTAGTTTCTGGCTCCTCCAGCTTCCCTTTGCCACCCAGGTGACTCAGAGCAGTGTGAGGCAAGGCAAGTTACCATGCCCCTGAAATGTCCCTGAAGCAGCACTGGGCAAGGCAGGCTGTTGTGCTCATGCTGCAAGGCTACCAGTCTTGGTGCTGCACCTGAGTGTTCCCCCAAACTCCCCCTGTACTTTTTCAGTTAATCTGGAAGGAGCACAAGGAGCAGGGGCTGTTCTGCACTGAAGAAACAGGAGGGTTCCCACCAAAGGGGAATACCTGTATCTTGCCAATCAGCATATTTGCAGAATGGAAATGCATTCTCTCAAGGTAGGAACCCTCCATAGTTGTCTGTGGCGGAAGCTGCTTTTCAATAGTTTCCACCTGCCAGGTGAAATCCTTTCCCCTTCCCAGGCAAGGGACAAAACAGGCTGTCAATTAATGGGCTCCACTATGGGCAGGGGTGATCCAGGGAGCAGCCCTCCAGTGTCCCTAGCCTGGACAGCTTGATTGTGAAGCTGTCCAGCCATGAAGCTGAAGGAAAATCTGTACGGTTCAGCTCAAGCTATTTTTCTACTGGAAGAAATTTCTTCCAGTAAAAACTGATGTCTGTAGGTAGCCTCTGTAAAAACTGGAAACTGGGTGGGGCTGACACCACAAGTGCCAAAAAAGTAAAACCTGAGCAAGTGAGAGGGGAAGGGACTTTCAATCATGCTTTTGCTTCCTATTTATTTTTGTTAACATCTATTTAACCCAAGAAAGGATTGTTTTATAGAGAATGAATCCCTAATTTCTTCAATTTAGAGGTAAAAAAACCTACCATTCTGGTTGTCTGATTCTCTAGAGAGATCACCAAGAGGGGAACCACTCCACTCTAAGAACAAAACTATCTATTCCTGAAATTTTAATGTAATGTAAAAATATTAAAACAAAGCTTTTCAACCTTTATCAGTCACAAAAAGGAAATAAAACCCTTCCTTCCCTATGTGCTCACACTTTAGGAGGCAGTTTCAAAGATCCATCTTAAATCAACAATCACATTAAGCTGAGTTATGGATTCACAAAGAGTAATATTAAATCTACCTATGCCTTTATCTGGCTGTAGAACCAGATCATCTCACAATACCTCTGTAAGGGAAGTATTACTGGCATGTTACAAAAGTGGAACTGAGACAGTTTACCCTACTCACTTGTATACCACATGCACTTTTTCCCAAAAATTAGCCCTCTAAAATTGGGGTGTATGTTTTAAATGAGGAAGCTGATTTCCATGCTGGACTGGAAGCATGGGGACATTGGAAAAGCTGCCAGGAGCCAGCTCTATCCTGGGCATACAAGGGGTACACAGCCCACTCCTCAGCGTCACTCATTAATTGGAGCTAAAATTTTAACCCTGTCACAGCTGTTACTCAGCCAAAAGCTGCTGCCAATTTGGCAGTGGTATGACAGGGCTAAAGCTTTAGCTGCAAGGAAGAAGCGAGTAACACTAATGATCCAGCCCACATGTCATGGGTTATCAAACCTTGCTCTGGAAGCTTTATTTGTTTTAAAGTATGCATACAGCATACTTTGAGAAAATTATGCATTTTAGCATTTATCAAAGTGAACAAGACAGGTCTCCAAGTCACTACAAATATGATATATTATATAGGGGCCTACCTAGCTCAAGGAGGCAGATGGCTGGTTTCACAGGCAGATCAGAGCCAGTTGCCTTTTTCAAGGGCTTATCAGAGCCATAGTGCCTCCATGCTCCTGATTAGCCATGGGGCCCTGGCCCCCATCACTGATTGGTGGAGAAGGCTATCCATCATATGGCCCTGCCCCTTGCTGCTGACTGGTTGAGAAGGTTGTCTGTCATGGGACCCAGCCCCTAGCCACTGATTGTGGAGAGGGGTGAGGCCAAACAGGCAGCCCTCTCAGCCAATCAGTGGTGAGGGGCAGGGGCAGCAGCCATCTTGCCTGCTCACCTTTGTGTCAGTAGCCTCTCTCTACCCTTCCTCCTGGGCAAGCTGCATGGCTAGGACAACTGCTGGCTCCCACTGGGGAGGCCAGCATTTTATTTTTCCCATGGATTTCACAGAAATCACCTGATTTCATGATTTTTGCAAAACCCATGCAATCACGATTAGAATAGGTCCCTAGTTATATATTTTACACATATACACACACACACTTATCTGTACACTCTTTATAGACATTTTCAGTAATTCATTTTGCAGTTCATAAATGTATAATACTGAACATGACTATTAATGATCTGTGTGGCAGACTAGGAAACAGAAACATTCCTGGAATTGCAGCTATTGTTTGTAACCTAAAATTAAATTTGATGGTAATGTAGGTCTTGTCCATGTTAGAACGAATTATAACAAATTAACATGCAGTGATTGCTTTTCATATTACATTACTTTTGAAGTTCCATTTATACTATAGCAAACATATGTTATAAAAATAACTAAATAGAAACTTAAGTTACTAAAAGCAATCCAACTAAAAATCCTTAAAGCATGAGTCATGTTTGCAGTAATAGCGAAGGAAGTCAATTCCACTAGTTTTTAATAAATATTTTCTCTTCTCATGTCTATTCAATCCAAAGTACAGAGTCTACTCTACCTGCTAATGGAGGGGGAAAGGAAGGAAAAAGGACTTGTGTTGATGTAGCTAAAAATTAAATATTCTGTTCCTTATAAGGATGGTCAGAATGATATTTACATTTGCCAAAGATGAATGCCAAACAATATGGCTGTTGATAATACAGTTGTGTGAAAAAGAGATGTAAAATCAAAATACAGGTCTGCAAATAACCATAAAGAGTCAAACTGGTACATGCTTGTATTATACAATGGTTGTTGCCAAGCACAAATCTAAAACTAGCATCCCAATTTACTCTTACATCTACCTTCCTTTATAATGGCATGGGTGAAAAGAAGTGGGGACAAAGGAAGCAACAGCAAAGGAAAAAGATAGGTTTGTTTTCCTCTAACATGAGTTCCTCCACATTAAATGTTTTTTGGGGTTTTTTTTTTTACACTACATCTTTCTCTTGCATTCCCTGTTGGGTGAAAAAAATTAAAGCGCATGGTTTTGGTTCAGATAACTTCCCTTGAATTTGTGAGATTTTATTCAAAAAGAAAAGTCTGATAAAAACTGTTCCCCCTTTCAGGGTAGATGCTTTTCTCTGGGCTCTTTTGTGGAAAGATCTCCTCAAGGGAAGCTCCAGAGAGAAGCTCATATCTCTATAAATGTTGATGAAGAGAGAGTTAGGTGACAAAAGTAACCTATATTAGTACATCTGTAGTATACATGCAAGCTTTCATTCAACTATTGATAATGGTATCTGATGCAAATCTGATGAGATTCCTGAAAAAAATTAAGATTCTCTTAATGCAGCAGCACAGCATTCTGTTATCCATGTTCTGGCTCAACAGAAAATAATGGATTTTAATAAACCCTCATTTCCCATTTTTATTTTTTTAACGGATTTTTTGTTGGGGGGGGGGGCTGTCAAAATTTATATTCAAGTGTATTTGTTTCAGGAGGATCTTCAACAAAAAAAAGTATTACTTTAAAGCAAAGAGAAAAGACCTAAACAGACCATCTTAAATACTGACTTATGGAGAATATCTTAAACTGCTGAACATTTCTGTGTTTTTATACTTCCAGACACCTGCTCCATGCCACATTCAGTTAAATACACCCTGGAGGCTGGCTGATCAGGAGTATTTTTAAAGATTACCTTAACCTGTTCAAAACATTTGCATTGCAAGGTAACATTAACAGTAGAGTGTTACATGAAATAACAAAGAGTTTAAAAATTAGATGGTGAATCCTCCTGGCTCAGGCCAGGAAGACAGAGCCTTGACTGTTTGATGGCCAATTCATGGTAGTTTTAGGAGCATTGCATAAGCAAACACTTCTTGATCAGCAAAAAACAAAAAAAACACAACAAAAAAACCCAATGATAACCATGTTACACCTTAAATGGAGAACAGGGAAAAGCTCAAAAAGGCCCAAACATACACTCCAAGAAGAAATTAAAGGAGTGAAGAAAAAGTATCTAGATTTATGTTTACAAATGTTTCCTTGCTTCTTACAAACATGGAAAAGCAAAACAGCAGTCATTTAAGTTCTTAATTATCTTATACCTAATATTTTGGTACTGCCTGCACACTGCAATATACAAAAAGTGCGAGTTCACATTCAATGTTAAGATAAGGAATATTGGTTCATGCTACTTCACGCACTACAGATTCCCCTCGCTTTATGCTGTACATGCCCTGGAAAATGGCACATAACTCGAATTCACATAAAGTGAACCCACTTTATAATGTAACAAATAGGGATACGTTCCAAGACCTTGACTCTGCTGACCCTCAGACGCATTTCTACCACTTTTACAAGACAATTTTGGTACTCACCAACAGCAGACAGTACACGCAAGCACAGGGTGGTGGTGGATGTTACCATAATGGGGATGGCAACTACAGAAACAGATGTTGCAGACAATGAGCAAGGAGCGCAGATCCACACAGGTACCACACATTTTGGTGCACATCACTCCCACAATGCACCACACAAAGCAGCTGACTGTGGGCTTCCACCACACCAATTGCATAAAAGAGTGAATCTACCTTGCATACAATAAACTTTTGGTATAAAAAGGGTCATCGCATAAGAGCAAATTTGCACATACATAACCCACATAAAATGAGGGAAACCTGTAAATACTAACTAATATTACACTAACTGAAGTTATTCTGGTGCTGTCTGCTTTCACTATGAAAAGCTGCAGCCTCAGATGCTTGGCAATTACACAAAGCCAGACCATAAGCTGGAACCCATGCCAAGATTGCATGGGTTGGCGGTATTAATATCTATTTCAAAATTAAGCGGCTGAGAATGCAGACAACTTTAAATCACTAGAGATAGTTACAAGATGTTGTTTCACTAAAATAGCATCAAGCACCAGAAGATTCAAACCTCTGGTGTTTTCTGAACCTGGGTACTTCTTTTAGTCCTTCAAGCATAGTCTGTAAATAAAACTATCAATAATGACACAGACTAGCTTTTTTTTTTTTTTTTTTTTTTTTTTTTTTTAAAGTAATGCTTCTGTGTACTGATGTCTCAATTACTTTTCAAAGTATCAGTAATCAACTATTTCCAGGTAAAGAGCAAAATGATGCCAAAGATTGGTCACAAAGCAAAAAAAACTCAACAATTAGGTCTTCACTGCAGGGTTAGCTCAAGCTACACTCAGATGAAGTGCTCTTTTGTAAGCCTAGCTTGAGTAACAGCAGTCCTGCATCCACACAACACTCAAACTATGAGGGAATGGGTTACTACACAGATTTCCTGCTAGCTAGCTGCTGAAAAGCTGTGCTAATGCAAGCTGAAGTCCATACTCCCTGATGGGCCAGTTAACCCAGGTTTAAAAGGACCACTATACTGAAGATAAAAGCTGTATGTGGAAAGGACTCAAGTTGGGGTGAACACTCAGTTATCTCTGCAGTGAAGACAAGAACTCTCTCATCCTGTACCCTTCTCCCTAGGTATTTATAAGAGCTCTCATTATCTTACTATCTGAATGCTTCACAATCTTTATTTAGCCTCACAACAATCCTGTGAGGTAAGTGAATACTATTATTTCCCAACCTACCAAAATTTCCCAGAGAATTTCTTCTCAATTTGCATCCTCACTGACTGCCTATCTTGTATGCATACCAGCCCAGCCTCTGGGTTCTTTACTTTTCATTCCATCCAGGAAGAGCACACACCAACTGCAGAAGCTTCCTCAGCCTGACAAAAGGTTTTTAAACCCAAAAGCTTGCCTAAATATTTTTTCTCAAACTATTTAAGTTGGTCTAATAAAAGATATCAGATTCACCTAAAAAACCTTGTCTGCCTAATTTTGTTAACAGTTTTTAGAACTGATTTTCAGTCTGTATTTTCTTCAGCTCATCACCTTGGCTTAGTACAGACAGTCAAAAAGCCTGAGGCTGAACTGATTGAATCTTTACAGGTTAGTTTAAGCTGCATAGATTGAACCAATAAGAAAGTGAGCAGACATTCACTTTTGATTCTGGAAATTCAGCCACGTGCCTGTAGTGGCCCAGGCCAGAAGGCTGGAGCAGGCACCTTAGACCAAGGCTAGCCTGCCCACCCTACCGGGCGGAGGGGCAAGAAGGGAGGACAGGGAAGGTGCAAAGCATCCTGGAATGCTGGGGGACTACAAGTTAACTTGAATCCAGATAGGATCTGGGATCAGGGTTAGTAGATGATCAAACCTCACTATGATCACTTATCTGTAGCGAGAGAAGTGAATATACCAGGAGAGGAACAAACTTTGAAGGTGGCAAAAAACTAAAGAAATACTCTCTTTTCCCCCTTTACTCTTGATGTCTTTTTTATTCAATTAAAACTAACCTTAATAACGTTGCGTGAGGGAGCAAGTAAATAACAGTATTCTTGCAGGCCCCACTGCTATCGAGGCCCACAGTGTTCACATTGCTATGCAAAAGGCGAATAAAAGGAATAGGGCTAGGAAGGGCATTCGGGCTGCTTTCAGATGTTAAAAACAAACAAACAAAAATACATGCTTTACTGGAAGAAGCAGCACATTAGTTTGACCTGACAGCACAGTGTCTTATAGATCAGGCACTTAAGCAGGTCTTTTTGGCAATTGTATTTAAAGCCAATTCAATCAACTATTGGATAAAAGCACCAAAAAAGCCCCCTAAAGCGTCCAATCTATAGAGATGTTGGGCAAGTCTGGTCCAACTAACATGATGCCACTTCTGGACATGTGCTGGGCTCAAGTAAAGTGCCATTTTGGGTTTTTTTTAACATCTGTAAACAACCATTAGAGTTAGTTTTATGTTGACATCTATGTAGAGAAGAATTACTACTTTCCCAGTAGAAACTGCAGGCATACTTGCATTCATTCATTCAATTTCTCCCAGAAGGAAAAATCCACACTCCGGGAAAAAGATCTTCCAGAGCAGGGACTGCTCATTTTGAGGAACAGGCTGGGGGTTTGCTCTGTTGCTCCTTACCTTTTCCCAAAACCAGGGACAGGAAGCTGGACAGCAGGGGAGGCTCTCCCCAAGTCCAGTTTCTAGCTTCACAAGCTGTGAAATCACCACCTATGTGGCAGTCCAAATCTCTGTTTCTTGTAACAAAATAAGTCAACTAATTTCAATTAACTTTACTAATGGAGATTAAGTAAGACATTCTGGTAAGCACCTGCCTGACATATCTGAAAGAAGACTAGCCAAACTATAAGGAAATATCTCATAGGGACAATCCTTTATTGGCAAAGAATAAAGTCAGTGTCCTATGATATTTTCCCACATCTGACTTCTAAAATTGTAGACTTCATGACATCAGAAAGCTGATGGAAACTTTTTATAATTATAATTTATTAAAAGGCTACAGTATAACATCATAACGAGTTCTGTACATATATATTCTAATGATTTAGCATTTTCCAGACAATTTTACCTTTATTAAAAGCCATGTTAAGCTATGCCTGAACTAGGGCATTAGCTCCTACTGTACAAACCTGTTTCCTTCAGTACGTTCCCTCTTCTCCCCTTTCTTTTTTAATACGTCTAGTTACATTTAACAATAAAGTATCATTCAGACTGTAGAAAGAAACAGAAGGATAAGTGCGCAGCAAACAGGTAATACAGGTATGCTATCAGCCTTTCCAACACAGAATTTTTAAATACATCAGCCTTACAAGCAGTGAAAGCTCTCTCGTGTTCAAACAGATAACACTATCTCCCTATAACTACTGTGCCAAAATAACAATAGCTCTTTACACAACCATTTGCTTACAAAGAAAAATAGTTCATGAGTTTGCAGTTACAGAATTGAGCAGATTTTAACATAAAGGATTTTTATGGTTGGTTTTGGGGTTTTTTTTTTAATATAATCATAGACAACTGCTGTAATGTTTAGCCTTAAAATGGTATTCTTACCTGACTCCAAAGCAGGTTTCCAATTTATATTACTAAAAAGCTAAAAGTTCTACGCTTGATTTTAGCTCTCAGCAGGGTCCAGCCATTATCTGCATAGAAACATGACAAACCCCATCCTCCCAAACTCCTTTAAAATATATTATTAAATTAAGAATCTCAACCCTGTGAAGAGGCCTCTAATGACCATCTCAAACTTCTTCCCTAGAGCTAGGAACAACTCAATTACTGGAAAGACACAGTAATTTCACATAAAACATTAAAGGTAAAACCATTTAATATTTTGAAAGCTTCCAATCACACAATGTGTTTAACTGCTCTCATCTAAGATAGGAACCTAATATAATAATATTAATGGAAAATAAAGCATAACAGAATATTCACTGTGCACTAGCACTCATCTTTGTAACATACTTTAAATGAACAACTATCCTAATTTTAAGAATTTGGATTTCAAGTATGGGCTTTTATTATGGATGCGTCCATGGATAAAATAATCTGTGTAGAGATATTAATTCCTAATTCCTATTTATTTATAGTTCTAAATTTTAAAATACTGTCACTTAAGAACAGTAACTGGCTGGTTTTCACATTTTTAAATTTGTTATCTGTATGTAGTGCCACATAAGCACAACTGCATCACTGACCTGTCAATTTTAGTTGAGATCATCTAATACCTACACCTTATGAAACAGAAAAGACAAGGGATAGACAAGAAAAAGGAACACAATGAACAAGGTTACAGAACTGTGGTCAAGACAGAGGGCTGTCACATTAATTTTTTTTAAAGCTTTGTACGTACAAGTACGGGTGCACCAATAAAGACTTTTTTTACTCAATACTGATGGCCGATTATTAACCAGCCATATTGGCCAATACCAATCCAATTGCTGATATGCAGCCTGGCAGCTTGGATAGCAGTGTCCAGCTGGTAAGTCTGTGGGAGGCAAGGGACATTGGTTGGGGGAGGGGGGTGCAAACCAAAGCCCCCATGGTGAGAGAAGGAGTGGGGCTGAGGCTGGTGCTAACCAGCTGGGGCGGGGCAGGGCAGGGCATGGGACAGAACTGCGGGCAGCATGCCTGGAGGGCAGCTCCTGATGCTGTGTGCACCCCCAAGGGAGGCATGTGCCCCCTGGATTTGTGCACAGGGCGAGGGTGGGCTGTCCACTGAAGGCTGGAGTTGGGGCTATGCCAGCATCTTCCTGGCAGAGAAGCTGGGCTGGGGCTGCACTCAGGGCAGGTGATGGCAGTACTGGGAGGGA
>NW_017729031.1:105690038-105692073 GCF_001723915.1 Gavialis gangeticus
GTCCACTGAAGGCTGGAGTTGGGGCTATGCCAGCATCTTCCTGGCAGAGAAGCTGGGCTGGGGCTGCACTCAGGGCAGGTGATGGCAGTACTGGGAGGGAGGGCAATGTGGGGGTGCTACAGGGAACTTTAGGGTGGCTACAGCCCACCTCATAGCCCCGACCAGTGCCACTGCCCTACTTGCCCTTCACCTGCCCTGAGCAGAGCCCCAGCACAGCCTCCCCAACCAGGAAGAGGCCACCACAGCCACTGGCCCCAGCCCACATCAGCCAGCCCACCCTTGCCCTGTGCACAAATCCAGTGAGGCCCATGCCCCTGATGCCTCCTCCAAGGGGTGTGCAGAGACGGGAGCCACACTCCCCCCACCTGCCCTAGACAAGCTACCTGTGGCTCCATCCCATGCCCTGCCCCACCCTGGCTGGGCAGTGCCTGCCCCTGGCCCACTCTCTCCCTCCTCTATCTGCCCCTCCGCCCCTTCCTCCCACATGCTTACTGGCTGGACACTGGTCTCCAAGCTGCTGGGCTGCATTCCTGGCCACATACATGCTGTGGCTGTGCGTGCATGCATGCAGCATTTATTGGTGATATTATCGGCTACATCAGCCAAAAAAAGCATATTGCCAATAATGTCAATTTTAAGTCTATATGACACAGAGTGTCAGCACAATGCAGTGCTATGCAGAGATGCCAAAGCCAGTTCAGAAGCAGTATTGCCACTAAATAGCCATGCTAAGAAGCAACATACATTACTCTGGGTGCAGCAGTAACGCAACTATAATTGCTTTTGCTACTCAAGCTAAATCATTCAGAGCTAGCTTAAGTATCTTTATATAGTATGATGTGTCCTGCAAGGCATATGAAATATATTGGCTCAGCAGGCAATTCCCCATCAAAATCAGCCTGTGGAGCTTAAGAATACCATAGGGCTGTAGGAACAAGTGTGGATGGTTTGAAAAAAAAAATCAGTAAGGAATAATGGGCTCCTACAGATGTGCAGGGAGCTGGCTCCACCACACTGGAAATCCAGTGCACAGAAATAAATACACTCCAGCAGACTCTAGCATCTCATATATCAGTGTCCCCACACTGAAAAAAGGCAGCAGGATGCTTTGAATTTACAGATGCTTTTAATTAGCATGGCTTACTAATTAAAGGGCCCCACGCACCTCCCGGAGCACGTGTAAAAACGCCCAACAATTTCAAGTATGCTTTAAAGTAATGTATCCTTTGCACAGCAAATTACAAAATAATTATTGTATATACTCAAACATAAGATAAAGGGTCCGTCCCCCCATCAACATAGGAAAAAAGCCCTTCATCTTGTAGTTGCATACCAGCAATCTCCTGCTCGCTGCCCCCCCCAAACATATTATCATTAAACTGAGCACATGTGGCTTCTACCAACAGTCATGGAAAACTATGAAAATGACTGAACGCAGCCCATACTAAGCATGCCCATAAAATTCATGGACCATATTAGACAAGCACACTGGTAAGAACCTACCAGAAGGCTAGGTTAGCACATCCCAGCTGAATAAGATATAGCACCCACTGTGTTTGGTTCCCCACAGTGCCAACTCTTTTTCAGGTCATAGTGAACCACTGTATCAAATACATTTTGATTTCCTCTTCACCACCACAACTGAGCAGTTCCTTTCCTTCCCATTTCCAAGAACCCATTTTTTCACAAGCTTTAAATGTGTGGCACACATCACCAAACTTCTATGTAGCTGAGATGCTCTGTTGCCCCCTCTCTCAGCCTGTCACATGCTATTAGTCTGGCCCCACCTTCTATGGGATGGAGATGGACCAGGAAGCCCTGTGTGTAATCCGAATGTATGTTTTTGGAAGGTCCCAAGACTTGTGACAAAAATACCCAATTCCAGTCTTGAGTGGAGAAAGGGGGACTAATTAGCACATGGATCCTTTGTGTGTGTGTGTGTGGGGGGGTGGTATCTGGAGCGCACACACACACACACACACACACACACACACTGAGCAGTGCTGGGCTGTAGGGTCACTATGGATTAAAACGC
>NW_017729031.1:105697073-105701025 GCF_001723915.1 Gavialis gangeticus
GGAGCGCACACACACACACACACACACACACACACACACACACACACACACACACACACTGAGCAGTGCTGGGCTGTAGGGTCACTATGGATTAAAACGCTGTTGACTCTGCTAGGGCCCAACCCAACGAACTATATGATAAGTAATGAGCCTTTTAGCTCTGGACTAATATCATGCACAGTTGGTACTGAATGTATAAACACATTTTTGAGTAACTGCTGAAATTTTCAGTAGTCAAGGTTGGAGCCAGAGTCAGATTCATAGCAGCCTCCTATTCTCTGCAGTTTCTCTCCTCCTCTGTGTGTCTTTCCACAGTTACTGTCACGTGCAGCTCACCTCCACATTGTGCTTGAGGAGGGAACAGAGTCTGAAGGTAAAGGTGGTCAGGAAGAATGAAGGGGGAAGAAACTGAGGGGGAGGCAGAGGGCCACCTGACCCCTTCCCTCCCCAGCCACTATTTCCTCTGCTGTAGTAGTATGTGGGGGGTGAATTCAAGACAGCACTCTGATAATTAGATTCTACACCTGGAAATTATAACAAATTCATAAATTTTCCATATATAGAATCTAATTATTGGGGAGGGGTATCTTATATTCAGGGTCGTCTTGTATTAGCGTAAATATGGCTGTTTCTATAAATGGAAAATTATAGAAAATTCATAAATTTTCCCACGCGTAGAACCTAATTATTGGGGAAATTAGAATCAACTTGGAGTTGATTGGCTAGTAATCCCATGCCTTTTGGAGTTTATATAATGGGAGATATCTCTCGTATTTCCAAGCAGATCTTCCAGTCTCCCCTTACTGTTCTTGCTTTACCTCAGTAACAGAAAGGTCTAGCTTTTAACTCAATATTTTTTTTATTTCTGTATCTAGGATTGCACAGAGTGAAACAGCTGGTTTGCAAATTGTAGCCAACTCTTGAAAAACAGACATTAATGAAAATGCTTTGTGCAATTTTATTCCCCTCTTATTATTGTTAAACAAAAAGCAGCAGAGTTAACCCTTTTCCATTTTAAGTTTTTGTTTTATATTTAAAGTAAAAGCCTTGTTCACCATTAAAACAGAAGAGTCTGAAGAACCAGTTCTAAACCTGAAGACAGACAATACATTGTTTCTGATCAGTACATCGAATCCTACAGTCGGTTATCAGGAAAAGATCCATTTATTTCAGCAAGAGTTTTGTCCCAACAAGATTTGAGCAAAGACTGCTTTGCTCTGAGTGTCTGAGCATTTTGAACTGAATAATATCCATCTAGAGAGCCCAGGGCAAGAACGATCAAGGCAACTCCTGTCAATGCTTAGTCAAGCTGATGGAAATTCTAAATCAACCCTGGCATAAAGTCTTATTTCCTAAGGCAGAATGTTTCTATGATTAAGTGTAAATGATTTTTAAATTACAATAAAGCAGTTCCAAAAGAGACAGCTGATGATATGGACACACATATATTTGGAGCCGTTTCAAAATGGAATCATTCCAAAAAAGGGGCTGCTGATTAGGAGTGCAAACCAATTGCTACATTCTAACAGTTACGTGTACAAAAACCATGAGCAATACCAATGTAGCAAAACTGTACCCACTTTAACTCTGCTTCCTCCAGGATTAAAGTTGAAGCAGTTTTGCTATACTGTCCTACTTAACTGTAGAATGCAACAGCTCCTGGCTGATTCAAGAGCAAGAATCCTCCCTTCCCATCTGAAATGGCTCCAAAATGTACACTTAAATGTTCAGGTTTCTAGATATCACCCAGATACAAAGCACTGCAGATTACATACCGGCTGATTCTGAAACAGCCATACCATTAAACCAAAAGCTATCAACTCTTTTAGTCAAACAATACCAAAATGGTCTCTACTGTTTGCCTTATAAGAATTCTATTATGCATGTATATGCACATATGGACACTTATATTAGCCTAACAAAACAAAAAAGTACCAGCTCTACCAAAATCTATTTATCTACTTCCAAGTTACTGATAACAGAAAATAATACACTTTTCTAATGAAGATCTTAGAGAAAAACTGCTGTTCTGGGATTATGTCAAAATAATTAAAATGTGAATCTCACACCCTTTTCCAGCTGTTGCTATCTATGTGCATTTACCCGAGCACCAAAAGACTGAATCTCTTATCTTTGCCCTAGACTAGAGTTCAAGGGCTTCTTGTAGATATGGCTGTCTAGCTTCCGTCGGAGTGAAGTATCTCTAAGGAACAGCACAGGAAACCTTGCAGCAACAGGCAAGAGTAAAGTAATTCAGCAGTATTTCTCTCAGGACACAGAAGTAACAAACTTCCTATAACAAATACAATTATTTCAGGACCTATAAATAAACCATTGAAAAGGTTAGTAACCTGAAAAGTGTTAGGAAATCTACATAAAATTTATTTTTCTAGAAAAGGAAGGTGTAAGCTCCCTCAGAAGCCTCATTACTAAATAATTTTCCCAGAAGCCTCTTGTACACATTTATCTTTGTTCTAGATAGTATACACAAATTTTAAAAAATTCCCTTCTGTCAAATCTCTTTGGGAAGCTGCGGGGGGGAGCTTGATGTCTTCAACTGTGTTGAAACTTCTGACCTCTAACAAATATATTTTACAGTCTTGACTGATGAGGAAATGATGTGGCAACTTTCTGAACAATATCTTGGCATACACCCTTTTTTATCTTCTGGCTAAACTATAGCAAAATAATAATCTACCTGGGCTTGAAAGTCTGAGCCATGAGAAAACTGAAATTGATCAAAAGGCAACAGCCAATCTCCACAGCAACATGGTTTACTGCAAGTACCATCCATGTCATCTTCTCACAGTTCCATAAGGAATTAGTTTTAAGTTCAAGTTTTTAATTATTTGGCTCCAGTGTATCTAACATATCATTATGCTCTGGAATCAAAACTGTGGTTAATGCATCAATCTATCCAGAACTTTAGTCACTGGACGGTAAAAGCTCATTCAGGCCCAGGGAAGATCATAAGAGTATAGTTCAAGATTGTGGAATTTGTTGTAACAGGAACCTAAACCCACTTTAGACCTAGCTACTTCGTGTTTCAAAAGAAAGGTATTCACTAATAAAAGTAAACAGCTCTTAAGAAAAAAAAAATCCTCCCTACCCCAAAAAGAAAGCTGGAAAATAATCTATACAGATAGTTCGTTTCATGCATCATAAAGTGTTTAGAAACTACAGGTATTGGGGAAGTACAGGTTTCTCTGGCTTTACACTATACATGTGTTCCTGGAAAATTGCACATAAAACTCTAATTCGCATGAAGGGAACCCACTTTACAATGTAACAAATACGGATACGTTCCAAGACCTTGACTGTTCTGACCCCCAGACCCATTTCTACTACTTTTACAAAACAATTCTGGTACTCACTAACTGCAGACAGTACACACAAGCACAAGGTGGTAGTGCATGTTACCATAATGGGGATGGCAAATACAGAAACTAGTGTTGCAGATAACAAGGGAGGAGCACAAATGCACACAGGAGACTATATTTTGCTGCACGTCACTCCCACAATGCAGTGCACAAAGCAGCTGATGGCAGGCTTCCACCACACCAATAGCTTAAGAATGACCTTACCTTGCATATAATAAATTTTTGGTATAAAAAGGGTCATCTCATAGAGCAAATTCGTACATACAGAACCCGCATGAAGCGAGGGAAACTTGTGCAAGCACCTAACCAAAGTAGACAAGGTATTGAAGGAAACTCTGTGCTAAGAAGGCTTACTAGATAGTTGTTAAAAATAGTCAGTGCTTTTATTATAATGTTAGCATTTGCACCCAACAGATTTAGAATTAACAGTTATTTGAGCTGAAAAGAAATGATTCACATTTCCTCGAGCTACATTTTTAATCTGTTAGAAGACTCAAGATTTAACTTCATCATTTACACTCAGTTCATATACAGAAGATTTTCTTTACCCATAATGGTTCCCCCCCCCCCCC
>NW_017729031.1:105701397-105706459 GCF_001723915.1 Gavialis gangeticus
AAAATTTTAGAAAATTAATATTTATCTGTTCCTGACTGCCTGTCAAAGATGGCAGAAGACTGGCAGTGGGACCCAGCAGCAGGACCCAGCAGCCCACCCCCACCCATTTCCCTGCTCTCCTGCCTGCGCACTGCTCCAGCATGACATGGCTCCTGGCTGCGTTGCTGGACCAAGGGAGCACAGGGCCCAAGCCAGTACCCTGGGGCCAGGGGAGGGAGGGGTGTGCATTTGTGTGTTCATAGGGTGAGTCCCACATATACTACCCCACCATACACATGCACCCACACCCTCCCATGCACTGCCATACACACAGACCCCCACACCCCCTCACACACCCCAGCCACCCTTCCCCCACAAACCCCATATCCACCCACACCTCACATATCCACACACCTGTCAAGTGGCGAAGCTACCCATGCAGCCCTTGACACTTGCTGAAACTCAGTAAGTGGCTCTCCACCTGAAAAAAAAAAAAATCGCTCAACCCTGAGCTAAGGCCTTAACACTGCAGATTTGTACTAATATATTTACATCAGTCTAGGAACTGACATAATTAAACTATGGCAACCCTTATGTAGATACCCAAAAAATCAGCCCTAAATTAACTGGAGTGCCTGCTAAATTAACTTAGGTCAATTCCTTATCAACTTCTAGTTTCTAAACTTTTGCGTTAAAATAGGAGCAATTTTATAGCCAAGGCCTCAATCTGTTGGGCATACTCTTGCTGCAAGGACCAATGGATTCATGGCTGTGAAATCAGAGTACATAGGGCCAAAATGTAATCCACTTCCTGGATATAAAAACATCCGGGTAACATGATTCAGCAATTCATTTTACACAGAATATTTCTTATTCAAAAAATGTTTTAGTCTATTATATAGCACCATGAGGACTGCTGGTTCCCTCTGGAGAGCCAGCATTTTATTTTCAGTAAAGTTTTTTTGTTGGTTTGTTTTGGGGGAAGGTTTGCAGACATTGCCCACTTTCAACATCATTTAATAGTTTATTTTAAATTATAAACGAACAAAAAGGAAAACAAGTAAAGTGAACAAGAGATGTAGACAGAAATGCAGAATCCTACATTTTGAAGCTGAACCTGTACAGTTGAGGGTAAAGTTATTTTCTCATTACATATCTGACTTTTCAATCTCTTCCCTAACTACATTAAACACAAACAAATTTTCCTGAAAGTTTATGCATCACATGGGATTTCACGCAAATTAAAGGTTGGGGAAAATTGACACAAGCGATTTGAGACAGATTTGTTCTAATTTTTCTGATGTTCACTTCTGAAAACATTTCGTAATGTTATTTTAGCTCATCTTACTTCTAGATCAACATCTTATACACAAACTTCACTTCTCTTTTAGCCCTTAACAAACAGTGGCTTTCATCTTTTAAAGGCGTTCTAAAAGGAATAGTTTTAGAGGTGCACCAATACATCGGTTTGATATCGGATTGGTACCGATATACAGAAAACTGGCTGCATCTGATATCGGCCCGATGGGGCTGATCATTTGGCCGATAAATGCCCATGCTGCACGCAGCCACAGCACAGTGCTCAGGCAGCAAAGAGCAGAGCCGACAGCGTGGAGTACCGCCTCCAGCTAATTCCAGCGTGGTGGAAGGGGAGCGGGGAGGGAAGGGGCATGGGAGAGAGCAGATTAACACCCACCACCATGAAGGAGGGGGCAGAGGCAGGCACTGCCCAGGCAGGGCTGGGGGAGGGCCAGAGACACGACTCATGGAGGGGGGAGGCAGCTCTCACCGCTGCTTGCACCCCAGGAGAGCACAGGGGGGTTGTGTGCTCCCCAAATCTGCACAGGGCAGAATGGGGTGCACAGGGCTCTTCTTGGTGGGGGCAGGGCTTAGAGTGGGCACCGGCAGCACTGGGAGGATGCTGCATCCACCCCAAATTTTGCCACCGCTCCACTCCAAGTGCAGCTACTGCCAGCCACCTGGCACAGCCCCAGCTCAACCCACGCACCAGGAAGAGCCAGGGTTGCACTGGGCAACTGGCGGCAGCGAAACCTGGGGTGCATGCAGCATCCTCCCAGCAGTGCCAGTGCCCACTTCCAAGCCCAGCCCGTGCCAGGAAGAGCCCCAGGCATCCTTGGCTGCCATCCGCCCTGCCCCACGCGTATCCAGGGGGTGCACCCTACCCCATGCCATCCCAGGCTGAAAACAGCAGTGGGAGCAGCCTCCCCGCTCCCAATGAGCCGTGGCTCTGGCCCCCACTACCCAGGCAGAATGTGTCCCTGCCCCTGCTCTCTCCCCTCACCACAGGGAGCACTGATCTGCTCTCCCCACCCCCACGCTCCTTCCACCACACCAGACTCACCAGCTGGAGGCAGCTGTATCGGAAATCAGATCAGTATTGGCTGATATGGCTCCTTAAATATTGGCTATCTGTATTGGTCCCCAAAATCTCTATTGGTGCACCTCTAAATACTTTGCAATATCACATAAATACAAAGCACTAATGGCTATACTCATAAAATGCATACATATTATACATAAAAATCATAAACTTAAAATCGGCAATTCACACATCAGTTCGATAGATTGCATTCTATACCGATTATTAAATAATAATTTTTTCGAGTCAGAATTAAGATTGCTATTCTACAATAAAATACAAATATTTGCATTTGATAAGCATGTTTCCTTTCAGTAAGTGGGATAGTGTTTTAAATACAGGTCAAGTTTTATTGGCTCAAAACTCCTGCATCAACTTGGGTACACAGTAGCCTTGTCTAGGCTTGGATTTAAGATGTGGAATTAGGCTAACCTAACTAACCTTGGGAGAAGTTTAACTTACCTAGTTCAGCACATAGCACATGGCATGTATTGTCTAGACTACTTTTAAAAGGTGCTAGCTCACGCTAATGTTGTGCCTTAAAACATAGTCTAAGCAATGCCTCAAGGGGCAACACTAGTTCAGCTGTGGTGGTTGCTGAATCAGGGTTAGTCTGAAATGTGGAAAAGGTCTAATGGTTAAAATGTGGGACTCCGCTGAGGGCTCCAGGTTCTAAATTATAGTTCTAAGAAGTCAGTCTTTCAGAGGGCATAGAAGTCCTTGCCTCTCACAGAAAGATCCACTTCACATTCATCTTGGAGCACAAGTAGTATAAAAGTTGATCTTTGCAGCTGTTTAGACTGTCAGTATATTACTTCAAGAAACAGAGAATAGGCAGGAACAAGACCAATTGTGACAGCAGTCCTGTTAATGGTTCTGGATGTTTTGGAGGAAAAAAAAAGTTTACAGTTACAGCTTTTCAGCTAGGTCTAAACTTCTGAATATTCTGGCATTGCATTTTTTTTTTTTTTTTTTTCAAAACCATCCAGTCAAGCCACCATTATCCACCAAATCCAGACCTATTCAGAAGCAGAACTTCTGGTTAACATGCTAGGTTTAGATACACCAAACAAATCTGAATACAGGCTACTGTGAATAGCTTTGCTGCAACTAGTGATTGCAACTGCTTGAATCCATCTCCTATATCCTGCACATTAACAAGCCAAATAATCCTGTGCAAGAGAACATGATGAAGTAACATGCTTTTTGCTAAGAGAGATAGATACAATCGCTCTTTGAATAGAAGAGGGCAGCTCAAACCTTGCAATAGTAAAGCAGTGTGGATTTCTTCCTGTAGGAGAGATGAAGAGGATTCCTTTACTTGAGTTGCACAGAAAGATACCATCTGACATGAAGATGGCAAGAAGCAAGCAACTTAACAAGATACAAAATACAAGATACAAGATACAAAACAGCCTTTATTTTTAAAATGAAATAGGTTAGTTCATCAATGGACATTCACTAATAAACCCATATCATGCTCTTTCTGCTCAGTTTTAGTCACCATAAATACAATTTAAGCTTTCACCATTTCATTCTTCATATTGGCTAAGGCCAAAATTGAAGCTCAGGATTCTTTAATCATCCCTCTTGCAATTTTCCCCAATATTATCAAGCAGAATTTAACCTGGTCAGTACTTTAATGGAAAAATAACCAAGATGGGAAAGGAACTGCTAGTGGTGATTAATTCATTTGGTGGCACTGCTTCATTCACTAAACATGAAATCAATTGAAAAAGCCCTCCCTCATTTAGCCAACGTGCTTTTGGATTTAATATTTTTAACAGATAATAAGAAAGGAAATCCAGCTATCAGAAACTTACATAAGCAACTGTATGGTTTGTTACTGACAAAAGTGGCTGATTCAATGTCATTTGGAAGGAAATACTGGGCTCTGAAAAATATGTGCATTAAGACACATTTTTATTTTATCCTGCCTTTTGCCTGACTTCAGACTAGCTACCTCTCAAGACACATACAGCATCATCTTGATTGCAGCAATTCTACTTCCTGGTATTGCTTACACCTCAGCAGAAAGCTGGAATGTTCAGGTTTAGACTAGGTACTGCTGGAAAACAGCCACAGGAAAACCATTGTGTTATTCAACAGTTATTATGCATGGCTTCCCAGAAGGCATTTAGCAAGAGGAAGCTAAACCCCTCTCCTGTATGGCTATTATGTTCTTTATTTAGGGTATCTCAGCTTTCAGGTACTTATAGGTCACTGAGGGCAGTGGTGGGGTAGGCAGCTGCTGTAGCTTGGGCTCCAGTCCCTGGGGTTGCTGGCCCTGCTTGCCTCCCCCCCCCACCCCCAGCTGCCTTTACACCCTTCATCTCTCCCCTGCAGCCTCTTTACCCCATTTGCTTCCCCACCCTGCAACAGAGCCTCTGCTGCCCCACCTGCCTCTCTCCCTTCCCTTAACCCTTACCTTTGCTCCATGCTGACTGGCTCCATGCACACTACAGCTTGAGGCACTGAACACAGCCCTTGCCCAGCCCTGCAGCCGTGGTCCATAGCCTGCAAGGCTGCTATGGAGGCTGGGCTGGGGCCACACTCAGCTCCAAGCTAGAAGGTGGACCGAGCCTGCAGGTACAGAGCAGAGGCTGGGGATGGGCACACAGAGGGTAGGCCAGGAGGAGCCCCGATCGTCTGATGGAAGATTATCGAGCTCTGGGGGGCGTGCTGAGGGAGATGGGAGCACAG
>NW_017729031.1:105706470-105707621 GCF_001723915.1 Gavialis gangeticus
CAGGTCCCTTCCGACCCCAGAAACTATTAAACTATGAAACAGGCAGAGGGTAAGCTGCTTGACCTCCCTGTACTACCTGCCCCCCACTGCCTTGCCCCACTGCATCAGTGGGAGGAAATAAATTAAAGATGACCCTCAAATAAACAGATTCTATACATCAAAAATTACAACACATTTATAATTTTTCTATGTATAGAATCTAATTATTGGGGGGTTGTCTTAAGTTCAGAGTCATCTTAGATTCAAGTAAATAGGGTAAATGCTGTATCTTGCATTATCCTCTGTCAGAACATGCTATCACATTACCTGAAAACTATAATGCAGAAATGGAAGCAACAAAATATGAATTGCTGCAGACATGTAAATCCTTGTGTCCACAGGGCAATGGAACAGCAACAGAAAACAAAGGAAATTCAAACTATACCATCTCCCTGTACAGATAAAAATCAAACAAACTATAAAATCCTAGCAAAGGAAATTTGCAACTATCCATATCAGTGACATCAAGACAATCAAACATTCACTGAGAATAAAAAACAACTTTTCAGAAATGAGTAAAAGAAACACTTAAATTTTTGCATGACTGAAATCTTTCTAAATGAGAAACAGAAGCAGCTAACTAGAAAAAAGTCCATCCATATGGCCAAAGCCACAACTGCAATCCTGCACAAGAGATCACAAAAGAAAAGGTAAACCCAAGAAAAGAGACTATAAATAAGAAAAAAAAAAAAAAAACTTAAGTGAAAAGAAGCATAGCTTATATAAAAACAAAATTATGGATATTTTGAACACTGCAAGAAAACAAAACAGAGACAAGCCTTTCAAAATTCTCATTTAAATAATATAAAAATGACTTTTCATGCAGAGTAGTATTTACTCAGAAATGTCCCATTGAAGTACAGAGGACTATTTTTGTCAATGCTACTGAGAAACTAAGTGTAGCATCTCCCCCATGTTGTTTACAAGTTATAAATTGAGTTGAATATTTAAGAGAAAAGTGTTCTTTCCCCAATGTCCTGGTTATCCTCCTCTTTCTTTTCATACACCCTACACATGCAAATCATGTTAATATTTTGCCATTTCTTCTTCCACAACTTTCAGATGACCCAGCTCTTCCCTATGTATTTGAAAAAGGACTTTTTATTATCCTT
>NW_017729031.1:105712621-105714194 GCF_001723915.1 Gavialis gangeticus
AGCTCTTCCTCACTGTTCTAACAGTTAAGTCTCCAGTTTATGTCTCAATTACTGCAATCTGTCATTTCTTCAATGGTCGCAATAGGTATGGGGTGGGCAATTATTTAGGCTGCAAGACCACTTAAGGAGTATCGCTGAACTGTTGTGGGCCAGGGACCGAAGACCCTGTATGGGTTGTGTGTGTGGAGGGGAACTGATCCTATCTGGCTCTGGCTCGCCACCACCCCCCACCCCCCTGCCAGGGGACTAGACAGAGAGGGCAGAGTCTCCACTGAGACCGGACAGGACCCTCATGGGCAGTTTATGCTTGGCTGAGCAGATAGGTTGGGGCCATGGGCAGGAGGAGAATAGCATTTAGCATCTATGAATCCAGGAACAGGACAGGTGGGCAGGGCTGGGATTGCGGGATAGTGACAGTGTGGGACGGAAGCCTGGGGCTGGGGCAAAGCCAAAATCTGTTCCCTGTACATCCCTGCAATGGGCGCCAGATCCATGGGCAGGGACATGCAGATTGCAGCTCTACCCCAGGCATCAGCCCTGGGCTGTCCCACCCACCCTTCTCCCCACTCACTCACAGCCCCGCAATCCCAGCCCCAGTTCCACCCACCCATCCTGCTCACGAATGCTGCTCCTCATCTGCACACAGCCCAACTCATTCAACCAATCAAACAATGCCCTTACCACAGGGTCCCAGGCTGGTCTCCATAGAGACCCCTCCCAGCCACTCCATCTGGTGCCTCTGGTGGTAGGTATAGGGTGGGCAGGCCAGGGTGCCTGGGCAACAGGGCTGGGTCCAGTGGCAGTGGGAACAGGGTGGACAGGATGGGCAACCCTGGGCAACAGGGCTGGGTCCAGTGGCAGCGGCAGAGACTCAAGTCCAACCACCTTGCCATCCCCACCCCACCACCTTCCCAGGGTTGGCGGTACTGGCCACACACACCATAGTCTGGGCTACCCCCAGGCCAGGCACGACAGAGGCACCGGACCCACCACCGGCCAGACAGAATCCACTGGCAAGACAGATATAGACTGTGGGCCACATTTTGCCCACTCCTGCATTAGATAAATCATCCAAAATATATCACCTAACATTTTCTTCCTAACACGTTCTGATCAATCCCATGAGCGTCACCATACCGTCTTCCCCTGTTGCCCCCTACACATAGCACTGAGATAAAAAGTGAGGCTCCACTTGCTCTCTCACTTTGACTAGATTATTCTTGCATTTCTCTGCATAGTACTTCAGTTTAAGCAGAATAAGTGGAGAATACTCTCTGCATAGCCTAACCTCTAGAATGGTAGTTAAGATACTCTGTTAGCAGGTGATAAATGCAGATACAAATACCCTCAGACTGAAGAGGAACTAGATTACAGCTCTCCCATTTTCTGGGTGAATGATCTGACCACCAGTCTATTATGCAAAAGGTGGGTACAACCATGACTACCACCAGAAGTGAACCAATCCCCTGCCCATGAAGGAACTTGAGTCTCCAAGTCAGGGGCAGGCAAAATCCATCCCACCAGGCAATTTAATTTGGCCCATGAGCACCCACCAATTAACTGTACCCTGCCC
>NW_017729031.1:105714205-105716677 GCF_001723915.1 Gavialis gangeticus
CCTGCAATGGGCGCCAGATCCATGGGCAGGGACATGCAGATTGCAGCTCTACCCCAGGCATCAGCCCTGGGCTGTCCCACCCACCCTTCTCCCCACTCACTCACAGCCCCGCAATCCCAGCCCCAGTTCCACCCACCCATCCTGCTCACGAATGCTGCTCCTCATCTGCACACAGCCCAACTCATTCAACCAATCAAACAATGCCCTTACCACAGGGTCCCAGGCTGGTCTCCATAGAGACCCCTCCCAGCCACTCCATCTGGTGCCTCTGGTGGTAGGTATAGGGTGGGCAGGCCAGGGTGCCTGGGCAACAGGGCTGGGTCCAGTGGCAGTGGGAACAGGGTGGACAGGATGGGCAACCCTGGGCAACAGGGCTGGGTCCAGTGGCAGCGGCAGAGACTCAAGTCCAACCACCTTGCCATCCCCACCCCACCACCTTCCCAGGGTTGGCGGTACTGGCCACACACACCATAGTCTGGGCTACCCCCAGGCCAGGCACGACAGAGGCACCGGACCCACCACCGGCCAGACAGAATCCACTGGCAAGACAGATATAGACTGTGGGCCACATTTTGCCCACTCCTGCATTAGATAAATCATCCAAAATATATCACCTAACATTTTCTTCCTAACACGTTCTGATCAATCCCATGAGCGTCACCATACCGTCTTCCCCTGTTGCCCCCTACACATAGCACTGAGATAAAAAGTGAGGCTCCACTTGCTCTCTCACTTTGACTAGATTATTCTTGCATTTCTCTGCATAGTACTTCAGTTTAAGCAGAATAAGTGGAGAATACTCTCTGCATAGCCTAACCTCTAGAATGGTAGTTAAGATACTCTGTTAGCAGGTGATAAATGCAGATACAAATACCCTCAGACTGAAGAGGAACTAGATTACAGCTCTCCCATTTTCTGGGTGAATGATCTGACCACCAGTCTATTATGCAAAAGGTGGGTACAACCATGACTACCACCAGAAGTGAACCAATCCCCTGCCCATGAAGGAACTTGAGTCTCCAAGTCAGGGGCAGGCAAAATCCATCCCACCAGGCAATTTAATTTGGCCCATGAGCACCCACCAATTAACTGTACCCTGCCCAGCCCACGTGACTCACTTCCACCCTCATGAGCGGAAGGGTCCAGTCCAGCCAATGCGCACAACTTCCATGTGGGGCTGCTGCCGCCACTGCTGCAGCTACTGAGGGACCTGCTTGGCTTCCCCAGCCTCCAGTAGCTCCCCCTCCTGTCCCTGCTGCAACGCTCGCTCCAGGCAGCAGGTAGGGAAGTGGCAGGGCAGGAAGTTGCAGCTGGGCAGAAGCACAGAGCATGGGGCTGGGACTGGCAGGAGCACAAAGTCCAGAGCCTGTGCCCAAAGGGGTCAGTGGGAGCACAGAGCTCAGGTAGGCAGGGGGTGGTGTGTAGGGTTTGTGGGGTGAGGGAGGCGAGGGGTGTGCCTCCCCCCACAGTGCATAGCCGACACCAGTGGCGGCAGAAGCAAGCAGCGGGCCCTCCGGGTGTTCATGGCCCACGCAGGCGCTGCTGCCCAGTGGCACATGACTCCAGCCAGTTCCAGGAGCTGCACATGGCAGCAAGGACTGGAGCCAAGCCAGCTCGCCTCTATGGCAGGACTCCCTGCAGCTGCCAGCGCTCACGTGCCACCAAGGGGAAGCCCCACGCAATGTAGCCGGCTGCCTTCCCCACTCCCTGCCACCACGTGCAGCTCACCGGACTCTGCCAGGAAGCCTTGGCTGCGGCTCCACTCCATTTCCGGTGGAGTCCTATGAGCTGCACATGGTGGCAGGGAGTGGGGAAGGCAGCCAGCTCCATCATGTGGGGCTTCCCCCTGGTGTTGCATGAGTCCCAGGAGCTGCATGCATACCATGAGGAGCCACATGTGATAGAGGCAGGTCAGCCTGGCTCTGCTCCTTGTTGGGCAGCAATGCCTACGCAGGCCATGAGCACCCTGAGGGGTTGCCACATGCTGTTGCTGCTGGCACCAGGGACCATACGCCATGGGAATGAGAGAGTGTGTGGGTAGGTGGATCCCCATACTCCGCCACCCTCCCTCATACCCCACAAACCCACACTTTGTCCTCACACCTCCACCACATACACGCACACCCCACAACATATCCTACATGCCCCACACACACCCCTTCACAAACTGCACACACTCCTCCACACCCTACCATACACATACACCCACCCCCCAACCACACCTCTCACAGTCTCCCACACACAATGTACAAGAATAAGACTTTATTTTTGAGCCATTATACAATCAACTCTATATACACTATGCAAACAAATTACTACAAAAATATTTTTGAAATAAAATTAAAATGTTATAATAGATGTTTGACATTTAGTCTATTATTTGTTTTTTTCTGGTTCCAAGATGGTAATCCCCCCAAAAGAAGTACTTCTGGGGGCAAGAGGAAAGACTTCTGGTGGAAAAGGTCAGGGGTT
>NW_017729031.1:105716808-105723368 GCF_001723915.1 Gavialis gangeticus
TTTAAGTGGAGACAAGGATTTTAGGATATGAATCCCGTTTTTCATATCATTGCCTAGGTCTGAAAGGAAGAATCCTTGCTTCAGCACTTTTTTACCAGCATGTCTAAGTATCCTGCATATTCCACACACTTGCTGTTGTGAATCCTATTCCTAGGCACCTAAGTCTCCACACAAAGTACAAGGAACTTAGATACCTAACTCAGGTATGCAAGTTTTACTGCTAGAGCCAAGAATCTAAAAGTTAGGACTGGGATGTTTGGCATAGCCATGCCTAAATCTTTGTGTGAATCTCACCTTAATCTTGCTGCGTTAAACTCTAAATTAAATGTCTTCAGTGAACTGACCAGTCCACAGCCACTATAAACATCTGAATCTCATATATTCTAGATAAGTCATGCTTACCCTTACCCACCTTCTCCTGTAGAGAGGGGGGTAGTCAGCCATGGCAGTCTGAAGTCAGGCAGAAGGCAACGCAGGGTGGCACTAAGAAACTAACTGGTTCAGATAGGTGAGCCAGTTGCAATTTAATTCCTGCACTACTGCTCAGCAGGAATATCAAATTGGAGGAATGTGACCAGGTACTGGTAACATAATAAAACTACTCTACAACCAGTGGGGAAATGCAGGCTGTGAATAAAAAACCCTAGGAACAGAAAGTAATACCACCTGGAGTTCATAGGGGCTGACACTGAAGAATGCCATCCACTGTTAGGCAGCTGACCAGTCCAAGCCGTGGATCAATCTCAGTGTACCACCAGCATATCTTCTACGAGGCAGAAGCAAGGAAACACACTGTCGTCTTTGTCAAATGTTCTAACAGAGTACAAAGAAGTACTGGAGGAAGATGGACACTGGGAAGGTAAGCTCAAGTGAGAAAAAGCCTGTACCATTATAAAAATGCAAAGTTCTGCACTAGCCTAGAAACTTAACGAGCCTAACAAGGGGAGTTAATAAATGCATGGAAATTAGTACCAACTGGATCAACAACCTGATAATCATAAGAAAAACATCCGGCAAACTGAGGATCTGCACAGATCCAAAACCACTTAGCACATTGAAAAGAAGTCATTATCCATTACGTACTATTGAAGGCATACAACCTGAGCTACCTAAGACAAAAAGTGTTAATGTTAAAAAAGAAAGAAAAGAAAAGAAAAGAAAAGAAAAGGATTCTAGCATATCAAGCTCAATGTGCCTTCAAGACATCTAACATTTGCCCTGCTCTTGGGAGATACTGCTGAGATGCACATGGGAATCAGTCCTCCCCAGAGATGTTCCAGCTCGACTGAATCAGTCTGACAAAAGTAGGCTGTTGTCTAAGAAAGCTTGTGCCTCTCAAAACCAGTTAGTCCCCAAGGCAGGGCTGTCCAACTTTAGAGTGCCCAGTGGTCATGCCTGTGTGTAACTCCCTGGTCACATACCTCCAAGAGTAGCCCCTCCAAGAAACCCCCTCACTGAGCAGGCTTCTGCAGCAGCTCTACTATGCTTCAAACATAAGCAGCAGCACATCCTACCTTCCACACAAGTTGGGCAAGTGATGCATAGACCCTCAGGCCCTTCCACACTGGGCAGCGATAGGAGAATCAGCTGTTGGGACCTGTGGGCTACATGCAGCCCACAGGCTGCCAGTTGGACAGCCCTGCTGTGAAGTGCCACACTGCCCTGGCTCTGCCTTACCTTCTCCTGTAATTTACACTAACTCCATGCTGCCAATGCAGAAATGGATAAGAAATTACACTTCTGGCTATAAAACCAATAGGTAAAATGTGTTCTGGGTAACTGTGTACAGCAGGAGAGACTTAACTCTTACTTTTTCAATCTTCCATTTTCCTAGCATGTGTAAAGGTACAGTGATTAAAAAGCTCTTGGGCCAGCCTCATACTACAGCTAAACTAAATTGAAGCCGTAGATCTTTACTTTCTCAGATTTCACTTTTTGTGCTCAAAAATGGTATTGCAAAGTGACACTACAAGCCCTACTTTAGTGACTGCTACTCTCAAAGCTCCAAAGAAAAGTAGCAGTCTTTGGGTCTGCCTAAACAAAAGGCAATGCCTTTGGCAGCTTTATAAACACAGATTCACTGGTATTCAAGTGTCTCCCACAAAAATCTCCAAAACATTAGCCACAAGCAAATTGGCACTGGTTTTCATCTTTTTGCAAAGCTGCATTAGGGAGAGATATACCCAATTATTCCTGCTGTTCCAATCCCAAACAACCTACAACTGAAAAATTCAAGAAACTAAACAGTGTTCTTGCCATGCTTGACCAAAGCTCATTTGGGCATGAAAGAAAATATGCATCCTAGTTGTCAAAGGCCCTTCAACAAAAAGTTGAAACCCTGATCCCATTAAAGCAGGGATGTCAAACCCACCCTGGGCCCCAGGCCAGATCCAGATCATAGGAGCTCCTCCCAAGCCAGATCTGTACAGACACATTCAGGCAGCATTGTAGGTCTAGGGGCATGCAGCTGCATGGAATCACGTTCAGTCAGGGTGGAGCTGGGGGCTTGAGTTGAAGAGGAGCCAGAGGCACATGGTGGCATGGGAATTCTGGCCAGGCAGTAGCATGGAGTGAGAGGCATGCAGTGACCAAGTCATGCCCATACAGTGCCACACATCTGGAGTGAGGGGTGTACACCAGTGCAATGATGCCCACAACTATGGGCAGCAGCCCTTGGCTCCACACCACCATGCAAGTATGGGTCTGTGCCACCGCATGCCCCCAGCTCCATATTACCCAAATGCAGCTCCGTGCTGCCACACGCCCTCAGTTCCACAATGCCACACACCCCTGGCACTGCTGACCAGCCAGAGTTCCGTGCTGCTGATCAAATGCAGCTCTGTGTAGCTGCCCAGCAGCACAGAGCTCTGGGCTGGGAAGAGGCATGGAGCCAGGGGTATGTAGGTGCATGGAGTTGCATTCAGGCAAAAGGTGCAGAACCAGAGGACTGCCACCAAGTCATGTCTACTACCTTTCCGTGAACCATAACCTTCTTGTGGTGGAGAGGTTTGTGCATTCCAATGACCCTGAGAGCTTGAAATGACACCTATGTCATCTGGAGTTTTGTACCCCTGGTAGGGTTCCCCACGGTGAACAGATCTGAGGTGAGGTCCCAGGCTAAGCTCAGTCCAAACTTCTGAAGACCCCAACAGCAGAACAGGCATACTTGAGGACCTGCTGGTTCTCTGTGGGTGTGAAAGCGGGAGGGCTGCAGCACGATGGAGGGCTCCAGTTGTCTTGGCCATCCTTGCCACTGGGTTCAGAGCTCCCTCCTGTCAAGCTTGTGCGGCTGTCACTTGTGGACCAGCTTCCCACATTAACAGATGTCACGCACAGTTCTCGGCAAGAGGTGTTAACATCTCCCACAAACCAAGTCCTGCGGCAACGGATGAGTGGCAGCGGGGACAGGAAGAATGATTTCTGGGAGTCCCTAGTCACAAATCTGCACATAGGTGGCAGTCGTGTGATGGATGTTTCGCACTTTCCAAGACAGGAGTACAATTCGGCAGCTGTGGCTGAAGAGTCCACTTTAGGATCCCTTCTGTTCACCCGAAATGAGGAAAAGGCTGGAAAAGGCACCCTAAACCTAGGCTGTCTCAAACCCCTGTGGCTGGATTGCCACATCCAGTGGGATCACTCTACTTGCATCCAAAACCAACAAAATAAAGTATATAGAATATCCACACTCTCATGGACTCCCTGAACAGCAAGTGCCCCGAAAGAAGAACCACCATAGTAGCTAGAGAACTTGCAAGATATAACATTGATATTGCTGCCTTAAGTGAGACCTGCTGGGTAGATGAAAGCCAGCTGGAAGGAGGAGGTGGCTACACCTTTTTTGGAAAGGAAAGTTTCCTGAAGAGAGGCGCGTTCACGGGGTTGGCTTAGTCGCCAAGTACAAGATTGTTAACCACCTTTCAGAACTCCATGTGGACATTAACCAACGTTTTATGACTCTCTACCTCAAGCTCAGTAACAACCAGTATGCTACGGTCATCAGTGCGTACGCCCCCACACTTAATGATGAAGTAGTCAACAAGGAATAGTTATGCTGTGCTCCTGACAGTCCTAACTGCCAATGCCAAGGAAGATAAGCTCATCCTCATGGGTGACTTCAACCCAAGAGTTCAGCAACTCTCTGAACTCTGGAGTGGCACCATTGGGAAAGGGGGTGGGGAAAGTCAACTCCAATGGCATCCTCCTCCTCAGCAAATATGCAGAGCATGACTTGCTTATCACAAATATCGCCTTCAGACAGACTGACAAATATAAGACCACTTGGAAACATCCACTCTCCAATCACTGGCTCCTTCTTGACTATATTATTGTCAGAGTTTGTGATCGTACTGATGTCCATATCACCAAAGTCCTAAGAGGTGCAGATGACTGCTGGACAGACCACCGTTCAGTCAGATCAGTCATGGCCATGTAGCTTGCACCACAACACTGTAAACAGCCAAAAGGAATGCAGAAGAGATTTAACATCAGGGCACTCCAAGACCAAGCTAACTGAGAGGCTCACTGACCTACCTGGTGACCTCAAGGACACCCAGATACACTAGGAGGAGCTTAAGACCGTTATTCACAACACATGAGCTGAATCAATTAGATACTCCACTTACCATCACCAAAACTGGTTTGATAAGAATAATGAGGAAATCCTAGAACTTAGCCATCAGAAGAGAGCCACACTCTGCATTTGGCAAAAAGAACCCTCCTTGGACTGAGGGCTTACCACCAACTTGAAGCTGTAAAGCAGAGGAGGCTACAGGACATCAAGAACCAGTGGCGGCAAGTGAAGAAGGCCTTAGAGCTCCAGAGTTTTGCTGACCAACATGACACAAGGAACGCCTTTCAAGCAGTAAAAGCCATCCACGGGCCACATTCCAATGACCCAACCCCTCTGCAATCCCAGGATAGCTCCACCCTTCTCATGGACAATGTATCCATCAAGCAACACTAGAAGGAACACCTTCAAGACTACTCAACTGTGAACGTGAGGTCCCAGCTGCCACCATCAAGTCCATCCCTCAACACCCAGTAATAGAACCTCTTGCTGATCCCTCATCCTTCAAGGAAGGCTGGCACACCATCTCCCATGGGTGACCAAGAACAATAAGGTGCCAGACGCAGATGGCATCCCCGCAGAGGTCTTTGAAGCTGGTGGAATGGCACTAGCGCAAAAATGTCACCTTCTCATCAAAATATGGGTTAATGAGGAAGTTCCACCTGATTTAAAGAATCCCAACATTGTGACCATCTTTAAGAAAGAGGACAAGTCAGTGTGTGGGAACTACCAAGGCACTGTCCTCATCTCTATTGCTAGGAAGATTCTTACTTGCATCCTTTTGAATTGCTTCCTTCCCCTTGCCGAAGATGTCTTTCCCAAAATCCCAGTGTAGCTTTAGACCATCCTGGGGTACCACTGACAACTTTTGTTGCACGACAGATTCAGAAGAAGTGCAGAGAGCAACACCAGGAGCTGTTTATGTCATTAACTGACCTTCCCAAAAGGAATCAGAACTTGTGGTGGAGGTGATACCTATTATTAGAACAACTAGATTATTTTTTTTTTTTGCAAAAACATTTTTAATTGTAAGCTTTTGGGCACAAGTGCCTTTTTTCAGGCATAGGAGAAGAGATTGTAAAAGGTCTCCTGGATAGAAATGAAAGTTTCAACATGCGGCACCTTCACAGCAAAATGAATGACATTACCAAGACCAAGTTACCATCACCAACCTTCAGTACACTGATGATTGTGTTATCCTTGTGTACTGACCTTCAATATGCTGATGACTATGTTATCCTCACACACACTGAGACTGATCTACATTCCACCCTTGACCTTTTCTCAGGTGCCTATCACAGCCTAAGACTCTCCCTTAACATTGGGAAGACCAAGGCGGTCCATTAGCCTGCCCCAGCACAAGCTGCCCCCCTCCGCCCACAAATTACCACTGGCTGGCGCTCCCTGCTGCAGTTGCTCGCAGCCCACACAGGGCTGTCCTGAGCAGGTACAGGCAGCCCCATGTGGGCTGCAAGTGGCAGCAGCGCAGGGCGCCAGCCACAGGGTGGGCACAGGGCTGCTTCCCCCCCACCCACACTCAGCTTGTAATCTGCCCCCACTGCCAGTCTGGGCCCTGCACAGCTTCAGGCTCACCCGTCAGGGCTCTGCACGACGGCAGCAGCTGCAGCCCGCCCGCTTGCCGCCCCAGGAAGGGTTTGCCAACCACAGCCTCTGGGCTGCCTAGCGCACAAGCTCCAGGTGGGCAGCAGCAGCAGAAACTGCCCAGTGTGGCAAACAGGGGGGGGCTACAGCTGCTGGTGTCCTGCACTGCAGCCGCCTGTGCCTGCTCAGGACAGCTCCGCATGGGCTGTGAGTGGCTGCAGCAGGGAGTGCTGGCCATGGGACAAAGGAGGGGCCACTTTTCCCCATGCTCAGCACCAGCTCCTTCCCTGCCAGGGAGCAGGGGTTTGGGGCTGCACACTGTCCCCCACCTGTACCATGGAGCTGGGGGGGGACACTGGGAGTTAGCAGGTGCAGGAGAACAGGGCCTGCA
>NW_017729031.1:105728368-105729623 GCF_001723915.1 Gavialis gangeticus
GCCACAGGGGGGGCACAGGGCTGCTTCCCCCCCACCCACACTCAGCTTGTAATCTGCCCCCACTGCCAGTCTGGGCCCTGCACAGCTTCAGGCTCACCCGTCAGGGCTCTGCATGACGGCAGCAGCTGCAGCCCGCCCGCTTGCCGCCCCAGGAAGGGTTTGCCAACCACAGCCTCTGGGCTGCCTAGCGCACAAGCTCCAGGTGGGCAGCAGCAGCAGAAACTGCCCAGTGTGGCAAACAGGGGGGGGCTACAGCTGCTGGTGTCCTGCACTGCAGCCGCCTGTGCCTGCTCAGGACAGCTCCGCATGGGCTGTGAGTGGCTGCAGCAGGGAGTGCTGGCCATGGGACAAAGGAGGGGCCACTTTTCCCCATGCTCAGCACCAGCTCCTTCCCTGCCAGGGAGCAGGGGTTTGGGGCTGCACACTGTCCCCCACCTGTACCATGGAGCTGGGGGGGGACACTGGGAGTTAGCAGGTGCAGGAGAACAGGGCCTGCACTGGTGTCCTGGAGCCAGTGCCAGCGGGGCCCAGAGCACGGTGGCAGGAGTGTGGGGTCCCAACCAGCAGGGGCTCTATGGAGCTGGGCCAGCTCCCCTCTCTCCCTGATTGTGCAGCCCAGCCCAGCTCCACAACCCTGCCAGCCTGTGCCCTGCTTTGGGCCCCACCGGTCCTGGCCCTGGGACATTGGTTCCAAGACACTGGTCTCAAGATGGTGACCAGGAGGCAGGGCACCTGCCAAGGGGCAGAGCCACCCATGCGGTCCTCGACAGCTTGCCAAAACTGGGTAAGCGGCCCTCCACCAAAATAATTGTCTGCCCCTGAGCTAACATAACCAGCACCAAGGCAAAGATCCTGAAGCATCAACTCCGCTGAGCTGGCCACTGTGTGCTGATGACTGACGCTCATCTCCCAAAGCAAGTACTCTTCTCTCAGCTTAGGAGGATCTGTGGATGACATAAAATGCTACAAGGACACCCTGAAAACATACCTTAAGAAGTGTGGCATCAACCCTGCAAATTGGGACATGTTGGCTGAAAACAGGTCTCAAATGGCATTGCACCATACATCAAGCTACAGCCCACTTCAAAGTGAACCATCTTGCTCAGGAAGGAAAGTGCATAACATGCTGGTCAACAGCTGTGCCCTCCCCTGCAAGGCACCACTTGTCATATCTGTGGAAAAATCTCACAGAGCATGGATTGGACTTCTCATCCACCTTAAAACACACACACACACACACACACACACACACACA